>NC_134831.1:185638156-186240012 GCF_004210375.1 Tachypleus tridentatus
CCTTTCTTTTACTGCTCTTCTTTTCCACACCAAAGATGTTTTTTATTAGATATCAATGAAAGTGCAAAAGAACCAGACCCCAAAATGAAATCCAAAGGAAGCACAATATGACCTGCTTGGCTATAACTTTAACACAGAAAACAACTCAACTAAATCACTAAATCAGAAGAAGACTGAACTTTACCTACAACTGTGTCATTAAAGTCTATATAAAAGGCACTGGAACACATCTGACCAACTGCTAATGATAAGAAATACAGAATAGAAATTAACTTATTTTCCTTCTGTAACAGCATGTGGGTATGGAAAAGTATAAACTAAATCTCTAATTAATCACTGTATCTAGAAACATATGCAGAAGAGAAGAATGAAAATTTTCAGCACCAGAAGATATAGGGTCTCAATCAAATTACACTATGTAACAAAATTTTGTTCCTGGAGAGTACATGTTATTTCTTAATTGCTTATGTTGTAAAAGTACAAAAAATGGCCACTATTCCCTTCAAACTTTGCTTTTGTGACCTGGATAATGAAATTTAGAAATTAACCTATTTTTTATATAAAAATGGGAAAATTTGCATATTTTCATTTACATAAGGTCTGAATAAAACAACATATGAATCAAGATTTACATGTATTTATACTAAAGTTATACAAAAATGTTTAGAAGTGAGTAGTTCTTTGAGA
Organism: Tachypleus tridentatus; assembly: GCF_004210375.1. NCBI lineage: Eukaryota > Metazoa > Arthropoda > Merostomata > Xiphosura > Limulidae > Tachypleus > Tachypleus tridentatus. The sequence continues at coordinate 185,638,844 of NC_134831.1, forward strand.
TTTGTGACTGTAATGTAAATCACTTTCACTTATCAGCCCCCAAATAGTCTCCCATCATGTTTTCATTATATGCTCCTTGATAACAACATTCAAAGTCCAATATAGCTTGGTGGAAGTGCTTGCCTTGCTCCTCTGAGTATGTTTCTATGTTCTCCTTGAATTTATCAAGGGACATCCTGCAGCCCATTTTGCCATAGTTCTTCACCAGAGCCTTAACTGGTTCCACATAATTTTTGGCCTTGTCATTGTCCAAGAAGCCCCAAATCACTGCAACAAAGCTGCCCCAAGCTTGTTTTTCTTCCTATTGTGCACTCCAGGATCTTCTTTATTTGTGATCCAACAAAGACACCAGCTTTGACCTTTGCCTCAGACATCTTAGGGAAGAAGTCTCGTAAGTACTTGAAGGCTGCAGACTCATTATCAAAAGCTGTGACAAATTGTTTCATAAGACCCATTTTTATGGACAATGGTAGGAACAACACCTTCTAAAGATCCACTAGTGGCTTACACTTGGCATTGTGCCTCCCCAAAGAACACTCAGTCTGTTGTGGCTAGTGCTGTTGTAGTGCACTGCAGTGTTCCTGCTGTCCCAAAGGCAAAGATAACAGGGAAACTTGGTAAAGCCTCCTTGGATAGGTCTATGAGTTCACTTAGGCAGCTAGAACTAAACTGAAGTGGTGAGTGGTGAGCCCCTGTATATATATTACTATGGAAAGTTCTAGAAAATTCTAAAAGGTTCTTCAAAATTCTTAGAAGTTCTACAACATTCAAGAAAGTTCTTGAAAATTCTTGTAAGTTCAAGAAGATTCTCTATCACCTACTCAACACTGAATCTACCTGGAATGTTTTGAAAAATGGGTAAGTTTGAAAATTTCATTACCCAGGTCACAAAAGCAAAGTTTAAAGAGAAAAATAGATATTTTCCATTTAATGTAGGCATAAGCAATTGAGAAATAACACTTTCTGACCAGGAACATGAAAAAGTAAAAATTTTGTTACATTGTGTTATATATGCACAGTGTATAAAAAGTGAGAAAATTTAAGAAAGATGGCAATCTTATGACTTAATGATAGTATACTTCATTTAGTACAAAGAATAATGTGACTGGTTTAGAGAGTGGAAAGTAGACTCAACAAATAAAGTGCTGTGTGATAGTTTAATAAATATAGGATTCAATCAAGGGCAAAATACAAATATAAACATGAATAAAACTCATCAGAAATTTCAAATTATAAGTTAATGAAAACATTAAATTATTAAAAACATTTCTACATTGCAATTTGGAAATACAAAATGGTAGTTTTTTTAATTATCTTATGAGAATACAATTTTCAGATACCATATTATACTTACTTTACAATAAACTTGCATTATACAAATCACTTTAACCTACATTATCACAAAACAGGATTGTATAAGCAAGAACCTAAGATCTGAACATAAAAGGTTAAACAGCTTTACTGATTCTTTATCTTTGTTGCTGGCTGGACTATGAAAGACTTATAGAACTTTCTGAACATACCTTTTCTGGCACTTCCTTGTTCAACAGCTTGCAGTACAATGGCTCAGCCAAAATACTTGTTGTGAAGCCTAACTTTGTGTAAGTCACTGATCGATAACTATAAGCTCCACAGATGTATTGGTTTTTCTGCCAACTTGACCTGCAAATTTAGATGATGTCCAAGTTAAAAACTTTAGATGCCTAAGAAACAACATTCAACAGCCCTAGATATTACTGTAATGCATCTCAATTTTCACTTCTGTTTAATAGGTACACTTTATAACTTTTTACACTAAAATACTCAACACTACAAGTGACAAAATTGCATTAAAATGTTTTGTATACTACTGGTAATTTCATTTTGTTTTTAATGTTCATTAATATTCTTGGCAAACATAATGATATCTTCAACCTTGAAAAATGCTCATGGCAAAGCACTTGTCTGAAACAAGTGAACAGCTCTGTAAATAGAAAAATTCATGTCAAATGGGAACTACAAAATCATCAATTATGATGAAAGTTGACACATTAAAACAGTAAATTAAAGTGTTTCTGTAATACACAGACAATGAAAAGGTGATAAAAATATGACACATCATAGCAACAGTAAAAGCAGCAGAACACAACATTTATTAGAATAAGTTTAATAAATGTTTGTCATTTCTTTTGTATTATTAAAATATTTAAATGAATGGTTCTTAACTTACTAAAGAATTAAATGTTTCTGTACCTTACCTTATAAGGGATAGAAGTTTAAATGTAACTTGATATGCAGAGTTTGTGTGATAAAAGAAATCAAACTGCCTTCCACAGTATTGTTCATGAAAACATAAAACATTTGTAACAGAAGTTAACATTCAAAATGATGATTGATAGATATAAGCTTCAGAGGATACAAACCTGATGACATTACTTGGTAAAGTAATATCATTTCGACCCAAAAATGTTCTCAGCAAAACTGCAAACCTAATCTTTACTTCTTCTTCTCCTAATGTCTGCATTAGTTCTGCATCTTTTCCACTGATCCATCCTAACAGAACATTAGAATGACCCTTAACTGTATCAAAACCTCTAATTCCACGAACCCATTCACTAGATTCTTCCTAAAAAACAACAACAAAATAATGAAAAATGAACTTTTGTCCAATTTAAATAATAAAAAATTAATTAAAAACAAATTATCACATGTTTATGCAAAAATACACAATCAAGAGTACTCAGAAAAAACCTATCCTTTGCAAAACAAAGGTTAAATAACACAAAACAAGTTTCAGTAAACATCTTTAAAAATACAAGTACATGAACGTAAACAGCATGTAAAGTGACTTATGCAGACCTTGTAAAGATATCGTATACTACATAATGAAAGACGATAGTGGAACAAGTTGTACTACTGAAACCAAACCACATTCAGCTAAGTGTCTCAATGTGTCCTAGTTGCATGGTTACACCTTTTGGGTCATTTTGGTTAATATTTCTTAAAAATCAAAGCATTTTGCTGTATCTGCTATGATGTGTTAGTAAAATACTTATTCCAAGGTTGATTCTAATAAATATTCACTTGTGATTTCTGAAATTGTGTATCACTACAAGCCAGATGGCTGGGGAAAAAGAGATCCATCACTAATGAAGAGAAAGGTTGAGGAAATGAAAGAAAGAACCATAAGGGATGTTGTAAGTGATATAAACATCAACAGAACAACACTTGGGTGCTGTGACTGAAAAAAAAAGTTAAAAAGAGTCAGGGTAGTCTGAAGAATATGAAACTGACCTTTAATACCAAACAGACAAAATCAGCATATTTATAAAACCATAAAAGTTTGTAAACATTTTCACTTATTTTTACCAGTGTTTCCTTACTTCTTGTATAGGGATATGGAAACATTAACAGATATTCCTTGAACATTAATGGATGCATGTTATGGATGTACTGCAGTTTGACATCTTGCCTATAAATATGTGGTAAATCTCAAGAGGATAATGGTTGAACTGAAAACCAAAGCACAGTGGAAGAATGGATGGCAAGTTTTATAAAGAGACACTACAGACTCAGTCAATGACTTGCAGAAGCAAGAAGTGTAGCATGTTAAATACCACAAAGACCAAAAATATGACCTGGAGACAAGTTCAGTAGCATTTTAGTGAAAGAGTGTTACAGTTATCAGCAGAACAATATATCTGCTGTGTCTGCTTTCCTAGCAACTCAACACACTTAATGTAGCCATGAGATGTTGCCTTCTATCAAAAGAATGCTTTCCCCAGCTTCTGAGAGAACTATACATGTCTGTCTACCCAGAAGACAAGTAGAAAAGTTAAGGCCTAGTTGCAGGCTTTACAGCCTGTGAAATTTATGTGCTTGATCCTTGTCAAGTTCTGAATTAACTCCCTGATGGCAGGCAGACAAGATCTGGCCACAGTATCCCAAGATGGTGACTCTTGCCCATCTCTAGTATCTAGTACAGTTGTATCATTGGAACCATGTAAATGTTTTTCGTCAACTGATGTTCAAGTAACCTCTGCTGCAGTATTGCAGTTGTTCAAACTTCAAAGTTACTCCCCAAACCAGGGTGACTCAACATTCTGAAAACTAAAAAACTACTATTTCTACATGGATAAAATTTTCTATTAAATGATTATGTAGAAAGACCTAACTATTATTGATGTTAAAATGAAGTTAATATTTCTAGCATCTTCAAAATGCAAATAATGCTGTACCATAGAAAAGACAAACTCTTCAAAGAAGCCCTAATTAACGCCAATGACGTAATTAAAAATTTCACAATAGTTATGAATTTCAGGTAATAATTAACTAATATGTCAAAATATAATGACTGCTAGTATCCTATAACTTAACAATAATCATTGTCTATTCATTTAAAAAATATATAAAAGGGGGCTCAACATGCCCCAATCTTCCATACACACTTAACTACAAGAATTGCATCAGCCTTTTTTGGCTGCTGTCTTGTCACCCCGAGATGGAAACCAAATGTAGAGAAAAACCAAAAATCAGAGAAAGATTGAGAAATAAAAATAAAATTATAAACAACTGCTTAAACTTCAGTAATATAATTTTAAATAAGAATCTTAAGATGCTGTTGAATAGAAATGAAAAATTCCCACACACTTTTCTGTTGCTAATTCATACACCTACCAACTTCACACGACACTTTGGATGATTTTGTAGGCCCAACTGCTAACGACAGTATGCGTTCTGTTTGTACACGACTCGATGTACAACAGTATTCGTTAATTATATAACTAGCCACAGCGATGCCTATTGTCCGTTCTTACCTTGTTTGGGCAAATTGTAATGCAGCTTTATATATTGTTTATTTATCACAAGTTATAAACGTAACCAGTATAACTAAAGTAAGATAAGATTGATTAAAAATACAAAGTTATGAACAAGTTAATATTCATTATTCACCTGGCTTGGCATGGCCAGGTGGTTAAGGCATTCGACTTAATCCGTAGATTCGAATCCCCGTCACACCAAACATACTTGCCTTTTCAGTCGTGGCGGCATTATAATTTGACGGTCAATCCTACTATTCGTTGGTAAAAGATTAGCCCAAGAGTTGGCAGTGAGTGATGATGGCTAGCTGTCTTCCCTCTAGTCTTACGCTGCTAAATTAAGGATAGCTAGCGCAATAGCCCTTGAGATGCTTTGCGCGAAATTCAAAACAAAACAATCATTCACCCCCAAAAAACTGATCGTCGGAAACTACTGCTAGGCATGGACTGATGACAGTTTAAAAATATGTTCCACCGTTAAGTTGTTAAACTATTTAAACGAACTACTAAGTTAAGTCTAGCTATTGCCAAGTGCTACTTCCGTGCCTCGTACACTGATGTATTATTTTATTTCAAGAAACACATGTGTTAACAGTTTCTTTCAGCATGTACTGTAAAATGTAAACATCCCAAAACATAGAGTTAAAGGATTTTCGGTATTACTGTGTCTTTAATATTTCTTATAATACTTGTATTTCCATTTCATGAATAATTTTAATTGTTTATTTCCTATCATCACGTTTCGTGCCAAACAGTAGACATTGTACAATTTTTATTTTTCTAAGATCGCATTGATACTGAATTATTTATATATACATATATATATCTTATCTATCTCGCACTTTGACAAGAATCTTTACAAAATTTATCACATGAAATTTAAGGACAATTATTTTTTAGGCTTGTTTAATTAATAATGGTGTACAATGCCAGTTATCCCGGTTTTCCTTAACCATGCTCTCGCATATTTCAACCTTATTGGCTCTGATTTATCATGCGAGACCACTACCATTGGTGAACATTTTTAAAGGGTGTGTACACAGATAAGGTCCCATAAAAATCTGAAAATGTTTTTGAGCCTACCTCCTATATAAACAAGCGCAGGTATTTTTGTTAATAATAGTAAAATAATGCGAGCTACGACGGTATCCGCTCAGTGTATGTGTTTTCATATAGCAAAGCCTCATCGAGCTATCTGCTGCGTCCACCGAGGGGAATCGAAACCCTGATTTTAGCGTTATAAATCATAGTAAAAATAATTCACAAAATGGCATATTATGAGAGTGAGCATGCTGATAATTTTACAGATTTGAATCTGTTGTATAATAAAAATAAATCAGCTGTATGGGAACATTTCGGCTATCGGGAAGACAGTCATAACTTACATGTGTGCATACACTGTGAAGCAGTGCTAAAATTTTTTGGCAATACTTCGAATATGAGAAACCACTTAAAACTGCGACACCACGCCATATTCAGTGAACTTTCTCACATCACTAAAGTTAAAACTCTTCCAAAAATGGCATTCACAGGAATAGACAATGTAGAAACAATTACACCGTCCTCATCAGTTACCAACATCAACATTACTGCGACTTCACCATTTGTAGAACGAATACTGAAAAGACAATCAATCTTCAACAGCAGAAGCTAATTACCTTAAAGAGAATATAAAGCAGAGACAGGTAACAGATGCATTAGTGAGATACATTGCTAAGGATTTGCATTCATTGCAAACTGTGGAAGAACTTGGCTTTGTAACATTGGTTGAGTCTCTTGATTCAAAATACCAATTCCCATCAAGGAAAGAATTGAGTGGGATTCTTATCCCAATGTGTACACTAGCATAAAAGAAGAGATCATATATCAACTTTCTAAAGCAAGTGATGTGGTCATTACTTTTGACATTTGAACCTCCAGAACAAATTACCAAAATATTGGGCTTAGGCTTCATTTCATAAACCAACACTGGGTCTTGAAAAGTTAAATTCTTCAAAACAGTGAACTTCCACTACCGTACACTGCTGAAGCTATAGTTCAGGTTGTTAATCAGTGTCTAGAAAGTTGGAATATTTTGAATAAGGTTGAAATAATTGTGTCAGACAATGCTTCCAACTGTGTGAAAGCTGCTAATAACATGGACCGAAAATTAATACCGTGCTTTGGTCATATCTTGAATTTGCTCATTAATAAAGGAATAAACGCTGGAATGAATCAAGTAATAACACGCTGTTCTAAACTGGCGGAATATTTCAATCGAAACACCAGTGCAAAATAGTGTTTAGTAAAAAAGCAACAGAAACTTGGTTTATCAGAACAGAACTGATTCTCCGATGCGAGACTTCGTGGAACAGCATTTATGCTATGCTGAAGATAATTGTAGAACAAAAACAACTCATATGTGCAGCACTAATGGAGTTGGGTAAACGAGAGATAATGCGGGAAGTGTGTAAATGGTTAACGTGGAAAAGCTGGTTAAAATTTTTACGCCCTTTGCAGAACTTACTCAAGAATTCAGCAGAGTCTTTTATCACTATATCAAGTTTGTTACCCACGATGCATAAACTAAAGATTCTTTTAAAACCAGTAGAGGGCGACTCGGAAATGACGGAAAGGATTAAAAAAGCAGTGCTTGAGGGACTGGAAGATAGTTATGCTTTACCTGTTACCGTTGACATCCTGAGGAAAGCATGCTTTCTGGATGACAGATTTAAAGATATGCCATTTTTGAAAGAACATCAGAAAAGTAAATTGTATAACGTGATAAAGGATGAGGTTGCTCTACTGTTAACACAGTATGCTCAATCCGTTGAAGAAGGGACACCTTCATTTAATATCACTAATCATGAAATTCAAGAAATAACAAGGAAGAAAAAAAAGCAGTGTCTGTTTTACAAGAGTGAGAATGTATCCACATAACTCTTCTGAAATGATTGCTGAAGAAGAAGTAAATAGATACATGGCCACTCGTCCTCTGGATCTTCGAGTAGATCCATTGAGATTCTGGGCAGATAATGCCCATTTGTACCCATAACTTAGTAGATTTGCAGTTAAGTATCTGGCAATTCCAACAGCCAGCATCCCAGCAAAGTCTATTTAGTCATTTAGGTTATATTTTTAATGCTAAGCGTACCTCATTGGATCCAGAGAATGTTAACATGTTATCCTTCCTTAGCTGCAATCTGTGACATTGTGAATTGTTGACCTTAGTTGATTTAAGATATCAAGTTCGTAAGTTGAAATATGTGTGTGTTTATCTGAAATCGTAAATGAAAGTTAGTCAGTAATTGACTGATGTAAGGTAAACAGACTAAGAAACTAGTTCGTAATTACAATAGTGTTAAATAAACTATATATTTACATCTTGTATATTGTGTTTGGGTAGAAGTTGTGCTGGTGTCTTCACTCTGAAATCTGTAATACACTGATTCCAGGACGATCGTTTCATCCTTCCATTTTGTCTTGGCAAATATCTCGTATATTACAAAATACAAATGCACTTTATCGATTTTAAATTAATAACAAAAAATCAATAATTTAATACAGCTTTAAAATTTTCTTGTGTGTTTGCTGAATTGCAGACAAAGCTACTTAAGAGCTTTCTGTGCTAAACAAGGGAGGCAACTTGTCAATACCAACAGCTCTTTGACTAGTATAATTTAAAAGTCCGATTTAAAATCATTTTCTAATACCCTACTGGTTGAAAGTTTGAGAACGGTCGGTAATGGAATCCGAACCCATGGCCTGCGAGTCGAATGCCCTAACCAACTGAAAATCCAAGGTCACTTAAAATTTACTGTTTGTTTGTTTTTTGGAATTTCGCACAAAGCTACTCGAGGGCTATCTGTGCTAGCCGTCCCTAATTTTGCAGTGTAAGACCAGAGGGAAGGCAGCTAGTCATCACCACCCACCGCCAACTCTTGGGCTACTCTTTTACCAACGAATAGTGGGATTGACCATCACATTATACACCCCCACGGCTGGGAGGGCGAGCATGTTTAGCGCGACGCGGGCGCGAACCCGCGACCCTCGGATTACGAGTAGCACGCCTTACGAGCTCGGCCATGCCATGCCACAAACGTGTAATAATGATAAAGTTGTGTTAACTTGAATTTAGTTACTAAAAAACAGTAGCGGCAAATAAACGTGTAATAATGATAATGTTGTGAAATCACATTTTACAGATTTAAAATAATAATGAATAAAACATTTAATAAGGAAAGAGAAGTGTGGAATGTGCATTTTATTGATTTATAAAACTTCTGGGAAATAAACACATGATTAGGATTGATTTGGTGTCTTAACTGGGTAATGTTTTGAACTGACCAACTAAATTTTGGTTGTTTATTTGATAGTGTCACAGTTGTAGTAGTCCATGAAAGTGTTGTGGTCACAGATGGCAAAACAGCATTAATAATAGGTGAAGAGGACATAGATTCTTCTTTTCCATGTTTATGAGTAAATGGTGTTTTAGGTTGGAACTCTTGGGCAGATGCTGAGTGATATGTGGCTGGCTTGATTCGGCGTTAATTTCTTTCAGTACTTAACATATTCTGGTATTACAGCCTTCCTGTACATCTTCAGTTTTGTTGTTGTAATCCTTATGTACGTCTGACAGCTCATCAACCCTGTCTTCAGTTAAATTTACGTTTGTTATGAATTCTTTTTTCAATGTGTTTCATTTTATTTCTTGATATTCTTTTAATTTTGTACTTAATTCTTATTGGAGTTCTTCTAATTTTCTATTTCTTCTGATTCTTCTTTTAAGTTTCTGTTATTTTTCATGTTCTTCTTTTAATTTACTGTTTTTTTCTCCTTGACCTTCATTAAATGTTTCATCATTTGTAGCAACATTTTAATACTGTTTTATGTTTGTGTGTTATTTAATTTTTGTCAAAGTGTTACTTTATTTTCACTATAATAATCTCACTACTGATACAGTGTCGTAACTTATTTTATCATTGGGTGGGTTGGGTTCTTTTGAAGTATTTATTAAAAATAACATCAAGTCCAATTCATGTGATGATAACAAATTAATTCATTCCTTCTTGGCATATGCCTCAGGCTACTTTCATTTCTAGGCATAACTTCACAAACAACATATGATTAGAAATTATGAGACTAGTGACGTGCTTAACTAACAAATAAAGCTTAATTCATTAACTTGAAAGGATTTCCTTGCTCTTCAATCAATTATAAACACAAGCTAACTAATTAAATAACAGAACTGAATAACAAATTCACTAGTACAGAACTGACTCATTAATTAACTCACTCCTTCATTGATTAACAAATTCACTGATTTTGGTGTTTATATTGTATACTTATTTCTATGCATTGCATGAAATTTCTACATTCTAGAGAGGGCTCAATTTCCTAGATATTTCATCATGCACCCTCTAGAAAACACACATTTAAATTAAAATATTAAACATACAGCTTACAATAATACAAATTATCATAAAACTGCTGCTGGTAGTAAGTAAGCAAAGGTTGAAATGGACATTGAAACATAAACAGTGGAATAAGCAAAGCTGGAGGCATGTTATCCAAACAGATTAATCCAAGGTTGAATTGTTTGGCAACATCAGTCATAGTTTGTTTAACAGTAGAGTGGAGAACTGCATGGTAGTCAAAGTACAACATTTGCAGTGAAGCACTATGGGTGGGGTGGGGTTGCAATTTTAACTTTAGAACTGCACCTAATAAGCCAACAGTGTTAGTAATTTACATAAAACTGATGACATTTAAAGAGTACAGGCAGATTAAGATTCATCATGTTATGTTCCTCAAAAACATAGTTTATTGAGTAAATGTTTATCTTCCAACAAGATAATGACCCAAAACATACCCGAAATGTGGTAAAATAATATCACAGCAGGAAAAAAAAAGCCAATAGAGAGCTAACAACCATGTCTCTGACTGAACTAACTCCCAATATGAAGTACACTGTACTTATTTTCTTTTCTTTTGTATTTTCATGTATTTTACTCACAATAAACTGATTATCTAGTTCCATCTACTCATTTTTTCAGATTCTCATGTGTATCATCTGTATACACATCATACTTAATAAATGCATTCCTACCTAATGTGAAAAAAATACTATAAGAAAGACCACTGTAACCTGCTAAAACACCAAAAGTTGTTAATTTATCTTATTTAATTATAAAAATTAAAGGTCATTTATAGATATAGAAAGTAGTCAAATTTATATTATTTAAGAAGATGAAAGTTCTTATTTGCTGGACTTATAATAATATACTGTAATTGTTATTCAAAAATGAAAATAATATTATAAAACAGATTATGCCTTTCCTTTGAAGTTTGTCTATTCTATTTCATTTTCAAAACTTAGGCTTTGAAATAAACAAAGTATTATTTCATAATAAATATCTTGTTGAATGTCCAATTATTCTACAGACCTATTGCTTTAAGGATAATAAGTTTAACCTGAACACAGTAATAACAAACCTATAATCAAAAGAGAAATACAGAAAGATCACTACTAAATAAAGACTTACTAATTCTATATTTCACATATAGATATACAGTTGATTCCAATATCACAAACAAAGGACTAAGGATAGCAAATTTCAGATGGTAGGCCAGTCTAGTGAGAGTCTGACATTTATTTTACACTGTATTGCATTTAATTATTGTTTAGATTTTCAATTTCTTTGCTAGAACTACAAACATCAATAAAGATCGTTTAATAAAAATTTTAATTTTTAAAATTATTTAATCATTATGCCTATTAGCATGCTAATGGTTAAAATCAGGCCTGGGTATAATGTAACAAAACTATATAACCCATTTCCATTTGCAGTAAGATTCTCTAACTTGTACATATGCCAATGAAAAAATGAAAATATTTTCCATGTAGAAAGACAATATATCATTCTATTAATCTTATTTGTTTCATTCTTAACTGTGAGTTAAGTTTTGAAGATTTGAGGCAAATTATTTATTTTCTTTTAATAATGTTACTCTATCCAAAGGTGGAACTTGCAATATTTAATAAATTTATAGATTTTGAGTGCTTATCTTAAAGTGCATAAAAGTAGGAAGTTGTTAAATTTATTATTATTAGGAGCTACTTTCCTCTTCATATACTTATTAGAAGAAAGGATATTTGTTTTATTCCTTTTTCTTAGGACTCAATGTATGATAATGATAAGTGCCCTATTAACAATGGTCAGATGCTTAATTTGCAGTTATGAATGTCTTTATTTTTGCCTTTTATATCCAGATTCACTTTTATTTCAACATATTTTGTTCAATTTTCTTGGGCTATACTGTGAGAAGCTATGTGAAAGAGCACTTGTTAAAATAATTATGTTCCATAGAATTACCTAATAACAACCTTTCACCCAAAGACCTTAAAGATGAGTTTCATCTTGAAGAATTATGTGACATACATCAACAACTTGATGAGTCAAATTCTCATAATTATAATATTGTTTTTTAATCAGTCATTTACTGACCCCAAGATGATGTGTGATGATAGTAAAACTGTCAATTTTTTATCACACCAAGAGCCAAATTGTTATATCTCATTTTTTCTTCTGGCATTTTTGACCCATCAAGTACAATTTCCAAGAATACAAATCAAAAGCTCTTAAGTAATATATGAGTAGAAATTTATGATTTAAAGTAATTCTTGTACTTGGAACTAATTATTTGCAGACCACATTCTAAGCTATTTAAACTGAACATACACATTGTAAACACTTTGTCTTTAGTCTACATTTAATCATTCTGTATTCAGGCCAATTCTAAGAACATTGTTGAAAGTTTCTATTTAATCTATCATAATCTTCAATGTTTCTGAGTAAAATAATGGATACAACTCCCATCAGTCTGTTTTCATTTTTTCAGAAAAATATACCATCCTAGAATTTCTAAAGTCAAGGCATATATGTAAAATAAAAGACCACTTCCAGTAACAAAATGATAGAAAATTTTTCTCAGCAATTGTACATATGTTGTTTGCTCTTCTACATAGTGCTATCTCTATCCATACTAGCCGTTTTTACATGTATATTTTTCTCTACAAGTGGGTTTTCTCATTATCACGAATTGTACATGTAGTACAGTTCAAGAATTCCTTTAAATTGTATCCTTAATAATATCTGATAATAAATCTTGAGACATGAATAATTTCAAACATATAACTTGTTAAGGTTTCAATTCTACCAGATAAATATTCATGGGCTGGAATGCCAAAGATAAAACTTCTCAGTAAAGGCCCTGTTTTCTACATAACCATGTGTTGTGATTACTTTGTGAAGGATGAGTTGGCCGTATATTTCTACCATCTTATTCTGAAAGATGCCTGTTGATTTTTACAAGTGTTTGAATGTCTAATCTCTTCTTAACACAAGATCTAACTTAATTTTTCCTCACAATTCTAATGAATACCAGGAAGTCCACATTGGCTATTTATCCAAGCCATACATACTTTTAAGACTTCAGTTCTTTCAACTGTTCTTTCATGCTATGTGAATAAACAATAGTTCAACCCATAAAATGTTTTGTCTGTCTTGTCTTGTTTATTGTTAATATTTCATCTACCATTTCCATCCAGCATCAACAAATGTCTAACAAAATCCTAAAAAGTCAAACTACTCTTTTTAAATAAGAAATTACAAAGGCAAGTAATCTATGGCAAAAGTACAGAAGAAAAGGAAGTTTACAAAAATTCCCTTAAATAAACTATACAAAGCATTCCATCATATTAGCTCTGTATATATAATCCCATCATAACTTAGAATTATTAAAAACTTCCCTTCGTGGAAATCTATTTCACACACATACCTCTCCATGGAATAATTAGCTAATGCCAAGATGTTGACAGAATTGTCACTCCTACATGTAACAATGTATATGCTACAAGTAACTTCAGACTATATCTCTCCATTAACAAGATGCAACACAACTTAATGAACACTACAAAATTAAAAACGCATTTTCGACAAGGTAAATAAACATACTGGAAATGTGTATGTGTGTGTGTGTTGTGGTGGCAGTAAGGGGTAATTTATGAAAAGGTATGTTGATATACGAGATTGTTTAGCATAAGTATGTTATTATTTAGTTTATTTTGTGACATAATATTTCATGATTGTTTAGTTTCTAAAGACGGAAGTGTGAATGACTGATTGTTTTAAAAGTGTTAGTTGTAACAAATTTTTGTTAAATAACTCTGTACCAGTCGTTTGTTGTTTTTGCATTTACACTATTGTCTAGGATTTACTAATATTGTTGATATCACACTACGTGAACCTTCAGTATATTTCTTATTACCTTAAGTAAGTATTATTAAATAAACATGTCATAGACTGCAGAAAGTTTGAAGCATCAGTCAATACATATGTAGGTGACTAACAACTGCAAATATGAAGAGAAAAAGTAGGTAAAGTTCAGACAGAGACAAGTTAAAAAATCTGAAGTTAGCTGGTGTATAGGTGATTAGCTATAATGGGTGATATTTTAATGTGAGTTTCACAGCTTAATAGAAGAAGAATTTTTCTTGTCAAGGGGTGTTCTAAAGTAACTAAACCAATCTTTGTGGACTTTGATAAAAAGGAGACAGTTATTTAAAGTTCAAAATAAAACTGTGGTAACCCAAAAAGTAACAAATGAATCTATCACAGATTGTACAGTAAGGAACAAAGTGGAGAAAAACAGTTCACCTTGTCAACTGGATTCTAAAGTAGCTGAATTAGCCTGAATGGATTTTTGACAAGAAAATTGAATTATTTAGAGTTTTAGATACAACTGTGATATCCATGGTGTAAATAATTTTTGTATATTTGTTTGACTTGTTTTGAATGTATATTTTAAAACAAATGGATTGTATGTTTGTCATTTATTTATTGTTTGAATTTATCACCAACAAGTCACAGACATCTACTGTAGAAGAATCCTAGCTCACATATACTTAAAACCCTGACAAGATCTCTGTCTCTATCTATCTTAAAGAAAGGTTCTTTGAAAATATTGTCCTGCTTTGTACCAAATCATATAGAAATGGGCAAAATATGAAGGCTGATTCACCACCTGACAAGTCTTAAAAGATCAACAGATCACAGACAAAGTGTTGCTAAGGAAGTAAATCAAGCTGTATAGTAGGTAAGAAAGACTTTAGATATGCAGGTTCAAATATGACACATCCAAGACCCATATCTTGAGGAGAACTCACAACAAACCACTTTTGAAGAACTTTCTAAGCACTCTCAAAATGTTTTTCAACCACGTTTTGAAGCTAAAATCTACATCAAAACCAATCAGATTCAACTAAAATTTTATAAATTTCCCAATTACTTGTCCAACATATGAATGTGGTCTAAACAGAAAAGAAATACTTTATTTTTTGTACTCATCTCTGCAAAATGCATTAAGGTTAGATATATCAGTACATTCTGCTATTATAATATTTTCAAGTATTTTTGCTAAAAAAAGACCCCCTTGAAAATCTTTCAAGGGTGTGTATGCAACTTGTGATACTCACAACCATCAGAAATGGCCCAGTTCTTAGTGTTGGAATAGTCAGTACTACTCTTCCAGGTTGGCTTCCTCTACTTTCAATTAAGGGTATTGGAATCATACCAATGAAATTACACCCCCTCCAGCAAGTTGGTATTGGGGAAGCAAGGGTTCTCATACTACACTGTAGGAGAATGAGTTGAAGGAGTTTTCATGGAGAAGAGCACTGAAAAGATGAATAGATCACCAAATAGGAATAAACTCAAATGCATAAAGTCCCTCACTGAGAAACTGTGAAATTGGTTACTATGAATAGGATAGCAGTTTTTAGTGTGTATAAATATATATATTCTTGCAATATTGCATAAAACAGTAGCTCAACAGTGGGCACTAGATAGGGGCAGGTTGGCTTAACACCATCTGTTTTCTCTTGCTCATTGTGAATTTTGAAATGAAAATGATGCAACAATAGCCATATGGTAGTTTCCTTTGCTTTCCTCTTTTGTTTCTTCAATGGGGTAAAAGTTTTAACTTCTTATGACAAACAATAATTAAAAAATCACTTTCTTAAGAGTCTCTGGGAAGACTGAATGAAGAATGATGACTTGAGGGAGAGGAAATCTAGAGGCTGACAAAATTATCTGCATCCCACCTGCAGAACTTCATCCAAGGGACATGAACAGACAGAAATAAGACAAACCATATGATGAATTTAATAGGAGGTGGCATTACAAATATAAAAAGTGCTTTCTTCCATGGAAGAATAAACATGCTAGATAAGTTGCCTAATCTAACCAATCAAAGTGAAAGAATATCAATTCTGAGAAACAGATGGGTACGACAGGAAGAAAAGAAAACTTTAATTGCCTCTGTAGGGAGCTGTGCAAGCAAGATAACATTGTACTGCCTACACAGAAAAGAGAAAATGAATGGGGACCTGAAAACTTTCAAGAAAGTATTTGGAAGGAATGAGTGGTCTAGGAGAAAAATCAACCTATTATTGTCAAATATGTGGGAGAAAGGTAAGGCAAAAATATCAGATTGAATTGACTGTAACCAAAAAGAAGATATAAATATTTTAAGAAAAAATAATTCTGAAACACAGACTAGTTGATTGAAAAAGCCTTAAAAGTTCCATAATATCCAGAGAAAGAACAGAAGAATGGGCTTTAAAAGAAACAGAAATATGTACCTAGCAATTGTAGAAATGGATAAACTGTTCCAAAAAACTTAGGTGAAAAAAAGAAGTGAGATGAGGAAGAGTCAGATGACCTGGAGTAAAAGAACAAAAGATGAACCAATGTCAACTAACTTTCCATTGGACTGATAAACTATAAGGGCAGATGGCCAACAAGAACAAGCAAAAAAAAAAATGGCTTTGCCAGAAAATCATGATGATCTTGCAAGGGAATGAACACAAGTCAAAAGCATGACTGAAATAACTAGTGAGAAGAAATGAGAGGAACCTAGCAAAAGGTACAGCATCCCAGGAATAAGTTGGAGAGGAGGATAGACACATAAAAATAAATTGTATCAATCCTAATGAAGACCATCCACTGCTAGGTCATACAGTGTAAGATCTGGTGACCAAAAACAAGGGAACTTGGTGCTGACAAGAGTTTCAAAAGCATTAATAAGAAAACTCCCAAAGTAAGAACAAGCCCACTTAAACACAAGAGAATGCAAGGGCTACTGTTTTGGAAAAATCTGGTTTGAGCAAAATAACCAATTTGCTACTAATTTAAAAATGTTTGGAATATGGCAGTCTGACATATGGATGTAGTGCCCAAAAGAAAAGTTTTAAAATGATAAATCAAAAATATCTAGAATGGATACTATCCTATTAATTGATGTAAGAAATGACAGTGGTGTTGTCTGAATAGATCATGAAATGAACTGACGTGGCAAAAAACTGTGATATGCCCTATGAACCACCAAACCTGAAGAGAATAGTGTTTAGCAACTGTTCCTCAGGAAATCAAACAACTATAAACTCCAAGAGAGCTGCCCATGGTCATTTGGAAATAATCAAACCACAATAACAGAGAAAAGTAAAGAGATGTCATTGTATATTTATTGTTTGTTCTTAAGAAAAAAGCATGCCTAAATAGTGCAAAGAAAAAAATGTGATTTTGGTATAAAGGGAGAACTTTACAAAGAGGCCTGTGAGCTAATGTTGCTGTGGAGAGAGAGTTTGATCTGATATTTTATAATTTTGTGCAAAGTTACACAAGGGTTACCTGTGCTAGCCATCCTAAAGTTAGCAGTAAAAGGCAGATAGCCATCTCCACCAACTGCCAACTCTTGAACGACTCTTTTACCAATGAACAGTGGGATTGACCATTACTTTACAATACCATCACAGCTGAAAGGGAGATAATGTTTGGTGAGATGGGGATTCGAATTCTTGACTCTCAGATTGCATTCTAACTACGTGACCAGGTCGGAACGTCAGAAATGATTTCTGGGGCAGAATATCCTAATAACAAGTCACTAATGTGAAAAGGAAGACTAATCCAACCATTTAAGATGACGATGTGTAAGCAGGATAAAAGGGTAACTTCTCGATGAAAGTACTCAGGTGGCAATAAATTTGTGTGTGTGTGTTTTTCTTATAGCAAAGCTACATCGGGCTATCTGCTGAGTCCACCAAGGGGAATCGAACCCCTGATTTTACCATTGTAAATCCGTAGACTTTTCGCTGTACCAACAGGGCACAACGTTTTTAAAATACAAAAAATATAAAACTTTGAAAATGTCAAGGAGTAATGTTTACTTTCACCATAAAAAACAAAAACAAACAGTAGGTTTGGTGGGAAGTTTTATGGAAAGTAACTATATTTATAGCCTGTTTCAGTTTTGGTAGTTACTTTTCCTAGATAATACATTTTAATGAGCATATCAGTGTAGACTCTAAAAAAGTAATTTGATCTTAAATTATTGTACCTAAAAATGTTTTCGATATAGAACTTATACACAACACATAAAAGAAGCTAAAAATAGGAATATTAGTTTCTCAGAAGAAAAATACTATACCTAAGTGGTTAATCACGTGGTAGTAGGGCTAAGCAAATAGTTCTATTTGATTAATCCTCAAGCTTATTGATCGACAACGTTCAACTAATCGATTATTCTTTAACTTTCATTTTGTTATTTTATATTGATTTTCGAAATACTGTTTATTTAATACCATAAGCAACTTATACTGTTCACATTTATGCATTTGCCAAAAAAAAACGGGGGGCCAAAAATTTGATTTTGGCGAAAACTGTGGCATGTATAAGTGTGTGTGTGTATATATATGGGCTACTCTTTTACAAACAAAAAGTGGGATTGACCGGGACATTATAACGCCCCCACGGCTAAAAGTGCGAGCATGTGTGGTGTGACGGGGATTCAAACCTGTGATGCTAATATTACGAGTCAAGTGAGTTATCCACCTGGCCATGTCGGTCCAATGGATATAGGCATCTGAAAAATGGGACAAAGAAGAACAATTATCACAAACACCCCAAATTTCAAAAAAAAAATTATTTTCTTGTTTGTTTAGAATTAAGCACAAAGCTACACCATGGGCTATCTGTGCTCTGCCCACCGCAGGTATCAAAACCCGGTTTTTAACGGTGTGAGTCAGCCAACATACCACTGTGCCACTGGGGGGCAAAATTTATTTAATAATTAATTAAACAACTACAAAATAATACCATATATATATACACACAACGAAATTACACGTACATAAATAAACAATAATCAGTGGCATAGCTATCTTTTTGTTCAAGTATCCACATCATTTTCATAACTTTTGTTAAAATGTACAATTCACATTTAATGTATAAATATAAAACATAATTAAATATTAAAGTAATGTAACATTCGCTCAGAATCGATAAAAGATAAATGTATATTCACTACCAGTCGCCTTGAGCAAAAACACTGTGTAACTATTCCAAACAATTTACCATTATTTCACAGGATAATGCATTTATGATAATTTTGGGACCTCAAGTGTTGAACCGATAATTACAAAAGTTTTATTATGTGTTTCCTTATAGCAAAACCACATCAGACAATCTCCTGTATCCACCGCGGGGTATCGAACCCTTTATTTTAGCACTGTAAATCCGAAAGCTTACCGCTGTCCTACCAAGACAATTATAAAGTTATTTAAATGGTTTGTAACCAAAGGGAAAAGAATAATCATAAATAGTTTTTATTTGGTTGAAAAACATTAGAGACATAATAAGTATGACTGGAAAGCTTTTCACGCTGTATTGAAAAAAAAAAAAGAATAGAGAGATAATGTAAACCAGTAAGTACATTTTTTAACATTTGCATTTTAACTTTGATTTTTAATTTATTACATTTCTCTGCATATTCAATGAGAAAGTCTAGAAAACAAGACATGAATTTAAACACATACATTTTACAATGAGTTGAATGAACTGCCAAATACGTTTGCTGATAAATCAATAAGATAAACAAATTGTACATACTAGCATTACTATAGTCAGTTTTGTATTTACATTCCAATGCTTCCTACAATGCTTCTTATGAATAGGTTAATAAGTTAATAGATATTATATACTATGGGTGGCCAAACTGTGGCTCTTTGACATATAACGTGCAGCTCGAGGAAATATGTAGACTGAGCTCCTTTTTGAGTCACAATTAATATAAAAGGTAAATAAAAAAAAATTCAAACTTTATAATTATTTACCGGTTATAAACTGAGAGTCCACTGGATTAAAACGTAATTTTAATGTTCATGGTGAGTAAATATATTTAATAATTTGAATCCTAATTTCAATGCTCAGGACACTTTAAACAACTACAATATTTAATCCCAATGAGGGATTAAAGAAATTTTGGATTAACAAGGATTACAGAGGAATTGTGCTGGAGGATCAGTAATCATACAAGCTTGTGCTGACAGTGTTAGTTTTAGTGGTCGTGGCTTGTTACTGTGTGATTGTGGTGTGTGTGGATTCAAATCCCCATCGCACCCAATATGCTCGCCCTTTCAGCCGTGGGGTCGTTACAATGTAAAGTTCAATCCCACTATTCGTTCGTAAAAGAGTATCCCTAATGTTAGCGGTGGGTGGTGATGACTAGCTGCCTTCTCTCTAGTCTTACGCTGCTAAATTAGGGACGGCTAGTGCAGATAGCCCTCGTGTAACTGTGCAAAATTCAAAACAAACCAAACCAATAAATGATAATTCTATAACGAATTATTAAGTGTTATTAAAAAGTGTTTATCGTTGTGCATATAAATCAATTACAGTTACTTTACTGTTTTGATAACGTACTTTAATTATAAGAATATTCCAATAATTGTGTGTTGGAAAGGACTTCAATCTATAACCAGTAGGCATTATGGGAAGTAAATTAGCTATGACAGGAATGAGGCATAGGCAGTCTTACCAATTTAGCAAACTGCTCAATTACCGGGTGCCCCAAACATGAAAGGGCCACGTTGTTATGCCTTTTAATCTACTTCTAAATTTTCTTATCATTATAGGGTCTATTTTTTTTAATTCTGCCAGGGGTTCCAAAATGACTAAGACTGTCCCTGGGAGTGAGAACAGATACCAAAATAAAACAGCTCTATGTAACTTAATTTTTTATTTGATAGAATGCGTGAAAAAAAGTTTCTTTATATTGACAATAGTATAGAGAATGCATTTTTCTGGCAATTTTACCATAAGTACAGACTTCTTGGGGTTCTTATAAGCGATGATAAATAAAATTATAAAAGGATATAGAATTGGCGTTTTCCTGTTTCAAAATAATAAATTGTTGTTTCATTTGGTTCATTTCGCACTATATTATTGTTGTGTACAAAATAATAACTAATTTTATTACCCATAATTATCTTATTCGTATCTGCCTATAGCATTATTAAAGCGGTATATACTGTTAACTTTACCGTCTCTTTATGAAGCGAAGAACCTTTATGAAGTACAACTACATTTAGGCTATTAAGCTCTTCGCTTCATAAAGGGATGGTAAAGTTAACAGTATATACCGCTTTAATATGCTATAGGCAGATACAAATAAGATAAATGAAAATGTTTTAATATGTGAACCACACTATATCTGCCAAATCCAACAAAGATTAGGCTTTTCACGCAATACCAGAGCTAATCAGGCCAGCTGTGACACAACAAATATAGTAGTGATCTATGTGCTCTATAGGGTATGAATCGAAACATTCAATAGAATTGTAACTACTATCAACTAGCAGATACTTGTTGAAACAATTTATCTGTAAATATTCTAAAAACTGTGGAAAATAAAAAATGTAGTCAACCCAATGCCTTGGGTCATGGCGTATATGCAATATGATTGTCTAGTAGGTCGTTTTCAACTACATTTTGTCATCCCAAGTGTTATTTCAATAAGAAAAAATGCATTACGTTTGTGTCAAGCAAAGGAGGCTGTTGTTGTTGTTTTGAATTAAGCACAAAGCTACACAATGGGCTATCTGTGCTCTGCCCACCACTGGTATTGAAACCCGGTTTTAGTGTTGTAAGTCCTCATACATACTGCTGAGCTACTGGGGGACCAAAGGAAACTGACTACAATGCATTGTTGGTATATTTATATTTTTAGTTTCGATGCAATGGGCGTGTCCAACAGAACCGAATGCTCAAATTCACTAAATGGCTGCGAGAATTTTTTCTTCTGCTAGATGCCACCTTTCCTTGTCATTTTACTGAGTGCAAGAAAAGACTGCTACAGAGTTACGTACTATCTGGCAATTGCCATTTTTATAAGAAGTGTGTAAGGGGAGATATTTAATTCAATTTAATTCACAAGGAATTTAAGTTTAAAACTGAACTGATCTGAAGATGATCTGAGGTCGAAACACTGTTCTGTATTTTATTTTAATTAATGCTTTAATGCCCATACCAGCTGTCTTGAGAATACATTTTTTACTTCTAGTGAGTTTTCTCATCATCATGAATTAACATTTTTACCTTCATGACACATTTTATACACCTGGCTCTACTTTCGGCTTATATCAACACTCACTATACTTATAAGGTTTCACGTAATGGGCAAACAGGAACTAAACTATTCTATCCAAATGAATGCAATTAGGTTTTCATGGCTCCTCATATTTCGAAAAATCAAGTGAGACGTGTCATACACACTGGCTTTTATACAGATTAGACTTTATTTTTTAAATCTGAATACTTCTCTAGTCTTTTCTTCCTAACTATTTACGACATCTTAAGTCAAGGGTTTGATCACTTATTGATAAAATGTACCTTTGCGAACAACTACAAAAAGAGCTCAAACACAGTGAATAGTTTGTAGTTAAGCGCAAAGCCACACAATAGGCTATCTGTGCTTTGTACACTAGGGTTATCAAAACGTGGGTTTTAGCATTATAACCCATAACCATAACCCATGTTTACTAGAAGGGGGGGAGGTAGAGATTCAATACTTTGTTTTGATTTTGCGCAAAGTTACACGAGAACTATCTGCACTAGCCGTCCCTAATTCACCAGTGTAAGACAAGAGGAATAAAGTTAGTCATCACCATCCACCACCAATTCTTGGGCTATTCTTTTACCAAAGAATAGCGGGATTGAACGTAACATTATAATGGCCCTCTACCCCCCCACACACATACGCAGCTGAAATGGCAAGCATATTTGGTGTGAACCCGCGACTCTCAGGTTACGAGTTGAGCACCCTTACCACCAGGTCATGCTGGGCCTAGATTGAATACAGCAAGAATTAGACTTTTCATGTCATAGTAGAGTACTGAAGATGTTTCGGTTTTGAGTTCATACTGTGCCAAACGTAGCTATATTCACCACTATACCATGCTAATACATACTCAATTTGCTCTATATTACATTTTCACTCAGGTGAGGAAAAATGAAAAGAGGGTCAAGAAGAAAAAGACAAAAAATTTAAAGAACATGAATTTTAGAGATTAAAAAAACTTATTATTTAAGGAAGAATTAAAATCATATATATATATGTGACTGTAGAAAAGATTAATGAATATATTCTAGAAGTATAGAGAGATTACAACAATAAGACAAAAGACATATAAAAAAGCTGCAATGAAAAACTGACAAATTCAAAAGGACACAAATGAAGTAAAGACAGACTTTAAAGAGGTACAAAAGACAACCAAGAAGATTGAAAAGAACCCTGATCTGTAAGAGAAATTATTAAATTTAATGATAAGCCACCCACATCTCTTTCTGCATTTGTTCAGGAGTTCCAACTGAAAACACCATCTGCTACCAGGCACAAAATAATATAATTTATTTTGTTTATATTTATTATCACTAATAAGATCCCATTGGTACTGAAACACTACCAAATACACTTCCCAAAATGGAGCTGATCAGTTCAGCATTGGTCAAAGGAGGAATAAATGGATAGTGATAAAAGAAATCATGGGAATCATATGAGGCCCAGTTCTAAAGCACTTCCTGATTGAATGGGAGGAATAGTGAGCAAAAACTGTTATCATGCCAAGAAGACAGAACTCAACCAGATCAAAGGAACAACACAGAAATAATGAGACATAAATAAAATAAGAGCTTGTTGGATTTATGAGGCAAACTTCAGTTGGAAGTATCTCATTTACCACAAATCAGAAAATAAGTTAGCTATTAGAGAAACATCATCTACAGGCTTGCTATTGGGAAACCTTACAGTATGCTGATTGATACAGGTTCCATATCTCAATTTGTTAATGACCAATGAGAGACTGCCTCCAGGGATGATGAAAGGAGTGATGCAATCAGTGAGTGGGCATAAGATTCTAGCAAGAGGAAAGTTAGAAATCATCCTTACTGTATAAAACCTTTATATATCTCCTGATGTGTAAATAACAGACATACACAAGAAAGAATGCATATTAGGAACTTTCTTCATGTGCATACATGAATGTGGAGTTAGATAGCCTCACATTCTATGACCAGAAAAATCTCTGTGTACTGTACAGCAACTACTACAACATAAGTTGAGCATTTGATGGAAATGGTCCACTATCAGGAGTTAATAACAATGATTCTTCATCTAGTGAATGGAGTATAGTGTAACCAAATATTCAGATTATGTTATGAGGGATTAATGGTTAAAAGGACACTCCTAGGTGTGAATAATAAAGATGACATACACTACTTTACCATGAATGACACAAATTGGCTTGTGATAAAGCAAAAGGTGACCTATTCTGTAAGTGCTGATTAAATAGGATTTGATTGAGGTAACAAGGTATGGCTAACATTTCTCAGTGCAAGAGACACTGATAAGTTCAGTAAAGACATGTTGTTAATGTTTGGTTTACAGCCTAAAATTGTGGCATTTTTTATTTTTTAACAGATAAATTATGATTTTATTGAACCATAATGTTTGTAAACATGAGCTGTTGTTTTTTTTTATGATCATCCCATTCACACAACATACATAAACTGACTAACTAGCTACTTAATTATTTCTAAATGATATCATGACATGCTTTAAATAAACATTATTACACTTATCAATTGCAGAAAAAAAGTTTTCATTATTTAATTTTGAATTTACTTAAGTTAAATATCAGTGATGGACTACTGCATATTTTAAAAACAAATATAATTGCAACCGCATGTTATGCAACATTAGCAATCCATTCACTAACTAGGACATTTGTATGTTATCTTTTTAAGAACATTTTTTTGGTAAAAAGGGAAATTGGTTAATGTAAAAAATCAAATACCACTAATTGGCCAGATATAGTGGTGTAACCAAGTATGAAATCTGGGCAGGCCCAAATTTATAATGGAAAAGTCAACCTTTGGCTATGCCACTGCTACACTGTAGAAATCATGTAGGAGGTGAAAAGCACATTTAATAAAGTGAACAAATATACAAAACTTGTAGAGACAAACATTGTGAACTATTTGCATACAAGTTTACATTTTTGTTCATAAATATGTTAAGTCTTACAGATACTTTGCATAGAAAACCATGAAATTTTGGACAAACCTTGGAATATACAAGTTAGTTAATCATTATACAGAGAACTACACAAAGTATTATCTGTGCTGTGCCCATTGCAGGGATTGGGTTCCAAATTTTGGCATTACAAAACTTCAAACTTACTGCTGAACCATCTGGATGCATTTAAAATAATAAACTATTTTAAAATTTTGAATATTTAAGACCAGTAACAAATCTTGACACTAACACATGTATAAAATGAATTTACATATTATCCTTCCAGCAACTTAAAACAAGTTCAATAAAATGCAAGTATTTTTATGTTACTAAAGCACCTAATATAGTGCAGAGCATGTCCTCCCCTCCAACTTTTTTCCAGTTAATTCATAACATTTTTGTCTCCCACACTTCCAAAAAATTTAGGTGGTCATTATGTTACATAATAATGAAACTATGATAATTAGATTCTTGCAACTAGTTGAAAAGTTACAAAAACAAGAAATACTATAATATATGTGGTTCAAAAACTTACTGTACTGGAAGTCCATACAAACTGAAAGCCAAGGTCAGAGTCACTCCAAAATGGTGTGTCAAACACTAAGAAAATCTTTTCCACTGATCCAAACCCCAAGTGTGTTAAAAGTTCTTGCTTTTTGTCTGGTAGTGGAGGGCTAAAGAGTGTGTGATTGGTTTGCTTCAAATAGCCAACTGATGTTGTAAGTATAACATGATCAGCACATATCCTATCTCCATCTGAGCATTCCACTGTCACAGTAGGCAATGCTTTACCTTCATGCATTTCTTGCCAATGAATACAACTGACTGGCTTAGACAGACACAGCTGTTTAGATGGAATGTCCTTACTCAGGGACTTAATTACAGACTGAAACCCATTTTTAAAGTTGATAAGGTAATTTCCAGGACAAACTGTCCACTCTGCAAATCCACAACAAGATAAATCATTCAAACTATTACAGGCATTTTCTGCCAATTCATGTTTTAGAAACCATTCATAAATCCCTCTTCTCCATGCTTGGACATGTGGCAAATCTTCACATTCTTCTAAAAACACTTCAAATTTTTGTTTAAAAAATTCTCCAACTGAGACTGAATTAGACAAATAATTATTACTTTCAATAGGACTGAATAGTTTATAAATATCTTCTTTAATATTCTCCAAAGCCATTAAAGTTTCATCCACAACAATCTCGGGAACCTGCTCAGCTGTCTCACTATAGAACAAACCTCTTCCTTCCACAGAATACTCTGTTCTTGGGTCACTCAAAATATCTAGATTTTGGGCATATTCAAAAAGAGGATTTTCTTTCTCTCCATGCACCCACTGGGCTCCAAGATCCAACACTCCATCACCTGAGGCAATGTACAATAGAAGTCTTGTTTAAATATGAATGATAGATAGATGACTGGGGTCCTTCTCATTACTGACCTTATTCATTTCTACAGTTATATCAGTATTGCATGTACCATTTTAATTTAATTGGTTAAACTGATTCTTCAAATTACCAAGTAATTATTTTTACCTTCTCATTAAGTTAGTTAAGAAGATAGGTTTTGAAACTAATTTTTTTTGACAGTTTCTAGAAGTTTGCCAGTTGCTTTATAAGATACTTACAAAAGTGGCAGCTACAATAACAAAGAAAAGAAGGGGGAAAAAAAAAGACTTCCCAGTTGCATGCCTTTACAATATTGGATACAACTAGTCAGTTCAAATGAAGTTCCAGTAAGCATTGCATTTTTATTTAATATTTTTAGGGATACCATCAAATTTTAGATCTATGTCTGTAATAATAATTACATTTTTTAATATGCAGTGCAATAAAAAAATCTAAATTATGAATAAAAAAGTAAACCATCACTTAAATATGTCATGGTTACTTCATATTTTAAACTCAGGCAACACCTTTTAAAGATGCACAAAAACAATGAGAAGGAAACTATCTGAAAAGGATAATTGATTCTCAGAGTGGTTTCTCATAAAAGTCACACTCACAGCCTTTTTTTCTATTATAATTTGGATCGGTTGCTCAGAATGTTCACAATAATGCTTGGATTATCAAATGGTAAAAATATACAAATATACATATATGACACCCATAACCTGAGAGCTTTAGAAAGGTGGACTTTTCCTCTTGAGAGCAAACTAGAATTTGTTTATTTGTAAACAAAGATGTATTTATTTAGTCTTGTTTGTTGTATATTTATCTCCATCAAATGTTATCACATACACTATTAGGTTTCAACGGACTTCCCCTGGATCTTACTGAAACTACTTCATAACCTTTCTGGATTACTTTACAAAGCTACTTTTGATAGCTATTATTTTGTAAAATGCTGCTATCTACGAGTTGTCAAACTAGTGGTTTTTTTCACTTCAGACATCCTGAGATATGTAACCACTGACAAGTTCAGCTGAATTAAGACTTTTCAGCTAAACTTTCTCTAAGTTAAGATTAAGTATTTGTTTTGTTACTAGAGTAAAAATCAATAAACAAAGATTATGTGATATTGTAAATAGAACTCTTGCTGCTCAGCAGGACCAGGGGTATGATTTTCTTAAATCTTTTGCCTCGGAAAAACTACTCGTGGACAAATAAAGTAGGGTTGCATAGCTCTTCCAAGTGTTGTTTTTTACTTATAGCTACTATCTTTACTTGTGTAAACTATTGATACACTAAATATTACATCTACTGACACTAGCCACCCAGTATTCTATGGATATCTCTGTTATATGTATGTGACTGTTTCAAATTAATGCAAGTGGTATAAGTTCGATGGTTTAAATGAACCTCTGCATGGAAAGCAAGAATTACCACTTCCTTTTAATCACCAAGTGTTTGGCCTAATTATCATACCAGCTTTGATTATCATGAAATGTAGCTCATACATTGTGTATTACAATACCACTAAGTTACTCACAAAGCAAGGATTGTAATATCCTTTCAGCCAAGTTTCCTAATTTGTAGCCATTATTTCCAGTCATAAAAACTGGTGAAACATTATAAATTATATCTACTGGTGCCAGGCATTTTAGATTTATGGTGATTAATTAAAAATCACACAATATAGTGTATATGCTCCATAGTGAACAACCCTTGATAGCTGGAAAGGCAAGGGTTGTTTCTTCCTTCATTTCACTGATCCTTCAACCACATGACCATTCCAGATATTTGATCAAGTTTAACCTCAGTCATATCAACTGAAACTCACTGTCAATAATTCTGTGGACTGCTAGAGTTTAGTCTCACCTCTTGATCTGTAACTTCTCAGCTAACTCACCGTTAACAACCAGATAAATACTCCCAGCTCTTTCTTCCTTACATTCAAGTTTGGAGTGGTACAAAACAACAAGTTCATCTTCATCCAACTCAATTACTTCCTCTTCTGACTCTTGATCAAGCATATTAATTCACCAGAGATTCACTGGTTACATATGGACACACCTTATCAGCACGTAATATGTGCTTTCACATGCTCCTCAGAGCACAAGTTCTGTCCAGCCAGAGCAATGATGCAACACCCAGTTTCCATTCTGGAACATTCATCACTTCACTGCCTTATTGTAGCACATCATATGTTGCAGGGTACTTTTATCTACCTGTTGACATGCAAAATTACGAATGTATACTATTGTAAACCTAAACCACTCCACATACTCATGTGAACACTGTGTGATGTTCACTAGGTGAAGGACCATACATCAGGTCTATAGGGACAAATGCTTGATGGAATCTAGAAACAGATGGCCTATACTCAGAATCAAGAGATGTACAGCCTCCCTAGGCAGCTATCTGCCTCAAGTGCTCCAGGATATGTTTGAAATCTTCCTTTGCTGTGCCTTTAAATGTCAATAAAGTTACCTCTCTCACCTCATGGATAAAACTCTGATTGTGGTCAGAAAATCTCATTCCCATTCACCACTGACTAAAAGGTCCTGACATTATTGATCTAGCACTGTAAGGTCTGTCAAAGACGTTGATGTGATGATGAGAAGTAGTGTCCTAATCCAGGATGGTAAAATGACAAAGTGCCATAAGTAGTTTATCTTTTGATTCTGTTTCAACTTAAACTCCTCTGTGGATCATGTTTATTTTGGCAGAATACACTTCCTAAGTCAAGAATGTTCAACACTGTCCCACAATCCACTCACTTCATTACTTTATGTTTACCATGTCATCCACTGAGGTACCTTTGGTTGGCAAATGCCAACCACCAATGGCACCTCTTGATTCCACTGCCTTTGAGTGTTGCTGACCAGAGATGAAGCTGAGTGGCATCAACCTGGTAGTCCTAAACAGACCAACCCATAAACAGGCTCTTAACAAAGACATCAATTATAGTCTTCCTATTCCAACTATTGAGTATCTGAATTTCTATAAATTTGAAATTACTTACAGAACCCTAACATCTTTTTCTGATTTCCATACACATACTAGCTGTGATTCAACTAATGATCTTATATATATAAAAAAAAACATTAAGCAGTTTCAAAGATTACAAGGAAGCTAATTTATTTAATTATTAATTTTAAGGTTTTGGTTAATACATGTAATAAGTTGAAACATATATATATATATATATACACATGCATATAATATGTACATACATTTCTTTTCAGTGATTTTTTTTAACATTCAAAAATTACTTAATCTGATTTAAAGAGAAATTCTGATAAAATTAAGTGCAAAATAATTTAACTAAAGCAAGTTCACCATGTTCTATAGAGAACATTTTCTATCGTACTCCAACATTATAGTCAGACGAAGTATAAAATGATAAAGCAAGATTTAGAAAAATAACTATGATTATAATTCTAGCAACATACCACCAAGCTAATCTATGTTGAAAAAAAAAAAAAAAAGCTTTCATTAATGTTTAAATCACTAGCCTATAAATCCTCAAAGCTGATATATAAACAGTTAAGTCACACCATGACAACTTAGACTGAAAAGTGATTGGCTAAAATCAATAAAATTTGAATCACATAACGGTACAACAAAATTCATAAAATGTGACATTCCAATACTGTATATATATTACGTTGGAAAAAAAATAATGTTTCTTGTTCAAAAAAGTTATTGATTTTGAGATGAAAAAAAAAGGTATACCAATAATGAGGAACTCAAAACTGACTTAAGATTATTATTATTATTATTTTAATCCAAACCAAAGAAATTTTATTCATGAGGAATCCATACCTTACTTAAAAGATGGAATTATATCACAAAATAATTAGGACAAATATTATCCTGATTAAGTCTGTAATTGAAGATGAATTTTTGTTCAGTTTATTGAAGTATTCAAAAATGACAATACTTTATTTCCAGTCTGATATATACATATGAAATCCTCTGTGAAATTTTTAATACTAAAACATAGTACTTTCAAAATTGGGTAATGTGATATAGCATAAGGCCTGAACCTTTATATCTCTACCCCTAATGTATGTAACTTACTCAACAAGAAAATTAACTATATTTAATGTAATCTAAAAACATAAAACTAGCTCAATGAAAATTAGATGCTTTCTCAAATTATACTTTGTTTACAGATAAAAAGTTCTTGTAAATTCGAAAACAGTAACATAGTGACCACCTGATTAGGGCAAATTAATTCATCATCTTTTTCCATTAGTAAAACCTGGACTTTGAATGGCACAGACTCTACAAGAAGCCAAAAGGTATGTTGTTAAACTATTGCCCATAATTTAAGATAAATGCTTACAATGGATTCACAGAGGTTGGTAGTAGATAACAGTGGCACTGAAATGCCTAATTTTATCCAAAATATGCACTAATGGGTTAAAACCCAGTGACTTATAGGAGCTTGGCAATAAGTGTAATGGGATGATTGATTAAATGCTGGATGCATTAATTGACTGTTTTCAACTAATTAATTATCTCACATGAAACTCGAGTAGTTAAAATAATTAAAAATAGTAATTTTTATTAATTGACTATTTTATGTGATACTAATTGATGCTGATAAGTAATTTATTATACTGGTTAATCAAATTAATTGTCAAGCTCTGGAGACAATGCTGGTTAACTACAAAAACTCATGTCTTCATAACATTGTTTGAACAATATGAACATGGTGAATTCATGCATTATCACCTTGGAATAGTTTTTGACAAAATAGAAAGCATGCTGTCAGCATCATTGGGTGGATTAGATTAGAACCAACTAGATGCTATTTGCTTTCAAACCCTTTCATACCATTTCATCATCTCTACACATAAAAATACAAGAATAAAACAAGCACTTCACATAATTTTTCAAAATATTTTAAATCTATCATCAGCACAAACAAATTAATATGAACTTCTGATTAAACCAAGCTACCTATATTGTTCAGATATGAATCTATATGCTTAGTACTGAGCACAGCTAATTAGATACAGTGTTCAAATTATATTACTTAATAGCATATAGTATTACAACCTCAATTGTATAGCATATCTTAACCTCACGTCAATAGCTAACTGAAATAAATAATTTTTGCAAAATTAAGCCTGACCAACAATGAGGCAGAAAAGTGTAGTCAACATAGTCAAATATTGGTAAATTCCTTTGTGAGCCAATAAAAATTAACATCATTCATGAAATGAATTTATAGGGTATTTTTAGAATATTTATTTTTTAAAAATCATTTTGATTAACAACTTCCAATATATAGAAAAGCCAGTGTTTTTTGGTAACACTAAGTTTCAATAACGACTTTGTATATCATGTTGCTCAGCAACAAAAGTATAACCTAATATTGTTGTTAGTCTATGTACTGCTTATATGTCATGTTGCTCAGCAACAAAAGTATAACCTAATATTGTTGTTAGTCTATGTACTGCTTATATGTCATGTTGCTCAGCAACAAAAGTATAACCTAATATTGTTGTTAGTCTATGTACTGCTTATATGTCATGTTGCTCAGCAACAAAAGTGTAACTTAATATTGTTATCAGTCTATGTACTGCAAGTATAAAATGAAATGTATACACATCAAAACTGGAAAATGTTTATTTATTTCTTAGTTTAGAGTCTCCTTTGGTTAAAGAAGTTTGTTTTTTGTTAAACACTTTGGTGATATAACACAAAATGTTTTTACTTTCATGATAAATTTTATGCACTTGGCTCTAGGCTAAATGATCCCACACTATGTCTTTAATTAGATTTATTATACCAACATTTACTACACTTATAAGATTTCATACCTCCCACATGGTCCCCTTTCACCCCATCACTAAACTCACAATGGGCAGACAGTAACTGAACTACTTGATCAAGATAAATGCATTTTGTGTTTCATGACCCATTCTATTTCAAAAATCTAACCAAGTGAAAACAAGTGTAATGTGACATGCCACACATAGTTGCTTTTATATAGGTTAAATAATTATTAGAAAGGTAACATAAAACCCACTACACCACACTGAAAGATTCCAGTCATACACTGTCCACATTTGGTATTATAAATACCATTGTTTAACTGATAGATAAAGATTTTTACAGTTTATGTAATGTCCTTCATGATACTTTTAGAGAAAATCAAACCTTGCCCAGCATTGAATGAATCAGTGAAAATCAATATTAAACTGAAGATGACTGAGGAAGGTTGAAATGTTGTTCTCTGCTTTAATATTAAAAGTGTTAATACTCATACCAGCCATTCTGAGATAGAAATAAGAGTTACAAGAGGTACACTTTACAAGCCTATTCAATCATTTTTACACTCTGTCTGGTATCAGAAAATGGTGATCACAGATTTTCACAGTAATAATTATACTTTCTTTTGATTACCACCAGTGATAGTTCATAATGAGAAATGTTTTTGAGCGAACTGATCAAACATGCAGTTTTTGATAGCAATACTGTTGGGAGACACGTACTAACTATATTGCTCCTTTATATATTTTAAGAGAATCCTCCTTTACCTACTGACTTACAGACTAATCAAGATATGACTACATCTTTGCATTTATAGGGCTCAAAGAATTATATGGCATATGTTCAATCTATTCTACATAAAGAACTAAACACACACTGTCATGATCTTATTCTGTAACAGGACTGTGTAAAGATTCATTAGATAAATATACACTGACTAATCCCTGAAAAACTTATTAACATGTAAAGATGAGTTACATGGAAAACTTCATAAACACAGGACAAGTTACATTCACAGGCTGAACTAAAAATCCACTCAGTTACCAGTAGATTTTCACCTACATGGTACTGTGTGCATTAGAGATTTTAATAAAAATCTACTAATGACAAAAAATTTTCCCTAACTTGGTAGTGATGTGTTTATATGTGCAGCTTTACATCAATATCATGTGTTTATTCTAATAAACAAACATATATAAGATAGGCCAATTAACAGCAAATGCTTAGTGCATCTGGTGAACACTGAGTTGCATCATACACTACACCATAAGTCAAAATAAGATAACCTCATAAGATGTAATTAAGAAACTTGTGACTTATTATTAATGAAATTATGTATCTGTGTAATATAATAGGCATACATCAATATATGTCAAGTAATAATTAGACAGCAACAGACACCTGCATCACAAGAAATAATAATGCTAACTTAATTCCTCAAACAGTATCTTTAATAATGTAGTCAATAAGCACATAGAACCTAGTGTTGTATTCTACATATATGTTAATAGCATAGCCAATCAGCATACAAAATCTAGTGTTATGTTCTATGTATACTCTAATAATGTAGCTAATCAGCATAGACAACCTACTATTGTGTTCTATATATATTATAACAATGTAGCCAATCAGCATATACAATTTAGTTTTGTATTCTCTATGTATATACTTTAATAATGTAGTCAATCAACATACACAACTTAGTATTCTGTTCTATACGCATACATTAATAACACTGTGTAACACAAATTTTGTTCTTGGATAGTATGTGTTATTTCTTAATTGCTTTTGTTGTAAAAGTACAGAAAATGGCCATTATTCCCTTCAAACTTTGCTTTTGTGACCTGGATAATGAAATTTAGAAATTAACCTATTTTCTATGTAAATACGGGCATATTTGCACATTTTCATTTACATAAGGTCTGAATACAACAACATAGGAATCAACATTTACATGTATATATAATAAAGTTATACAAAAATGAAGAAAAATGTTTAGAAATGAGTAGTTCTTTGAGATTTGTGACTGTAATGTAAATCACTTTCATGTATCAGGCCCCAAATATAGTCTCCCATGTTTTTGTTATATGCTCCTTGGTAGCTGCATTCAAAGTCCAGTATATTTTCGTGGAAGCACTTGCCTTGCTCCTCTGAATATGCTCCCATGTTCTCCTTGAACTTATCAAGATGAGCATCTAGGATATGGACTTTCAGGGACATCCTACTGCCCATTTTGCCGTAGTTCTTCACTAGACCCTCAATCAGTTCCACGTAATTTTTGGCCTTCTGATTGCCTAAGAAGCTCCAAACCACTGAAACAAAGCTGCCCCGAGCTTGTTTTCCTTCCTAGTGAACTTCTTGGGGAATTCTGTGCACTCCAAAATCTTCTTTATTTGTGGTCCAACGAAAACACCAGCTTTAACCTTTGCATCAGATAGCATAGGTGAGAAGTCTTGAAGGTACTTGAAGGCTGCAGACTCCTTATCAAGAGCTGTGACAAATTGTTTCATAAGAGCCAATTTTATGTGCAATGGGGAGAACAACACTTTTTGGAGGTCCACTAGTAGTTCACACTTGACATTGTGCCTCCCCAAAGAGAACTCAGTGCATTGTGGCCAGAGCTTCCTGTTGTAGTGTGCTGCAGTGTCCCTGCTGTCCCAAAGGCAAAGGTAACAGGGAAACTTTGTAAAGCCTCCTTGGAGACCCTTCAGGAATGCCACCATCTTGAAGTCTCCAATAACCTCCGAGCTATACTTATCATACTTCAAGGCTTCTAGCAAGGTCTTGACACTGTTGTATTCCTCTTTGAGGTGCACCAAATGATCCATGGGGAGAGACGAATGCTTATTCCCATTATGGAGCAGCACAGCTTTGAGGCTTCTGGATGAGCTATCAATGAAGAGGCACCACTCGTTTGGGTTACAGGCAATTCCAGTTGCCTGGCACAGACTGGATACATTGTGGCAGAAGCAGAGCCATCTTGACAATAGAAGTTCAACAACATTCTAGAAAGTTCTTGAAAATTCTCTATCAGTTACTCAGCACTGAATCTACCTGGAATGTTCTGAAAAATGGGTAAATTTGAAAATTTTATTACCCAAGTCATAAAAGCAAAGTTTGAAGAGAAAATAGGTCTTTTTCCATTTACTTTAGGTATAAGCAATTAGGAAATAACACTTTCTGTCCAGGAATAAGAAAAAGTAAACATTTTGTTACATAGTGTAATGTAGCCATTCTGTATGTAAAGCTTACAAAATATAGCTTTAGAAAGTTCACAAATTGTCTTACCAAAATTTATGGTATGGATTCGACCACCAGGATGATCTTGTGCCTCTAAAACCAGGACACTACTGCAACCTCTTTCAATTAATCTCTGAGCAGCTGCTAGACCTGAAATACCTGCTCCAACTATCACTACTGTCCAGTGCTTTGATGTTATGTGATTTTCTTTAAAAAATATTTGAGGGAGTTCATTTTTGGGTCCGAATGAAGCATGAGTTATATTATCACTTTCACTTCCGGCACTAACAACATCTGTCATGTTCATCCTAAAAATACAGATATGCATGTAACTATAAAACAATTATATATCATATACTTGTTGACATTGTTATCCCAGTACTTAATTAAAAGATAGTTACGTTGCAAACCAGTGTACCTCTGGTTAAAAATCAAAACAATCTTGAACTAAATATTTATCCACTATACATTATTACTTAAATGTATCTAAAGCAATAAGTAATTCAATGTTAATATATAACAAATATTGGCAGTAAATCCTTTTTGTGTGTGTGTGAATACCAATAAGTATTATTAAACCAGACCTGTCACATCTCAGAAATTCAGCCTTAGTCTTGTGTTTTCACTCAGCTAGAGAGATATTTCAAGTACTTTTCCTAACATCATAAAACGTTCTATCTTATAAAACAGAAATGCATAAAATTCACTCTTGAGAGCCTTTAAAATCAAACTTTTTCCTAAGAGGGAAACTCCAGACCCTGCACAAAAACAAGCTACTATAAACAGGGTCTCATTACTTCAATTTTCTCAAGCTTAAGAGATCTGTATCTGTTAAATAATTTAAAAAATATTGAAATCTGCAACCATTAACTTATTTCTTGAAAATCTTAATTTGTTTAGATGATAATTTATTCACAAGCTTAATAAGTTGTATTATAGGCTAAAGAAACTGTTTTATGACATAAACATAATCTATACACTAATTACTTGTCACTTCTCATTTCAAAGATAAATTCAGTTACTTTAGTGAAAAGGTTGTGATAAAATGAATCCAGACATCAGACATTTAGGTACCACTTGTTTATTATAAAATAAACAATAATTACAACAGATGTCTTTCATGCACAACATTATATAAATATAAGCATATAAAAGAACCTTAAATATCAAGGCCTAATACATTGCCAGTATAATTTACTTTACTATATGATAACATATAAAATTGTATACATCTAGACCCACAATATTACCAGTTTAAATTTTTCCATTATACAACCTGTATATATCTAGTCTTATTACAGTTAAATTTACTCCATTATATGTATTTTAATTATTTGCAAAGTTTTAATACCCCTCACATTATTATATGTCTAAATGTCTTACTTTCCCATCTTTAAAATGTCTGTTTGATGTTTAGGTGTTTTGGTTACCAATAAAATAGCATATATATTTAATTATAGCATTAGGCTTAACAGAACTGTCAATAAGCAACTTGTATTTAATATTATTTATCACCAGCAATTAAGGGTAGTGTGTTAGGTGTGACATGTGCAAGGAGTTGGCTTTATTTGGTATTATGATATTAAAGAAAGTAGTAAGTTGTACAATTTGCTTTAGAATTTGTAGGTTGCCCTAAAGAGGGTAAAGGATAGGGATAAAGAGAATGGTAAACTACAGGATATATTAGCAGGATTTAAAGAGGAAATTAAGCTTTCATAGTGGTTAATAATGGCTTTAATGTAATTAAAAACTACTAATAGGGCTAGAAATAATGGATTAATTACAATAAGTTTTGTTAAGTAACAGTTTTCAGCCTTTAGCTTGTGAAAATGTTGAACTTGAGAGGAAAAGATAACAAAATAGACAAATAAGAATGAAAAAGAGGTTATTGTTATAGAAGATTCTTTACATGTATAGGATAGTTTGTGGGTTAAATAGGGAGCAAAAAAACTAGAAACAAAAGTAGTTTAAATGGTAAGTTAAACTATTATTATTGTAATGAGAAAAATATAGAACATAAAATGATGAGCTCAAAACAATGGCTAAAATAAAGACTTTTGATATAATGGGAACGGCTGAAATGTAGACAATTTTTATGATAGGAATCACTTTGAAATACAGGATGTCCATAAATTATTCACCCCATTATAAGCATTTATAAATTCTCTATTAAATGAGCTATCTTAAAACAGTTTACAGCAATTAATGACACAACTCAAGAAATGTCTGTTTTAATTAAGTAAACTTCTATGTGAGCCTCACTGGTAGCACACACAACATCAAGGTGGTAGATGATTTCATTCCAAACATAAGAAGCATGTCTCGTGTATTGGAAGGCAATGTCTCTTCAATCTGGAGTCTTAATGCTGTGATGTTAGTAACCTTCTTTGCACACACTCTGTCCTTTATGTAGCTCCATAAAAAAAAAAAAATCCAGAGGTGTAATATCCAGGTAATTAAGCAGCCATGGAATAGATCCACTTCACCCAATCCAACAAGAAAAGAATTTTTAATTGAGGAACCTGCACACATCTAATCCCCACTGTGGCAGTGCCAAATCTTGCTGAAAGAACATGTGGGGCTGTATATCCTCAATCTGAGGTGCAGCATATGCTTCAAGCATATCTAGGTAATTTGTAGCCTTAACAGTGTTCTCATGAAAGAAAAATAGTCCAATCACATGATTATGTGAGACAGCACACCAAACATTTATCTTTGGATTGTCATGAAATAAAGAAAAAATTTCTTGAGTTGTGTTATTAATAACTGCAAACCAATTTAAGATAGCTCCTATAACAAAGAATTTATGAAGGCCTATAATGGGGTAAATAATTTATGGGCACTCTGTACAAGTTTATAGGTTGTTTAATAGTGACAGAATACTAAAAAATGGGAGAGAGGAGTGGTTTTATATGTGAAATGTGAGTTACAGCTTATTCAAGTTGAGAATATCAAAGCTAATAACAATGAAGTTGAATCTATCTAGGTTTCCGTTATAAGGGGAAGAGGCTTTATTTGTAATTTGTTACAGCTCACCAGATGAAATTAATGAGAAACTACACTCTGAGATAACAAATTTATGTTCATGAGATTACAATTAAAGGGGATTTTAAGTACACGGATTGGGAAATGCTAGAGTCAAATTATGAATGAACATTTGTTTTTTTTAGAAAATGCTCAGGATGGTTTTCTTCAACTTATTATGGAGCACATTAAAAATGTTAACTTATAATAAAGAAATGATTGATAGGATAGAAACAGAAGAACATCTGGGTCCAAATGATCATTGCTCAATGTATTTTATGGATTTTTTTTCCGTTATAGAATAAGATATAATGAGATTTTGGTTCCAGATTTTGAAGGGATGAGACAAGAATTATCTGATGTCAACTAAGAAACTGAATTAAATGGAAATACTAATAAAATATGGAAAAATAAGTTCTTAAACATTCAAGGTAAGCATGTTTCTTATAGACAAAAAATATAAACAAAAGAGATCAGCTCATAAAGGTATACAGGATAAATTTAAAGAAAAGCATTATAAACATATGAAGTTTAAATTAACAGCAATGATGGGAAATTTGAAGGACTATAGAAGAACAACAGAACTGGTTAATGGAAAATTAAAAAATTACAATTAAAAACTTTGGTTGCAAATGTGAAAATTAACAGTAAGAATTTTTTCAAATACATTTAAAGTGAGCAAAAATGTTAGGATGGAAGTAAGGCATCTGAGGGATTATACAGAAAGGCTGACATATGATTATGGTGAGGTGATTGGGCTTGTAAACTATACTTTTCAATTTCACTAATGAATGATTAAGCAATATTCCTTATCCTAGATGGAAACAATATTGAATAAAATAAGATTGATACTGAGCTAGTTTAAAAATAAAACTGGGAAATTTAAGAATGATAAAGCTTCTAGTCCAGATAATATTTACACATGAGTTTTGAAGGAAGTCAAAGATGGGATATGTGAGCCACTTGCTACTATTTTTGTGAGTCCTTGAACAGTAAACAGATACCATTTTAGAGTGCACCATCACATATACAGCTCATATGCACAAACGTACACGTATACCATATTATGGTGCACACCCACACTGATGTCACACGTACAAGATATTGACATGAATGAATAACGCATAAGATTATGTCACTTTGTATGAGAAAATGCATGAACAAGTGGAAAAATATTTTAAAAAAACTGAAAGTACAGGAATAAAATGAGGAAACAAGGTAAAAATGGGCATGGTGTAATAAAGCTTCCTCTGTACAACCACACAAAGTCCACACCAACTTCATTTTTCTGTGTTCATGATATTATACAATTTATGGATGCATATAAAAGTGCCAATGATTCTTCTGTTTTTGTACAGACTGTAACAATTCCATTACACTGATACACAGAAATCTCTTAGGATTTTTATTTTTGTATTTTAATTTGCAAGTATAGCTATTACATGAAATCCTGTTGTCTTCTCATGCAGTTTCCAAAAAAAAAAGTTTAAAAAACAAAAAAATGTACATGAATTCTACTTGTGTAATATAAACAGACCTTACAGTACATGTATTGTCTCCAATAACTTGGTTCACAGAAACCTCTAATCATTAAGTAATAAGTATAACTAAGTTTGATAACCTCAGCCCACCCAAATTATTGTATACAGGACATAAAGAATAAATAGGCATGGACTAAATGTTGGACATGTGTCTTGTGATGTGACACAGAAGAAAGTTTATCACATCATGCTTATTCTTACCTTGTTTCCTCACTTTTATTGGTGAATCACCCCTAAACATTAACTTTTTGAAATATTTTTTTCTACTTCTGAAGACAGAGTATTAAAAAAGTGGGCAAGCAATGGCACTCCATATAAAATGTGAGTTAAATCCTGTTGACATTGAGGTTATCAAAGATACTAGCAAGAAGATTAAATTTTTATTAGTGGATATATGTGGAAAAACTTTTATTTGGAACTTTTACAGACCACCACATGAAATTGATGAGAAACTCTACAGTGAAATAAGATTTCAGCTGTTAAAAAAATCACAGTTAGGAGAGATTTCAATTTCAGGCACACTGATTAGAAAGTGTTAAGATAGACAACTTTCAAAAACCATTCACAATATTTTGTCACCAACTGGTCAGATAATCTACAATAAACAATACAATTTTAGATTTATTTTTCAACTTCTAAAAAAAATGCTCAATCAAGTTTGATATTTTACAGCATTTGAGCTCAAGAATAATGACATTTTTGTTACTATTATAAAAAAAAACAAATTTTGAATGGATGCAACAAGAACTAGAAGAGCTCTCAGAAAAGCATATACCTCCACCACTTCTTTGGTCATATTTGGCCCTCAAAAAAACAAAACAAAAATGTGTCTGTATGTCCATTATTATGAACAGCCACAGATCATTTTTGGCATGACAATGAGTTATAAATATGCTAAGTATATCTGCAAAGTATATCTCTGAGTAACAGAGCAAAAATAGTCTGAAAATAGTGATTGTTTAAAATTTTGTGACCTTTGACTTTGAACCTCCAAAAACTAATCATTTCTAAGTTGGGTGATAATCCAAATCTATACCAACTTTCATCCAAAATCATTCAGCCATTTTTAACTTCTTTTAAATTATGCTAACAAACAAAAAGACATACAGAGTTGAACATAACCTTTTTCAAATGGGCAGCTGAATTAAATGGGGATACTGGTCAAGTGTAGAAAATTTCTAAAAATATATATTTTTTGCATATTCAAAATAAACATCTTAATAAAAAAAATAAAATTAAGAAAACGTTTGCTAAAGGTTAAAGACCAGATAGGTTTACACAAAGTATGATGAATAAAATGAAAGCATAATAAATTAATTGCTTTAACTAGACTTATCAAATGGAAAGGATTAAATATCTTATAAACAGAGGAAAGTAAAATGCTGGGGTAGCAGTAGGGGCTTTCAGAGACAATAACGGAAGGTTAATTTCTGACTAATTATTCAGTTTCAACTAAAATAAATTAAAGAAATATTCCACATCCTGAAAATTGCTAGATTATTGTTACTGTGTTAATTAAAGCATCTTTTATCTTTTTTATATACCTTATCCAGATTACGAAGTTCGCTTTATAAATTTATTTAGAAGATATATGATGATTACAATACTCGTGTCGGCCTCTTTCGATAATTTATAATCACCATCTAATATAATTTAAAATTGAAACTTTGAGTAAATTGATATCTCTAA
This sequence comes from Tachypleus tridentatus, assembly GCF_004210375.1. Lineage (NCBI taxonomy): Eukaryota > Metazoa > Arthropoda > Merostomata > Xiphosura > Limulidae > Tachypleus > Tachypleus tridentatus. The sequence goes on from NC_134831.1 coordinate 185,680,772, forward strand.
AAATAATAATAAAATGAAGTACACGTAATAACATGTACGTCTCCGAAAATGCTGAAAAACGTATACTCACTGTATATTATAAAAACCATCAGTAGCCTTAACCTAAAGTCTGTTATGAAAAAACAAAATTTACTGTCAAAAGTCTGTAACTGTTTGGCGTTAGGAAACATGCTGCTCAAATACGGGCAAACAAATAACACACATTAAAAGTTAATGAAAAAACAGAACACGAACGTGATAATAGGAAGTATTTACTAAACGCTTCGGATTTCTCACAATTCTATCATCAGTAGTTTGAAGGTACAGAACAGGCCCGCCATGGCCAGGTGGTTAAGTAAATTAGGGACGGATAGCGCAGATAGCCCTCGTTAGAGGCATTGGATTTATATATATCCCTGCCACCAAGTGGCCCTGGTAAAGGTTCGTCAAGATGGGTAATTCTGGGTAGGTATTTGGGTTAACTTATTATTTCGTTCCCCGAAGGGGGAACGAAAAATAACCCGGGGCGGTCAGAAACTATTGTTTCTCTTCACCCCACAAAAGGCAAGAGTAAATTAGTCACCTGATCTTGAAAGAAGTTAAATGAACTAGAGTGGCACATTGATTGTTAATCTAGATTCTAGAGTGATAGTCTCAAATGACCTTGTGGAGTTGACAGTTTTATGTATCTATTTGAGGAGCGTCGGAAATAGCTGCGAATCGGGCCGACGATCCGGAGAGAAAGCGAAAAATGCGGGGAGAGGTTCAGCAGACCATTCACAAGCGTCCGAAGAATTACGTGGCGTAAATGAGGACGAAGTGAAAGGAGCAGAGATGCAAACACAGTATGTCGAAATAATTAAGACACATAACGTTGATTAACTAGAATTTAAACGCTTACAATTTAGGTACTAAATGGACGGACCTCTTTTCAGGGCTGGGATCTATAGATCCTATGAAACGGAACTTTTGCTGTGGGGAAACGAAAGTACCCCGAGAAAACCCACTTTCACGACCAGGGCGCCGAATAAAAGGCCCTGACCGTTCCCGGAAGAAGAGCTGTAAGGAAAAAAAACAATACGGTAACAATAACAAAGAGATGTGCAAATGATAATAATAAACATAAACTGTAACTAGGGTGGAATTTAAACAAAGAAGACGAATATTAGAAAGGACATGACGGATATTCAGGGACGCATCGGTGTGGTTCCAACTTAGGCGGAGGAGGAGTTTCGGTGAAATTTTTCCAAGACGAAAAGAGTATGTTTCTCCTGAGTAAAAATAGGCGATGGAGAACGGCGTCGGGATCCATGGGTGTCTTGGCTGAAGGAGTAGGCTGGGCTTCTTCCTGTAGTAAGTTGCTGGACGCTCTCGTGAGTCGCATGTTTCCTGGAGTCTGGGTTATGATGTTAATTTCAGTATTCCACGGTTTGCAAAAGTATGAAAGATCTACAGGCGTTGACGGCTGGAGGAGAATACCCCCTCGACGAAGAATCCGTGTTCTGGATGGGTCTATGGAAGCACCAGGCTTGGCCTGGGCGATAAAAGTAGCTATTTGTAGATGCGATAGGTGTGGTAGTAGACCGTCGACGATTACCGGCGGGACAGGCAACGAGATTGGCGCAGTGGGTCCGGGCAATGAGAACGTCATGCTGGCAAGGCACAGGGAGAACATACATCTTACTTGCTCGGCCTCAAGGTTGAATAACCACATTCGTCAAGATCCTGTCGTCTTGCTTCTTTTATTTACAACTCTGTCGACATCATCTTTGAAGTCACCACCTCCATCACTTTTGGCCTTGGTATACCAATATTTTTCGCACCAAACATGCCCGTCCTTTCAGCCGTGGTGGAATTATAATGTTCGGCCAATCCCACTATTCGTTGGTAAAAGAGTAGCGCAAGATTTTGCGGCGAGTGTTGATGACTAGCTGCCTTCCATCTAGTCTTATACTGTTAAATTAGGGACGGCTTAGATAGCCCTCGTGTAGCTTTGCTCAAAATTCAAAAAGAAAACAAGGAGGTGCAAAATACACAAACAATATGTGTAATTACAACAACAATAAGAGCAACAATTTGAATAAACAAGTACAAGTCAAGGAAACGAAAGCGTGACATAAATAAAATAGTTAAGTTTAAATCCAGTGAAGATTGTGTTATTTAGCTACTTTTATGCAATTTTTGTCATGCCGCTTAGCAAACGCATATATGTAAACTTCCAAACATAATAATGTTTCTTTAATTTTATTTAAACTGTACTCTTAGCTTCAAGGTGTTTTTTTTTTTTAATTTTGCACAAAGCTACTCGAGGGCTATCTGCGCTAGTCGTCCCTAATTTAGCATTGTAAGACTAGAGGGAAGGCAGCTAGTCATCACCACCCACCGCCAACTCTTGGGCTACTCTTTTACCAACGAATAGTGGGATTGACCGTCACATTATAACGCCCCCACGGGTGAAAGGGCGAGCATGTTTGGCGCGACGGCGATGCGAACCCGCGACCCTCAGATTATGAGTCGCACGCCTTAACACGCTTGGCCATGCCGGGCCGCTTCAAGGTGAAATGGAGCATATTAAACAACTATTTTCTGTAGTTTAATTGTTTTTATCAACTATGAACTACGCACCTACTCTGAGATCCGATCATAATAAGCCCCCAGTGGCTCAGCGGCATGTCTGCAGACTTACAACACTAAAAACCGGGTTTCGATACCCGTGGTGGGTAGAGCACAGATAGCTCATTGTGTAGCTTTGAGCTTAATTCAAAACAACAACCGGTCGGAATAAAGAACATTCATGTAATGAATTTGTAACATATTCATATAATACTTATTGGAAAAAAAAATCATTTAAATTAATGACTTTTATAGTACAGAAAAGCCTGTGTATTTCAGTATACAGAAAAGCCAGTGTATCTTAGTATACAGAAAAGCCATTGTATTTTAGTATACAGAAAAGCCTGTGTATTTTGGTTACAATATTTTACGACAACGGAATTTACTTCATCTCGCTTAGCAACAGAAGTATAATCTCATAGATTGTTAGTCTGTGTACAAAAAATATAAAATGAAATGTACAGATGACAAAAGTGGAAAATACTTGTTGCTTTCTTAATTTACAGTTTCTTTTAATTAGAAAGGTTTATATTTTGTTAAACACCTTGGTGATGTAACAGAAAATAGGATGATTTAGAAATGATTTAAATTTAAAATTGAATCGATATTTTAACTTTCACATGGCACTATGCAAGGTGATACAACACTACGTCTTTACTTAAACTTATGCACCCTAGTGGCACAGCGGCATGTCTGCGGACTTACAACGCTAGAATCCGAGTTTCGATACCCGTGGTGGGTTCTATTCTAAACAAATAGAATTAAGCACAAAGCTACACAATGGGCTATCTGTGCTCTGTCTACCACGGGTATCGAAACCTGGTTTTTATTGGCGTGAGTCCGCAGACAAACTGCTGTGCCTCTAGGGGGCCAACAACAACTTAAGCTTATTATACCAACATTCAGTACACTTATAAACCCCTCCCCCTTTCATGGCCCCCTTGCTCTCCCATCACTAAACTCATAATAGACAGACAGTAACTGAGCTATTCTATATGGATAAACGTACTTTGGCTTTTACGAATTCCCCTATTTTGAGAAATCATGCGCTGAGTTCATTTCAGTTCAGTTTATCTTGGTAATAGTTTTGGTTTTATGACACAAGCCCATTTCTGGGCTTGCGAGATAACAAAAGGCGCTAACAAACGTTCTTTTCTCTTCAGCTCCGTTTGCAGTAGTAAAATTTGGTCGTAAAGGAGTGCAGGTTGATACCTTAACCTAACAATGTGATGGGCCCGGCATGGCCAAGCGTGTTAAACGAGGCGTGCGACTCGTAATCTGAGGATCGTGGGTTCACATCCCCTTCGCGCCAAACATGCTCGCCCTTTCAGCCGTGGGGGCGTTATAATGTGACGGTCAATTCCACTATTCGTTGGTAAAAGAGTAGCCCAAGAGTTGGCGGTGGGTGGTGATGACTAGGTGCCTTCCCTCTAGTCTTACGCTGCTAAATTAAGGACGCTTAGCACAGATAGCCCTCGAGAAGCTTTGTATGAAATTTAAAAAAAACAAAAAAACAATGTGATGACATTGTGCGGGAAATGCGAGAGGTCTTTAAAATAGAGATTCATCTTTAAAAACGTCGAAAATATTGTGTCGTTGAAGATAGGCAGGCTTGAGTACGGATGTTAAGTCAGCAGTATGCCTGTTAATAATAGTACTTAAAAACAACAAAAAAACACGCATATATGTATATATAAGTGTAAGAAAAAGAAGAAAAGAGACCTTTATTAAAATAGCAAGGGAGAGAACTCTACTTTCAGGGAGTGGGGCCAAGGGATCTATAAATCTAATGGCAAAAATTTGTTTCTGGGGGAAATCCGAGCGCTCGGAGAAAATCACTTTCACTGGAGAGTCGCCGTGACTATGTGTTAGATACAGTGGTACCTCGGTTCTCGAACGACTCCTCTCTCGAACAATTCTGTTTTCGAACATATTGTTTGAGAAAAAAATGTCTCGGTTGTCGAACATAAACTCGAATAACTTTACCTGGAATTGAGTGCTTCAGCTTGCTAATATGCATAAATAAAATCCTGTCACTAAGAAACACATGATCTGCTATTGTCACCTTTAGGTAACCGTGATCGTAAACTGCACCATAAATGTTTACAGGTCTTATGCCAGAAAATACAGCAAAATTGGTCATGGCGCTTACGAACTCAGCTTGACGGGGTTTTCTTTACTTGGTTGGAATGGGTTAAAGATTATATTTACGTTAGTCATCTTGCTCAGATGGAATTTAACAGACTTAACTGAGAAGCATCGGATTTAATGTACACCAAGTAGGAGGAAGTAATGTTATTCTTTGCTATGAGTACAAACTTCATAAATCTAAAATTCCATTAAGTTTTAAAATAATAAATGAGTATTGATGATGTTTCTTTGATATGTGTTTATTCATCGAGTACACATGTACAAAAAAAAAAAACAAGTGTGACATAACAATACTTCCTGTTCCTGTCATGAATAATATTCTTGAGTTATTCCTAACTACAGGTGGCAGCACTTATCTCAATATTCTTAACACTCCCACTTAATTTTAAGTTTTACACAAACTTACAATTACTTTCAATAATCTTACACTTATTCTAAATGTTTTACAATTACTTTCAACGTTATTATAATCGTCACTTTATCTGGTTCATTTATCCATTGGTGCCAGTCCAACATTATCTCTGAACCTTTCAAATGCATTTCTAGGAAGTGGTTTTGTAAGAATGTCAGCAGTCATACTGTTTGTGGGACAATATTCAAGTGTTACTGATCCGTTCTGCACACATTGGCAAATGAAGTGGTAACGAATATCAATATGTTTTGTTCTTGCATGACCCACTGGATTCTGTGCCATTGCGATTGTTCCTTGGTTATCTTCCATGATACGAACAGGGTCATCAACTTTGGAACCAATTTCTTGCAGTACTCTTCTCAAACATACTATTTCTTGTGCTGCAAGACTCGAGGCTATATACTCTGCCTATGAGGTGGGCAGAGCCACCGTGGATTGCTTTTTGCTAATCCAACTTACAGCTGCCCCTGCTTGAATGAAGATATTTCCTGATGTGGACTTCCTATCATCCAGGTCTCCAGCAAAATCTGCATCTGAGTAACCAGTAATGACGTCTCCTAATACCTTTTCAAACTTAAGACTAAGATCATCTGTTCCTTTCAAGTAACGTAGGATTCTCTTTGCTGCTGTCAAATGTGCTGTGTTGGGCTGAGCACAATATTTCGATACTACTCCCACTGCATATACAATATCTGGTCTTGTTCCCATTGCAGCATACAGAAGGCTGCCTACCAACGACTGGTACAAACTGTGGTCAACCTGAGTGCTAACACCATCATCCTTTTGCAGTTTCACGTTTACATCTGATGGAGTTGCAACTGCCTTACACTCAGTCATTCCAAATTTCACCGGCATAGTTTGGATATACTGTCTTTAATTTAACCATACACAGCCATTCTTTTCATCCTGAACAACACTGCATCCAAGAAATGTAATGGAGCTTTCCAAGGTCTTTCATGCGGAATTTTTCCTTCAGTGCTTCCTTTATAGTGATTATTTCATAATCACTATCAGCAACCAAAATAATATCATCCACATATACTGCAACTATTGCTAGATTTTCACCCTTCCGTATGTAAACACAATGATCTGCTGAACTCTGAACAAATTCCAGTTCCATCATCTGTTCATGAAATGATTTGTTCCAACAGCGTGGTGACTGTTTCAATCCATACAGTAATTTTTTTCAGTTTACACACAAGGTTTTCCTTCCCTGGAACAGTGTAGCCTTCCAGTTGTTTCATGTATATCTCTTCATCCAGATTTCCATTCAGAAATGCAGTTATGACATCCATCTGGTGAATTTTCAAGTTGTTCTGCACAGCAAATGCAATCAAGGAGCGAATTGATGCATAGAATACCACTGGGGAGAAGGTTTCCTCGTAATCCAGACCATAATTCTGCGAGCAACCTTTGGCCACCAGCCTACTTTTGAACCTCTCTACATTTCAAGTATTTCCATACTTAACTTTGAATACCCATTTACAACCGATAGGTTTTCTTCCAACTGGTAATTCCCCCAGCAACTGCAATAGATTGCTAGCTAATTTTGGTATATGAAGGACACTTTGCATTGTGACATGCTTTGAATTACTGACTTTAAATGTCATTTCTATTTTACAGTTCTTCCATCACCAATTCTAACTTGCTGAGATGTGATAAACTTGTGATAATTTGATATGTTCCTCTGGTATGTCATATGCCTAGACGCACAAGAATCCACCAACCATTCCCCATTTCCTATTCCTTTATCCTGGTTTGTTACAAAAAGGCAACACCATTGTTTCCATCAGTATAATCTTCTGCCACATTAATATCCACATTCTTAGCTTTGTGGACCATTTCCTTCAGTGTTGGACAATTGCGTTTTTTATGTCCCTCTCTGCCACACTTGTAACATTTGAAGCTGTTACCCCTTTTCTTTGTTTCTTGTGTTCCATGTGTTTTGAAGTTGCTGCGAGTGGCTAATGCAGTTGATGATGTTTCATTCGATGTGGTCTTTTTCTTCTTCATTAATCAGTGTCTGTTGCACAAATTTTAATGAGATATCATCAATTTTGGTTTCCAGGTCTGTTACAGTTGTATCATAGCTAGCTGGCAGACTATCAAGGAAGGTAACAATCTGATCTTCTTCTGCTATTTCCGCCCCAACCGCAGCAAGCTGATCCGTTAATTCCTTCACTTGTTTCAAATGTTCCTGGACCGTCATGCTTTCTTTCATCTCACATCGAAAATATTTCTTTTTCAGGAATAGTTTATTGGCTAGTGTGTTCCTATCAAAGTGAGCACGCAAACATTCCATGCTTCCTTAGGAGTTGTGCATGAGGTGACAAGATAGAGTTGTGCACCTTGAATATTCAGAACAATTGTTGAAAATGTTCTTTTCCTTTTCCTGTTGAAATCTGCTCTTGTTTGATCATTGGCTGTCTATGCCAATACCTCTGTTTCAGTCACATGGTCTCATAGGCCTTTTCCTCTCAATAAATGTTCCATTTGAAATTTCCATGTGGCCCAATTATTTTCTCCCAACTTATCAATTGATATTTTATCTTCCATTGTCAAACTATTTCAACCATAACTGTAATATTCCTTTCTTTGATTTAGATCTATTTCTCCCTTTATATGACTTGAGAAAATAGTGTGTCAATCAGTATTTTATTTACAGTTTATCTTGGTATTTCACAATGGCTTCCAGACAAAGGAAACGAATCACCCAGCGCTTGTGATAAAGTATCCATGTAAATCCTGTGCCATCCAACAAAAATTGTCATCCAAAACTGCTCTACAGTAATCCTCAGTATCTCCTGGATTACTTGTACTAACAATTTTAAAACAGTTTCATCTGTTTAAGCAATATTAGAGCATTCCTGGGCCCATAACCTGTTGTTATGTGTTTATTCATCGAGCACACATGTAAAAAAAAAAAAGTGTGACATCACAAAACTTCCTGTTCCTGTCATGAATTATGTTCTCCTAACAACAGGTGACAGCACTTATCTCAATATTCTTAACAGTTTCTTTATATTGAACATCTTTAGACATTATTTTAGGTTCAGAATGCCTAATCAGTTTAAAGTAACTTTGTAACAAAACATAAATATATGTCTATGGGTGTCCATATAGAGCATTACTCAACAGACATAAAATAAAGTATCAATCCAGTGTTTATAAAGCCTATTTGTATTCTTAGATTTGCTTTAAAGCTAAGTTGATTTTCATTGCAATGAACATATGTCACCAAACACCGTAAAGTTAATTTATTGAGGCTGATACCTAGCAGGAGTAAAGAGGTATTCTCTGTCACATCTCTGAATATATTATTTTAAAACAAGTAGATTGTGTGCTGTCCATTTATTGTTGAAATTTATCATCAACACATCAGAGACACCTACTGTAAAGAATTTCAGCCTTGTAAAACCTGATAATTGGCATTTTTCTGTTACAGGCCTGAACAATACATGTTGAAGCCGGCAATATTTTCAAAACATTGTTATCCAGAACGCTGTCCGCTCTAGCTATTTTTAAATTTCATTAGCTATTTCTGAAAGTATGATTTACATAGACAGTAAGTATCCTACCACACAAATAGTGTCAACAATGTTTCATGAAAAATACAACTGCAACCAGTTATTTTTGTTGTACAGTATCTACACTCTCTCTTTATCAAGAGGTTGGTACAAGCACATTATAACATACTTTATTTTACTCTACAACTGTGATTGTAATCTATCAATTTCACTATCACTGGCACAAATTTCTAATAGGAATTTTCATTCTTCTCACAGGTATTGTAACACTGGAACCTCAACTAAAATATACTTGCAATCTTAGACTCTCCATCCCACTCAAAGTGGATCTTAGCATTAGTGAGGACAGACAGTGTGCTGCAATCCTGAAAAAGCTATTCACGAACTGGCTGTAATGTGGTGTACAACCAAGGAACTATAGGCTTTTTGTTTAATCACAGGCCAAAGCCAAATTTTGCATTACTTGTCTTAACAGGATCCACTAAAAATACATCTTTACGTACAATATGATAAGGAAAATATATTTTCACGTGTATGAATGAACATTTTTCTAGTTTCATTTTTGTGCTTGTTTTTTTGTTGTTGTTGTTTTATCCACTGATATACTCTTTTCATGTTATCAGCCAAAGAGTCGAACATTGTCGACACAGGACAATCATTTTTACTTGCATCCTTTTCAGTGTAGGCTCCATTAGTCTCTCGAAAGTGACAGGCATATTAAACAGGTGAAATGGCATAATACAAAACTTAAACAAGATATTTCTCATGTTCAAACAGTCTTAGATTTACTGTTACCATCCAGTTCAACTTGCCAATATTCAGATGCTAGGACTAAATTATTTAACAATGAAAACATTCAATACATCCAGAAATTTATCTGTTCATGAAGATGGAAAAAGAGTTAATGCGTATTACTGTGTAAATCCATCTAACATGATATGAAACATTTTAATACATTATATCTTCTGACACACAGTATTGAAAACTACCAAGTACTCTCTGATATTTATAATTTTGTAATTTATCATGCACTATATCTCAGCGTTGGCTACATCCTTAGAACTCCAGGGAAGATGGCATGAGAGTTCTTTGACTGGACACGCATCAAGTATATTATATGATGGTGAGTTGCTGTCGTTTGACCCAGTCACTAAATTGGTTTCATGAATATATATTGGCATATGAAACGAAAAAAGCCTTTGAGTTGCTTTTAGTACATTGAGTCTAGCCCATGTGTAAAACCCTCTACTATAATTGTCAGTGTTGGAAATTCTGAAATCGGAGATAAAATTGCTTTTCCCTTTCTGAATTGCTTTGTTGCTTTTACATGTTTCATAAAATTTGATACTTGATGAATATCTCAACATCAAAAGCAAAATGTTTTCTTGCTTATTAGCTCCCAACTACTGGCTTAGAAGTGATTTAGTAGTTTTACAACCTTAAAAATTAGGTTTCAATACCCGAGATGGGCAGAGCTCAGATAGTCCATCGAGTAGTTTTGTAATTAACAGCAATCAACCAAACAAAAAATCTTACTAATATTATTGGAAGTAACAGGCAACTTGTATTTTTCAATCTACTTTTCAGGTTACCTATCATAATTAACCTCATACTTGTCATCTCTTAATGTGACAATCAAATTATTTGTTTCATGCTTTTGTTTTTTTTATTGTTGTACTCTTTGTGTAATTGATCCACTCATATTTGAAAACGATTATAAATTTTTCTAGTCAATGTTCATAGAAGTAGTTGGGACCATACACTTGTATTTAATTATATACCTATATTGTTATACATGTATACCACCATCATGCACCATCAAGTACTCTGGTAGATAATATAGATTGATTCTGATTACTGCATTCGTTAATCACTATCGTAATTTTCATGTTACCCTCTGAAGCAGCACTTGGTTGCAATAAACGCCATCGAGTAGCCACCAAGCTGTACCTATTTATATTCCAGTCTCCTTGAAATAATGATAACTAGTAAAAGTTGAAAAATTAAGAGTTTTAAATGAATGCTTGTAAAGCGAGATTTCAATTACCTTTTCAGCCACTGATTGTTCAATAATATGATCATCTTAACTGAATGGTTAAGTAGAAATAAATACATATATTTCATAAATTATGCTGGACAATTCTATCTGATAGACCAGAAAGTAGAGTTACATAATCCTTTTATTCACTAATAGCTTGACCAAACAACTGTCCTAACTATTGTAAATTCAGTGATAGTCCTACAATCTACATCATATCATGCAATACCACCCAAATGTCAGAAATTGAAGGTTGCAAAATATTTCAATTATCAGTCAGTCGCCATAAAAATTATTCTAATTTGTCGATATCATGCAATGTGGTATGTAATTTTCAAGGTGAATAACTTGATACCTTGAAAAGCAAGGAATTACACTTTGAATCATCAGGTGTTTGACCAAATGTTCATCCTATCTCAGCTGTTAATCACGTTGTAATGAGTCAGTGTAACTAGTACATTGTGCCTCACACAGGGAGCTCAAAAATCAGATTGTTACTATGTTCTTTCACTCAATAATATTTCGACTAACTGACCATTTTAGTTTTTAATGATCAATCAGTCACACTCAGATATATTGGAAAGTTCGCACTGTTTTATATATATTCCGTGACTTTTCGTGTTGATCCTTATAGACCACTGGGGTAGTTCAGTTTTTTTTCCTTTCCACTCAAATCTCTTAAAATGATTCAAGATGGCCTCCTCTTTCCTCTCTGACTTACTGATTTTATCCTAAAACTCCTGATTAAGCTGGTCTTTGAAATATTGATGTATATCATTTGTTTTCCCGCGCCTCACATCAAGTGTAACTTATATGTTAATGGACCGACTAACTGGAGCATCAGATCTATAAAAGTCCAGCCATATCCAAGTTGGATCATTAACATTTGTTTTGGCATGTCCCCTATAGCTTAACGTGGATAGCCCCACTCATTCACTAGTAACCAGTATCTATCTGTCTCTCTCTCTCTATATATATATATATATATATACACATTTCAGTTCCAAGATGTATAAGAATCTCGTTTATCACCAGAATAACTTCATCAATGTGATGGAGATGCATAACTAAGTCAATTTATTGAGATGTAGCCACCATAACTGCCAATGGGGTGTTTCTCTCCAATGACTGACTACAAGTTATTACTTTATAATGCCTAAGTGAAGATGAGAGTATCTCATATTTTCACTAGGAAGATCTTTAATAAATTTATCCACTGGTGTTTCCTCTCTATATGTGAATGTATTTGTAGTTGAACTTCCCATGCAATAAACATAGATCACTTGCACAGGCAGTTAGCCTATCAGTGTTAGTCTTTTTCCGAGCTTTGAATTTGTCCTGATGGAATGTCTAATTCTATACTAAATTAATTCTATGACACAGCTCATAGATGATTGTCTTTCACTCCTTTCCTGTTACTTATCCAGAAATTTGATCATATCAATTCTACACCATTTGAACACAGAATCAGATATTGGATAGTTTGTTCCTGAATACAATTATTCCAAAACGTTACCTACTTGAAATGCTTCTGGAAATGGTTCAAGTCCTTTTATGCTCTACCTCTGAAAACAGGAGCAAAATACGCTTGGCTTTGTTCACGGAGTCTTGTGCATCTGGCTAAAGCATCTCCCTTGTGGGTTACTAATCAATGTCCTGCAATATTACAGGTGCAAGGCAATGTGTATATTTAAAGCCTCTGACATCTAGAAAGATAACTGATCCCTGTTCAAGGATATCAAGTTATTGAGAGTAATTCATCATACATCCCTACATAACTTCATTTGTTATATAAATCAAAAGTTACGGTAGATACTCTGAGTTACTTCTAGGTTCATAGAAACTTGTGTGCCATGCATCTTCATCCACGAGTATTTACTCTCTTTCCTTATGAGGAAACAGCTTTGACTTTTGAAGGTTATCCACCAACATCACATTCAGTTCTCCTTAGCTGGTTATCAGTGGTATGGACCAGATTTGAAACTACAGTACTTTGAGTGACAACAACTGTGGAGCTCCAAAAAGTGCTTTTGAGGTGATATTGGACTTGCAGCTCATATTGGCGACCCTCAGTTGTTCTTACTGTGTGCTTCAGACATAAACAGATGTCTCTGAGTTTGCTGTTAAGACCCTTTACAGCATGGGAAAATGTCCTACATCCAGGTGAGGATTTCTAAACTTGACATCTCTCTCATAAAACCATCAGATAGCCCTTTGTGTATGTTTGTGCTTAATTACAAACAACAACATAAAACCATCTTTTTTATCGTTGTAAGCTCTTCTTGTTGGTCGTGGTAAGTACACTTATCTACATAACATTTTTAGCACAATAATTCTTTCTAACTAATTCAAATACAGGATATAAAGCATGGGCCAGTATGGACATTAACAAAAGGTACAACGGTGTAATAAATCATGTGTATATGGCACCAAAATTCTCTTTTCTACCTACTCGTGATATATCAGAAAAAATTAATATCTGCATAAGTGTGGGATAGGTTTGTGCCAGCCTGTATTCTTAACAATAACAGGATTGACAGTTATATTACAGACAGAACTAATAGGGTGAAGCAGGTTCAGGGACACTTTATAGTTCTGAATTTGAACTTTGTTATTATTTTTTTCGCAAGTCGACACACCAGCCTCTAAGCCACTCCCGATTCTTGAAAAAACGCGATATACATGATTGAAAACACATTTTTTTTTCCCAAAGGTCTCAATAATAGGACTTTACCTGACTGATAATAGGTATCTCGCTAACAATAGATTTCCACTTTGCCGATAACATTTATCTTGTCAATAACAAGGTTCCACTTAGCTTTTATTACTCATCAGATGTATCACCCGACCATCAAACTGAATTTCTTTTTATGCAGCAAATGATCCCATGAGATCTTGGGTGTGGTCAAATACATCAATCAAAAGTCCAAAACTTTTATTAAATACCAAACCGGTCAAGAGATAAGGAAGCTTTGAGCTAAATAGTTGTGCTTGGAAAAACTCAGCCATTTTATGAACCGTTATTCCACGGCTAAAAAGTAGTCAGAAGGTGTTAACAACAGTCTGCGAAACGAACCGAAACTAAGTTATTGTAAAGTTTTGATGCAGACAAACTTAGTTGATTATGGAAAAACGTCTGAATTCATGTTCACAAAATGGTGAGCGTATGGTTTTGAACGAAATGTACACGCATACTTTAGACCTAAATAAGTCGAGAAAGTCCTCAGGAATTGTATTTAGTGTAATGTTAATTTTTAGGGCATTACACGCGAGTTAAGCGTTGTTTGTGCAAAATACTCTGAAATTGAAGCCAGCACTTACGTGCTAACAATGAGATCGTGCCAATGTGTACCATACTCATTGCATTGAAAAGTTTGACGAAGCAAAAAACAGGTAAGGTGATCTTAAATTGAAAAGCCAATAAGCAAACGAAACTCCTTTGACGAAAGTCTTTCTAACAATATAAGGTTTGTAGCGCTCGATCAATAAATTTGCAAGAAAAGTTAAGGACAGTCAAACCCAAGCGTTTTATTTAAATAGACTATTGTTGGACAGAGCGACACACACACGCGCACGCACGTAATTAAAAGTATAAGAAATTGTACTTTTATTATTCATTATATTATTAGTCACATTAATTTTATGGCTATAATGTTAAAAAACCGTACAGATCCTGGATATTCACTTATCGTTCCGCCATATGTAAAGTCACGCTTTCTGCAAAATCTTCGCCACTATCTCATTACAGTGTTTATGAGTTTGAAAAAGAATTAATCTTTAAGCGTTGTTTATACAGGAGATAATGACTAGTAAATATCAAAATGGATCAAAGGATAAACTGAAGTGTGTCAACACTTTATAGAAGTAGGAAAAGATACGATTAAATAAAAAAAAACTTGTTGGGGGGAAAGAACCACACAAGTTTCACACCAAACGCAAAGAATGGAGTACGTAGTCAACTATTTAGTAAATAAACATACACAATAGACGATTTAGACACATTAAATCTGTAGCATCCTACAATCATTGCATTTGTGGTTAAACAAGATACAATCGTATGTTGACATTTCGAGAGAGTACAAATGCATCTGAATAAATTTCTTGAGAAAAATTAATGTATGAAATCTCTTACAACGAATATTATGAATATTTCTCAAATTAACATTACGATTTAATTGGTTGTTTACCGTTACATTTCTGCTAGTTTTATGCAAGCATCATGAAACTAAAGAAAAATGAACATTATTAGACGTCTGACGTAACTTCATTTCAAAAATTTTAAGTTTAGTATACTCATAGTTGTATAATTATAACATTTAAAATTCATCTGCAATGAAGATGGAAAAATACAAATTATCAAAACAATTTTATAACAACAAAGTTGAACAATCAAAACTTACACACTGAATTCTGTAGTTCAATAGATTTTTATCCATAAAGTTAAACCAGTTTATATTAGAAAATATCTTAATTTCTTATTAATTTCTATATCACTTTCAATCATTTATTTCTGATATTTTCAGGTGCAACACTCAAAGGATAAATGCAACTTCACTATAGCACTGATTGATTGCTAGCAAGAAAGGGGCCGTTTCAGCAGCCTATTGTAAATGTTTAGACAAGGTCTGTAGTCATCTTGGTGGTATTGAGGCAATGGTGAAAGTTAGAAATTCGAACACAGCGACCGAATACAAGGCATACTGGCTTACAGAAAGTTAGATGGTCGATAAAGGATATACTGATTTCCAAGGAGCACAATCCAAAAAGCGTACCATTGATCAAATAATAAAGAAAAATCTAAATAATACGACGCCAAGACTTAGTCCAAAGAATTCCATGACAACACAAATTCCGACACCCACTGCTATTGAAATGAATACTTTTTTCCGCCAGCTTCATATTTCAGATAATAAATCATCCACACTTTCACTAGTTCCAGAATATCTGAACAGTTAGATTTCATCTTCAATACAAAAAATTATTCTATGGTGTTGAATTAATTGCATGATGAAAACTACTGATATCAATGTGTGTTATTTCATGATCTTATTATTACAACTAAAACAGTCTGTTAAAAAATGTACAGATTTAAGACAAGACATATCACAATCTTGCGTTTGATTAGTTTGAATATCGCGCAAAGCTACTCGAAGGTTATTTCCACTAGTCGTCCCTAACTTAGCAGTGTAAGACTAGGGGGAAGGCAGCTAGTAATCACCACCTACCGCCAACTCTTGGGCTACTCTTTTACCAACGACTAGTGGGATTGACTAACATTATAACGCTCCCATGGCTGAAAGGGTGAGCATGTTTCGTGTGACGGGATTAGAACCTGTGACCCTTGGATTACGAGTCGAGTGCCTTAACCTCGTGGCCATGCCGGGTCTGCCTCACGTTTGAAAGCAGATTATAGAACTTCTCGATAAACCAGCACAAAATCTTACTCAGAACATATGTTACCATCGTAGTAATACATTTACCACAGATGAGACAATATGGAAGTGTAAACATTAAAAAATTGCATATGACAGATACGGAAATGAAAGAGTTGCATGTTGGCTTTGATATATTTTGTTGAGACAAAAGCATTGCTCATGTTTTATAAAATAAATTAAAATAATCTGAAGTGCAAATCATCTTAATATTGTATTCGTTTATTCTCATATTTGTTTTAGATGCTAATTTGTATACAGAAATAAACTGGTCGCTACAAATCTTCGTACGTTTTGACACCTCAAAATCTGTCTAATTTAGACGAACTATCCACAATCATTTGTACTTCTCTGACAAAACTCTGGTTTTACCACCTCGAGTTTGACGAACTGCAGGAACTGAATAATATATTTTTTTATCTCCTACGATATCATGCAACAATACTACAGGTATTACAAACTGTAATATACTCGCTGACGTTTACCAAAGCTTGTGTAATTAGATGTATGTATCAACATGTGTGTTGCAATTTAGCGTGACTTGAAAGATGGCGGACAATAAAATAATTTCCCGGATGCATGACGTCGCGCGAAATCTATCTGTTCTATTTCCAGAAGAAAATACATTGTATAGCAACAATGTATAAAATGTAACTATAGATTATGAATTTATTACCATTTCTTAACCTATCAGGCTTGAAGAACAATGATGACTAGAAGGATGCTTAAGATAGCATCAGAACAAATGTAATTACTCAATATACAATAATTAAAATAACCTACAAATACTTCCCTGCTTAATATAAAGTTTATCAAAAATCAGAATCCATGAAAACAGGATAGGGGAAAACAACAATACATCTTTTATGTTTCATTATTAGAGTTCAACTATCTCTACTCTTTGTTTTTTTTATGACTGACAATTTAAGATAACATTTCCTGGTCAAAATCAATCTAAATACAGCGAATAGATACAAAGGTACAAAAACAAATTTTCATACAGCATGAAATCAAACGTTAATTGATGCATTACAATAAATTTTGTAAAGCTCCTTTAAAGTGCTATATGTTCTTCCATATCCATTCACTATTATGTATAGTCCATCATACAGTACTGGAAAGATGGATATTTATAAGATCCTTTCACCACTATGCAGTAATTAGAGATTGTCAGAAAGATGGATGTTTTACATAACCATATATCATTATGTAGTCATCACAAGGTGCTGAAATGAGGGATGTTTCTAAGATCCATTCACCATTACGTAAAAATCACAGATTGTTAGAAAGATGGATGTTTAAGATCCATTCACCATTATAGAGAGTCATCAAATATTGATGGACAAATGGATGTTTATAAAATTCATTCACCACTGTGTAGTCATCATATAGTGTTGGAAGGATGGAAGTTTCTAAGATCTGTTCATCATTACAGAGTCATCAAATATTGATGGACAAATGGATGTTTATAAAATTCATTCACCACTGTGTAGTCATCATATAGTGTTGGAAGGATGGAAGTTTCTAAGATCTGTTCATCATTACAGAGTCATCAAATAGTGTTGGACAAATGGATGTTTACAAGATTCATTTGCCATTAGGTAAAGTCATTACACAGTACTGGAAAGATGGAAGTTCCTAATACTCAGTGATTCCTAATATCTATTCACCATGATGTAGTTATAACACATTGTTGGAAAGATGGATGTTTTTAATATTCATTCACCAATATGTAGAGTCATTACACAGTGCTGGAAAGAGGGATGTTTCTTAGATCTGTTCACTATTATATACATAATCAAATATTTTTGGAAAAAATGGATGTTTCTAAAATTCATTCATCATTTTGTAGAGTCATCACATAGTGCTGGAAACTAGATGAGGAAGCTTGCTCATAACAAGAGTCACAACAGTCTTTCAGAAAAAGGAATGTTGGAATTGTTTAAGAAAGGCCTGGACATATTACTATACAATAAAAATGATCTACAATGGTTTTAAGTGTTGAAAGATTTGAAATAACCAAAAAATTCCTTAGAGTTTCATGAATCAATACCAACATTTCACTTGTTATTCTGGTCAAGTAAACTCACCGAGCTATTTCATTTCTTCTTAGTTATTGTTTTACAGTCTTTATACTTAATATATGATTGTGCAAGAACAAATTGCTTAATATTGGAAAATGATAAAGACAGTGCAATCATTTCATACTGCCACAATTGTTTTTTATGCTAATACATGCAATCACTAAAATAAAATCACAGGTCTCTCTTTCTCTCTGGAATTTTGACAAACCCAGAGCTTCATCTACCTGCAAGAAGAAAAGTATGCTTGTCACATCAAGGTACAAGAAATGAAAACTAGCTGTCAATTTATAATATCTTTTGTAAGCTGCTTGTTGTATCATTCATTCATTTACTATGAACACTTGCATTTCAAATAAGATGTGTAGGAATGAATAATTATAAACTAAGATTACAGAATCAATTCCGCAAAGTAATGTAATGCCTTTAGGATTAAGTTATTTAAATTGACCTGTAGACAAACTACTACAATTTCCAAGTATAGGAAAACAAATCTACAATTACAATGAAAAATAAAAACATATCAGCTTTACGTTTATGATGAACAGGAAGATACTTATGACCATACATTTAAGTACTGTTTGAAAAGCATGAATAGCATGGGTGCAAACACAACAGGTCAGAAAAGTTAGATTTTATAAAAGGTCAACTGAACTTGAGTATTATCATTTCCAGTGAAATGTTATAGAGGGCCGTAGCTGCACAATACTGATTTAATTGATTACCTATTAGCAGCAATTACATCAATTAGTATCACTTAAACTAATCAATAAAAATTATGATTAAATAGAATGTCACCAAAGCATAGTAATAGAAATACAGGTCTCCAATTAACACTATTTTTGATTATTCCAACTATCCAAGTGGGTGAAATATCACCACGTTTGTATGTTCTTAGCAAATCTATAAAATGGACTATCTGTGATTGACTTACTATGTATACCAAAATATGATTTCAGTGTTATAACTTGTTTTTCATTTCTAGTTTTTCGAGCTCTCAGGCACAACACAGATAATTTGTGAGGGGTTGATGGTGGTTTCTTGTGATTCAAATGTCTTGAATTAAATTTCTTTTACCATAAAACTTACCATCCCTATCCTTGTTATGTCAAAGCTACTAATGTTACCTACCACTAGAGGGAAACAGTGGGATGGCAGTACTCACCACGAATTCTTTGGCTACTTAAGTGTTAAACAATGTAAATCACCTATTGTTTTACATTGTATGACTGTTTACTGTAATGCTGTATAAGCACAGACAGATGTAGAAAAAGGGTCTGCCACTTCACTCTATTTTAATAAAATTAATAAAAACAAACAGAAGTCATTACACTAACAAATAATAACAAAAATAAACATCACATGTCAGTGCTTTTATTTGACTGGGCCATTAACTGTTGGAATTTCCAGCAATCCAGTTATGCCCTCAGTGAATAACTGATTACTTAAGATAATACAACAAGAGTGGTAATTGTTTCCATGGTAAATTTTTGTGCTGCTACTTTTTTACAGACATTCTAACAATATGTCTAGACCTTAAGAGGTTTGTTTTCATCAACAACAGTATTGATTAAGATACCTATATCTCTTATAGAAGTGCTACAGAATCAATTTAGCTTTCAGAATTATTGTAGGAAGATGCTCTTATTGTTGGTGTCTAACAAGTGAAAATGTAACTGGTTCAACTTTTAAAAATATATTCAAACCATGTATCCTGTTTATGAAACTAAAATACAGATGATGGTAAATGTGCCAGCAGTTAGGTTTTACCTGTTCGTTTATGGTTAAACATTGGGTGATCAGACCAATAATAGCAACAGATACTGTTAATGAAATTGCCATATTGACATTTGACGTACTTAGGCAGCAACTTGAACACAGCTAATGACAGTATGTCTGCTCGATGTCAACTTTATACTTTTATCTAAATATTACTATAAATGATTATAGCTAATTAATTTCAATTCAAAAATTTGAAATAATATATTTTTATTATAATGTAAAGCACATGTGAAGAAATGAGGATACAAGCTTGGAAAGTTGCTGGATTGTAACAGTCAATCTATACAGCAATATTAGTGTTGGTTTTAGCTTCCTACAACTTACTTAGGTTAGTTTTAACAATTAATTCATGCAACACCATCATCATCATAAAAAATGAAACATTATTAAGACTAGCACTGAGAACATATTCTTGTGGCTTGTTAACAAAAATAACACTACTAACTGAACAGAACTTAAAGCTTTGTTCTCATTCGTTCACTAATGACTTTTTTTAAAGTTTTTAAAATTGTTATATTGATTAAGTTGTATTTCACAAACCAAGTTGATGTAATTCTAATTTTTACATTCTTTGGATTAAATTAATGTTTCTTGATGAATATCTAAAATTACTGTATTTTTTATATTGGCTAAGTTTGTATTTACCTAATAAATTAAATACCTTACAATTATTATTTCCTTTGCTTGGTTACAAAGCATTTAAGTAACTGCACACACACAGATATAATATTTAGTTTCAACGTTGTCATAAACACTTATAAACATAAAAGAATGCTGAATTGTCAGAAATTTGTAAAAACGTGACAGCACATTTAAAACCATGGAGGTATGTCTCTCTCATGTAATTTGCTGATAACAAAACACGAACCAGTGAGCTTGGTAACTGAATCTGATCTGCTTTATAACTAAAAATCCCTTTATTTCCAACACAAGCTGCACAACTAATTTTCTCTTACACTTCTTTTAAACCTAAAATTGATTCATTTCTATACCATTCATTACAAGTAAAATTAAAATATTATATAATAAAGAGCAATTAAATGTTTAAAAGTTACATGGCATTACTCATTTGTAATGCAAACACTACGTATCCTGTAGTTATGGTGAAAACTAATACTTCTGTTCATATTTTTGCGTGACAAAGTTATGACCCCAAAAGCTATTTGGCAGATATGTAGTTTAGGAAAGAGTGTTTAAAAAAACCAAAGAATTTTATGTGGAGCCCAATGGTAATACTACCAGTCTGCTGATTTTCTTGACCAAAAGAATCTCAAAATAGTCATTCAAACCAAACAAAACTGTTAGAGAACCATCTCATGACAACACGTATCAGTCCTCAAATACAATGTTTTAATGTGATCTATTTACAGTGAACACAATAGAATGACCTTAGGTAAATAACTTCCATTATAACTTCATATAAATTGTGGGAATTTCCTGATTTTAATCTTTCTGAATGAAGATTATAATGATACTTGAGCCACTTACATAAAGCACAAGTTTACTGATGAAGACATATTGGTATTATACAACATCTGAACATTATTAGCAACAGTTTTGAGACCAGTGATGTCACCATTTTAGCATCACAACTAAAATGTACTTTGTCACTGATATCTTCACATAATACTTTTGTTTCTCAAGTGCATCTTTAAGACTATGTTTACACGATTGTTCAGAAGGAACAAGTTTCATTTACACTTTGAATGTGTCATGCAGCAAATAAAGGAAAAGAGCACAGAATTTTGAAATTTACATTCATCAATAAGTGAAAGAAATATTACACATATACAACTAAGTTTATTAATCTGTTGACAATGGCTCTCAACACATTTAATTTGATGATTGTACAACACAACACATTTACAGTAGTTATTTTATTCTTTCTATCATACACTTCTTTTAATGTTTGGTTCACTTTGCTTACTTATCTTGACAAATTGTTTTTGATAAAATGTGTTATATATTTTACCCTTGAGCTTATTAGTCACCCATTAATTATCTTTTGCTAAAAATATTAAAAAATATTGTACTGTTTGAGTCTGTTGTTTATCAACATGTCACTTACCTGAGACAACATATCCAACATCATTAGACAAAAGTTTGAATTTCCAGATCTTTTATATTTTCAGTAAAAACTATAATACTGATATTTTTTTCCAATACCTGGAAGATCAGCTTTCCTAAATTTAATTCACTCATAACTGAGACACAATAATGCACATGGGTTCTTTCCACAATTTACAGTGAACTTATTACTCCACTTTACAATCATTTTGTAAAATATGGATTTCTGTTGCAAACTAAATGCAAAATATGTTGGATTATAATGTGGTTTACCTATTATGAACATAACCATCAGAATGCATAATTCCTCCAAGATCCCCCCTTACTTTACATAAAAACTTGTCCAACAGGTGACACGCTTGTTGTATTAGTGTTAGGTATACAAGACTAGTTTAATTCGTGACTTAATATTTATAATTTAGATTTTAAGACAGTAGTGTTGAAGATGGATTGTTTTAAATGTTTGTAGTGACAAATTTCTTTATGTTGCTCCATACAAGTCTTTTGTTATGTTTGCAATTACATTGTTGTCTAGCCTTTACTAATATTGTTGTGATCATGTTACTCAAACCTTCAGTATTTTTCTTGTTACCTTAAACGAGCATTGCAGCCTTTAGAAAAAATTCGAGGTCTCAGTGAATATCATATGAATAGCCACCACGTGAGTGCAATTTAAGTGCAGTTTGGACAGAAAATTAAACAAAACATGAAGTTAGTTGGTGTGTGTGAATATATGGGATACTGAACCCATTAGCCATAATGGGTGATATTTTAAAGTTAGTTCCACAGTTAATAGAGATAAGATGACCTAGGGAGGTTGAAACATTGTTCTCTGTTTTATCAGTAAAAGTGTTATTACCCATACCAACTGCTCTGAGATACAGAGAAGGAAAATAATTAGTCTTGTCAAAGGGTGTTTTAAAGTAATTGAACCCATCTGTGTGAACTATGAAGAAATGGAGACAATAATTTAAAGTTCATTATACAATTGTAGTTACCTGGTGAATTACTGTAGTAACAGTGCATAAAAATAAATTGTCTTTACAATTAGATTCTAAAGTAATTGAATCGGCCTGTGTGGATTTTTGACAAAAAAGAATTATTTAGAGTTTTAGATAAAATTTTGACACCCTATAGCATAAAGAATTTTTGTATATACTTACCTTGTTTTGAATATATTATTTTAAAACATGGTTTGTGTGCTGTCTATTTATTGTTGAAACTTATTGCCAACAAGTCAAAAACACCTATTGTAGAAGAATTATTATTTCACATACACATAACCTTAACAGTTGGTTTAAACAAAAACATACTACCATTCAATCTAGTTATGAATATTAAAAAGTGTTCAAGAATTGTTATAATTGTGCCATTTTTCTACAAGTGCTAGGTATGATAATTTGCTGTGCCTGAACCTTCTTAAAAGGTTCACCTTTCACCTAATGTAAGCCTTTATTGAAAAGCTTACTAGCTTACATATCATTATCCAATGACTTAGTAGCTAACAGCTCACATTGTGAAACATTAAACCATGTTTTTGGTTATGGGTTTGTTTATCATTCATTTATTATTCCTTATATCATAGTTAGTCTGTAAACTTCTAATTACATTTAAATGGTAACCCACCTTCCAACTGATTGCTTTATTTTGAATATATGTCATGAAACTGAAGCCACCTAGTTACTGGTGAAAAATTTTTTAATGTAGTAAAGGATTATGTAAATCTATGATCATGCGAGACATATTCTCATGATTTCACACAGTGAATAAATACCCTGCCATAAGCTTCGTAAACTGAGTATCAATTATTTCAAGTAATGGAATCAGGAAAAATAGAAGAAAACAAACCCAATTCCAGAAGAGAAAAACTTATAATACTCTGAAATCACTTTTCTATAATGCTTGATAACATTAGCAATATTTCACCTTGACTGAAACCCTGGTCATTGTGTTGCACAATATTGTTACAAGTCAAATGTGTAAAATTTTGTAACACTATTGGTTATCACAGTTGTATCCAGAGTTTTAAATAATTCTCTTTTCATCAAAGTCCACACCATTTTTTTCACTTTTATTAACTTGTTTGCCTATAAAAAAATTTCCTAATTAACACTTAGAACTTTCTACAAACTATGAGATCTAATGATGTAACAATACTTATTTAAAACACGGAAAAACATTCAGAAGGTTCAACTTGCTGTCAATTCACAACTGAAGTACACAACCAATGATTTGTGAAACAATTACATAAGCAAATCTGAAATTATTGCTCCTAAAAACACTAAATTTAACACATGCACTTTATAACTATCTACATCATAAATCTTGTATTAAATTTAAATGATACAGTCAGGTATGTCTAACAAGCTCTTCTACAAGGAAAATACTTACAATATCTTTACACTATATACAAAGACTTTTCAGTTCATCCATATAGTGTACTCAAAGTTTGTACCAGCATTTGCAGTACCCTTGATGGTCTCTCATTGCATAAATAATCTGGTAGACTTCACCTGGACTGGAACCCTGGTCATTGTGTTGATTCTGTGTTGCACAATATTTTTATACTATATACAAGGACTTCACATTTTCTTATTGCATAGGGAAGTTGGTAGACTTCACCCTGGTCTCTGTGTGGCACAAGGGCTGTTCTGTTTGAGACTTCACCCTGGTCTCTGTGTGGCACAAGGGCTGTTCTGTTTGAGACTTCACCCTGGTCTCTGTGTGGCACAAGGGCTGTTCTGTTTGAGACTTCACCCTGGTCTCTGTGTGGCACAAGGGCTGTTCTGTTTGAGACTTCACCCTGGTCTCTGTGTGGCACAAGGGCTGTTCTGTTTGAGACTTCACCCTGGTCTCTGTGTGGCACAAGGGCTGTTCTGTTTGAGACTTCACCCTGGTCTCTGTGTGGCACAAGGGCTGTTCTGTTTGAGACTTCACCCTGGTCTCTGTGTGGCACAAGGGCTGTTCTGTTTGAGACTTCACCCTGGTCTCTGTGTGGCACAAGGGCTGTTCTGTTTGAGACTTCACCCTGGTCTCTGTGTGGCACAAGGGCTGTTCTGTTTGAGACTTCACCCTGGTCTCTGTGTGGCACAAGGGCTGTTCTGTTTGAGACTTCACCCTGGTCTCTGTGTGGCACAAGGGCTGTTCTGTTTGAGACTTCACCCTGGTCTCTGTGTGGCACAAGGGCTGTTCTGTTTGAGACTTCACCCTGGTCTCTGTGTGGCACAAGGGCTGTTCTGTTTGAGACTTCACCCTGGTCTCTGTGTGGCACAAGGGCTGTTCTGTTTGAGACTTCACCCTGGTCTCTGTGTGGCACAAGGGCTGTTCTGTTTGAGACTTCACCCTGGTCTCTGTGTGGCACAAGGGCTGTTCTGTTTGGTCTGCCTGTGAAGATGTCTGCATGCTGCTGCTGTAGCTCTTTCTTCAGCTTACCAGTACATTCTTCACTGATGTTGACGTCTTTGTACATCTCACCTCTACTCAGTGGTGTTAGGTCCAGTATGTAGATCTTAATCTGCAAGGACAAAATCGCTGTCTTCTGGTTCTGTGTCTATGACAGCTACACTTGTCATGACTATTTGTGCCTCAACGGCTGCACCTGTTAGGCCTTCCTGTCCTCTTTCACAGCTCATTCTGCTACTTCCTGCAGAGTGAGTTTGTTGTTTTCTGTAGGTAGCAGAACTTGAAACATCAACACTTGGTCTTCTTTTGTCATACAAGTGCTTCTACCTTTGATGTGATTAACTTCCCTAGTAGAACTACTTTGATAGATCCAGTAAAGTAATCCTTTTTGATCTTCTTTCTATAGTTCTCCTCTTTGGTCTTGTGTTCTATTTTCTCTTAGGTACTGTCCCAAAGTTTCTGCAGTGATGGAGCTTTCTTCTGAACTTCCTTCAGTTCCTGTAAACCTACATTTGGGATTAACCTTTTGAGACTTGCATGGGTCTTTGTGTTTTGCTTGCTTTTCTTTTCTTGAGCTCTTGTGGTGACTACAAGTGCTTCATCAGATTTCTTTCTTTTTAGTGTTGCATCAGGATAATTTATATTGGACGAGCTCTGATACATGTTACGTAGGTTACATATTATGAGTTCAAACAACTGAAAATTGGAATCTTAATTTAGAAGTCAACTGGATGTCAGTATGTATCAAATTTATGATATCTGAAAGCAAACATTGTTGATATTGTTTATTGTTGATTCTTATGCTCAAGAATCTTCCACAAATTTAGAGAACAGGCAGGACTTTCACAATACATATTACATGCATTTCTAAAATATATATTAAACTGAAACAACAATGGATAGTAAAATATTATATTAAATCCATTACACTGGTTCCTCCAATCTCCAATCTTCTACTGCCTAGTATATTTCCAGTTACCAAGCATAGACTGATGCCGTAGTGCACATGGTTTCAAAGTCTCCCACGTCATATGGAGTGTCCACCTTTATTCTTGTTGACATGTGAATTTTTCATATCTCTCTCGGCAAGAATCCATGTCATCCTTTTGTTCACCAAATCTGGATAGCTTCAGTTAACTAGCCCTGGCTTTATTGTAATTTCTGAGTGTCATCTTTTTCTGGAGAGGAGCTTGGCAATATCAGATTGTGCTCTTATTCTCTCATTTCCAATCTCTCCTCTGTCTCATTTTCTTCTTTCAGTCCTTCTCTTCTACTACTCTCTCCTCTGTTTACACCTTCTCTATATTAGCCAAAATCACTGACTTCTCTCTATCTCTATATCAAAATCAGTCTATATGGTCATGCAGTATTATTGTAATCTCCACACTATTTTCTCCATCACTACAACTGCACAAGTATAGGCCTACCTCTGATATAATTCATTTTTTGTCTACCACCATTTACTACTGTATAATCCTGCTTGGTTTGCCACTGTCAGGTTTTCATAGCACCATAGTTTTTACAGTAGGTGTATGCAACTTATTAGTGATAAATTTCAACAATAAATAGTCAGTACACAATCCATTTGTTTTAAAATGATATATTCTAAACAAGTCAAACATATACAAAACTTCATTACACTACAAGTTATCACAACTGTATCCAGGACTCTAAATAGTTGTTTCTTTAACACTTGCACTATATCTATATAAAAACTTTTATATGAAATTTAAATGAAACAGTTATGTATATCTAACACAAACAGCTTACTAGCTAACATACCATTATCGAATAGCTTGAGACATATGAAGAGGAGTCAGCATCAGTTCAAAAGCAGCATCTTTCAGATTTGCTCCTCGAAGATTAGCCTCATGTAGGTCGCTCCCAGAGAGATCACAGTTCTATTAAATAACAATCAACTGAGAACATAAAAACTAAAATATCACAAATAATTACAGCCACCTAAGTCAAAATTATAAACCAATTACATATCATTACTAATTACAGTCTTCTAATTATATAACAAAATCATCTACTATCTAATTTAAATAACTAACTCTTGGAAAGCTTAAGAAAGTTATAAAACTGCCATAATTTATTTAGAGGCTCATATAAAACATGTATAAAAATAAAGCCACATGCTACTACTAAAATTTTAACTATGAATGTTTTGTGTGCATGCATGTGCACACAATCTTTTATGTTCAAGTGCTGCAAATGTGAGAATATATGCATATTCATGTTTTGGAAGAAGTAAAATACATTACTTAATTAACAAGTTTTTGTTAAAGGAATGTCCACTGACACTGTTTACAATACTTAAGTTTATCATACTATTTAACAAGCCAGAGTGGGTACCACATGTAGTTATAAATGTGAGCAGGCCTGTCAGTGATACATAAACAAAGAAAGAGTAACACGTGAAAAATAACAAATATTTCAAACAAAACAGAGCATCATTATCACAGGACTACATGACAGGAAACAACAGTTAAAGTAACAAAGTCGAACGTGTAATTTCAAATTCAGAATCTACATGGCCAGGAATGTTGTAATAAAAACTTTAAATATATTTTACAGTGTATAAAGAACAGTAACAAACAGAAGCTCTAATACTCCAAACCACAAGTCCAAAATATATTGATCCTGAATGCCAACAGATGTAAGTCTCATATTCAATATTAGCAATGTTCTTTTTTGTCCAATCCATGACTGCTTTACATTCCATTACAAGACTAGATAAATGACAGTGTATGTGTGTTTTCTAATAGCAAAGCCACTCTTGGCTATCTGCAGAGTCCACTCAGGGGAATCAAACCCCCAATTTTAGCAGATAAATGACAGAAGTCTGGTGTTGATTAACTGCTTTAGAATGGTGCATTTTGTTCCATAAAAGAGAAACTGTAGTTTTAACAAATATTACATTCACAAAAATTACATGAAAACAATTCCTTTTCATTTAGTTCTATATCAGCTGAAATTGAAGAAAAAGGTTTATTACATGAATTCTAGCCACTGTAAAATATCTAACAAATATTGCATTCACAAATGTTGCAAGACAACAATCATTTTTGTTCTACTGTTTTTTACCAGACAAGGTGAGGCACCATCATTTGTTTGGGTTAGAAATTAAAAAAAAAAAGTGTAGATAGATGCTATGATAAATAATACAAGTATTCTAACTTTCACAGAATTTATTTATATTACTACATTATTCATTAGTACCTCATCAAAAGTTTCTGTACAAGCTTTAAGAATTCACTATGTAAATGCTTAAAACATGGTATAAATTGTGCATTGGTCAGAATAAGTTTGTACTAAGAGGTAGAAGACAAATAAGTGGCAGTATGGGGGTTTTCTGTTATCCACTTTTAACACCCACCTCGTAATGTTCTTCTACACTGTTTCACGTTTGAAAACTTTACAGCCATTGGTCGCAGAGGTGTTTTATGGGACAAAGTTATAAGATCTATGTCAAAGTAGGAACAGGTTATAACTCAAGAGCTTTTTATATCTCCATTATAGTGGTTGTTGTCATACCAAATTTATCTGAATTTATGTATTACTGCAACAATAGCAGCATGTTTTTTCATTGCATTTCTTCATAGTGTTAGAACACTCTGAAATGTGTGTGTGTGTGTGTGTGTATCCTTATCTCACAATGTGCATGTTGTGTTACAAAAACATTTAATGTATGTTTTCTTACAGCAAAGCCCCATCAACCTATATGCTGTGACCACTGAGAGGATACTGAACCTCTGATTTTGGTACTGTAAATCCAAAATCTTAATAGTGCCCCAAGACCAGGAGATGGAAAATTTAATAAAGTATTTTCATTTGCTATAAGAGTATGGTGTTGTATGCAAATTTACTGTCAAAAAAAATCTCAATAATGGATGTGAACTTTATACACTTCCCATGAACATGCCTCTTGTTCCAAACTAGCATCCCACAAAGTTTGGTTGAAATTACACAGCAACTAAGTAGTTAGATATGGGACAGACAGAATTTTTTTGCTTAATAACATTACCTAACCTAACCTTTTGGAAGAACATGGGACCTATTGGTTCACCTTGGCTTCTTCATTGTCTAAACTAAACTAAAACTATTAATAAACAATTTTTAAAAAAAATCTTATTCATATACTTATCAAGCTTTCTGTTAAGCTAACTTAAATTTATTGCCTCAACATCTGAAGGTAACCTATTCCATTGGCTAACTGTCTGTTAAAAAAATAAAACTGTCTTAACTGAAGATGACTTCTACCCTGCCAAAATCACGTGTTCCTTTATCCTAATATCCTCACTATTAAATATGGAAAATAAAAAATGTACCAACACGATCAATTCCCTTTACTATCTTAAGCACCTCAAACAGATTCACTATAACTCAAGAGAAAACAATTTCAGATATTTCAACTTCTCCTTGTATGACAACCACTCCATCTCTGGCACCATTTTAATAACCCTTCTTTGAGTCATTTCCAACACTTCAATGTTTTTCCTATGGTACAGTCCAACAATATTCTAAATGTTACCTAACCAGTGACCTATACAATGCAATTACAACTTTTTAGATTTGTATTCAGTATTTATGTAGATACAATCTAAAATTCTATTTGCCCTATCACTAACAGCAGCACATTGCTTGCATGACTAGATTGGTCAACTATTACACCAAGATCCCTTTCTTTCACAACACTGTTAAGGTTATTCCCATCCAAATTATAATTAATACATATTATGATAACCCATATGATTATCTTATATTTATTATAATTAAAATACATCTGTTATTCATTTGCTCCATTAAATAAATGATCTAAATCTTTTTTGTAAATCAGCAGCATTTTCTTCACAGCTAGCAACACCTAAGACCAAGCCCTGAGGTATCCCATTTGTGACATTAATCCAGTTTGACTGAACTCCATTTGTAAACCCCTACTTTCTTCCACCCAGCCACTCTTCTATCCAATTTGCTAACTTATCCTCCCCACAATAGAGAATACTTTTAACAAGACTTTTATGTGGCACCTCATCAAATACTTTCTGAATATCCAAACACAACAAATTACACTCTCACCCTCATCTATACAAGCAGTAACCTTTTCAAAGGATGTCAAAAGATTTGTAAAGCAAGATTTTCCCTTAATAAAACCATGTTGACTATCCAATAAATTCCAAACTTTTTTGAATGACTTTGCAAGGTATCTTTTATCACACTTTCCAAAACTTTTCCCACAACTGATGTAAGACTAATAGGTCTAATTAATGGGACAACTTCTATTACCTCTCTTGAAGATAGGAGTGATATTAGGTAATTTATAAATCATTGGTACTTGTCCATGATTCAAGAATTGACAAAAGCAGCAGCAAGTGGTTCACACATCCCATCCTTAAAATCATTAAAAACCCTCATGGAAATATTTGGTTTAGGATCCTTATTGTTCTTCAAACCTCTCAATTTTCTTTCATTCAGCTCACCAATAATGCACCCATCTTGTTGGATCTTATTTCTATCTATTAATTGTTCAAGATGTGGAATATTAGTTAAATCTTCATTAGTAAAAATCAAAGAAAAAAGCAAAAGTTAATGATCCAGCCATATTGTAACCATCAGATACAAGCCTTCCTTCATCATTCCTCAAGGCCCCTACCCCATTTCTAATTTAATGTTTACCCTTAATGTATTTAAAGAAATCCTTACTGTTAAGTTTTACATTTCCAGACAATTTTTCCTCTTATACAACCTTTTTGATATTCCAATTCCCAGTTTTTCACACTTTCTCGATCTTCTGTAATCTTCTCAATTTCCCATAATACCACTCAGTTTAAATTTTTTTTTATATTTGTGATGCTATTTTTTATTTCACTTCCTTCACTTTTTTTTTTACTTACAGCTACCTTTTTCTATAATGTTTACCTCGAATATTTAAAAATTACCTTTAAAAAAATTTCTACATCTGATCAGTGTAACTCAGTTGTCCAATTCATAACACAATTCTTGTTGCATCCCTTATTGATTTTCTTGAAATTTGTAATCAAAAGTTATTAATTGCAGCAAAACATTGAACCTAATACAGCAATGATCACTTATACCCAGATGTTTTCCAATTTCCACCCTCTCAATCATTTCTATATTTGAAGTTAACAATAAATCTAAAATAAAATTGTTTCTAGTAGGTTTCTTGACGAACTGGTGAAGAAAGCTATCTTGAACAGTTTCCAAAAACCTTTCTACTCATGGTTAGAATCTAGAATTTCCCAATCTACATGCCTGAAATTGCCAATAACTGGTGGTCTAACAAATTCCCACTAAAATCCTTTTGCCTTTTTATCTTCTAATAAAAATCCAGAGGTCCTTGTATTTTAATTTACACACATCAGATTCAAAAGTAACATCAACAATACACTAAATATTAACTGGTGTGCCTACTCACTGCATACTGTCAAAATGGCTACTTTTAAACACGTTTGCACTGAGATTTAAAAGAAAAGAAACTACAACTAGAAATGTGACCATACATCTAACTTTTGACACACTGAGGTTATGAACATCCTGATAGAAATGCATTGATGGTAACAATCAACAGTATCCTCAACTATCACTGTTTTTTAATAGTTTACAGTCATGATTATTTTCCTCCCCATTCTTTTGTTTTACTTAAGCAATTTTTCAGTAATTGTCCTTTGTTTTAGACTGGTTTTACAATTTACAGTCTTTACCCACCTGTAAGCCTAAAAGTGTATCTTAGTCAATAAGCAGTGTTGCTCACACAGTGGACTGAGCCCACATAGAAGAATTAATCACTATAATTCTGAACTTATTATGCATAATATTCAAAAACATTGGCAATCTTTTAGTAAACATGAAAGTAAGTTGTATACAAAAGAATAATAATTTTTTAAATAAGGGGTTTCCATGAAATGTGAATTTCATGATAGGGTTAACTTGTAATTACTTTCATTTTACAGTTCTCTTATTCTATTTGAATATTCTCTAGAACCTCCTAAACTAACACCAAAAGTAATTTTTGGTAACATTTTGTATTTTATCTGTAGGTTTCTCTAGACAAACCTATCAAAATTTCAAATGATGTTTGGAAGGACATTGAAACTGAAGTGATGCCCGTGTTTAAAACAAATGACGAACAAAATGTGTTTAACAAAATAAATGTCCTTAAAAGACATACTGAAATACACACATAAAACCTCAAGAATATAACATTCATGTAAAAGGGTTATTCAAGCAATGAGGCTAACCCGTTAAAACTTTTTCTACAACAAGTGTTGATTGTGAAAGCCATTTATGTACAAAACAGACTCAAGACAAAATTCAGATACCCTTTGAAAGCTGAAAATATAGTCTGTTTAATAAAAAATTGGAATGTGATGTCCACATATTTAATATATTGTTCCAATTCTGCAATTATAATGTGGGAGAGTGCTAACAACAAAAGAAGGGCACATGTTTCACAACCATACAAATAGAGAATTATGAAAATTAAAAAATAAATAAATGTGTAAATTCTATGTTTTTGTGGTACTTTCTTGAAGCCAAATATACAGTAAGGTAATATTGACACACTCCAACTCTTACTGTTACAAACTTTTATACAGATGTTCATCTGCAACATTGAATTACTTACCAACTTTGAAAGATACTAAAAGAAAATTTTATCAGTGCTATGCTGATCATGGCAAAAAGTATATGGGGCACTGTCTAACTTAAAATGTGTGACTTCAAAGTTGTTCTGTACATATGAACACATACTTTGATTCAAGATATCTTTGAAGAAACTTGTTCATCAACAGCATGCTAGTGACTTTACAAAACTGTCCTATCATATCACAGCTTATCACAGAGTTACTGGTACATAAACAATACACTTACAAAATAACTACAAAATAATACAAAGCCAATTCTGAAGTGAATTTTTACTAGACAGAAGTTTACACATTAAGTGAAATAACTGTTAAAATATCAGGGGATATTTGTAATAATTTTTATAAAATACAGTAGTTTCTTTTAAATATCACAACTTTTCCTATAGATGATGAAATCCACATTCAGAGTTAGTACTTCCTATTTAAAAATCACGTTCTATCTACTTGCACAATTGCATCAATTATAAAAGGCAAATTTATTAATTATTATAATAGTATATAATGCCTTTGTCAGTAGGCATTATCCATTAATTGGTAGCTTGTGTGACATTATAGCATACTAACACAATTTCTAGCCAATTTCTCTTTGTCATATACTGTGTTTCCAGTAAGAATAACAATTCCAAAAGCTTCAATCTGGTGTGAAACATGACACACTGCTTGCTGTTCATATTAGCTCTAAGAGAAAAGTCAATGGGCATAAAGTACAGCACTAAAACTACAAGACAGACATGAACATGCACAGTTTCATCTGTTAAGTAACTTAAAACTTTCTCATCAGTGCAGAGAGAAAATGTGGTATTATTAATTGTACTTCCTATTTTAAAACTTCATTTCACTGTACACTGATGATTTCTTTATATTAAGGTAAAAATTACCAAGAAAAATGGTGAGTTGTGTCCTCAACCCTCTCACTAGTACTCAGTAACTTACACTTAGATCTGTTTAAAGCTAACATCCCCAAAACATTTATTTTACACCCCAAGATTTGGCTCAGATATATTGGTAATACATTTATAATATGGCTACACACTACAGGCAGCATTTCATGTCAGAGACAGAGAGAAAAAAACAAAACAAAAAATTGATTAATTGGAATGATATAAATGGAAAAAGGAAAGCTGAAATAATTCTTATTCATCAACCTAACACATAACATACTCAGTTAAAAGCACTACAATCAGAAAAACCTTAATACTCCTCTTAAAAATATTCAAATGGTTAGTTGATTTTTGATATACTGGGGGAAAATTTAGTAGAGTGGATAATGCACTAGATCTCCCATTGAGAAGATCCAGGATCAAATCCCAGTAACTATTTAGATAGAAAGTCTTTTGTGGAACTTTTTAGAAGATGGCAAATTAGCAAAATAAATATATAATAAAGCTTGTTATTAATTGGTATACAGTTCTAAAAACAAAATGAAGTTAATAATTAAAAATTATGCTTAGGTGGTTATATAAGCTACTAACCATGACAATAACCACATCTATAAATTATACTTTTACCACTATAATGAGTTGCTATCCAAATATGAATGAATGATAGCAGTTAGCTCTTAACTATTCAGTGACATTTTTAATTTTAACCTTAAACTTGTAAATGAAAAATTTCTACTGGGTATGTGTGGTTGTCTGAAAGTATCAAGAACCCAATCTACATTTATACCAGGTGAGAAACTAACAGAAAGAGAAAAAAAAGCAGATAAACTAATAAACAAACACTATTATAAAATACACTTTCCCACAGTAGTCTATTGTATGTCCATGAAACTACTTCACAGGGTGTGTATGGATCTTCACCCAAATTAGTATGAAGATTCATTGGATCCTTGAGGAGATAAAAATTTTCAGTTTTAATATTTTGCAGTTTTAATTGGTGATTTTGCATTTTTTACCACAAATTCACCATTTGTAGATGGATCTTCATGAAATTTGGTATGGAGGTTCACTGGATGCATGGCAAGATACATACAAATTTTCAGTTTTACATTTTGCAGTTTTTGAGTTTTTTACCACTACCTCAACTTCTGATGATATATTTTCATCAAGATTGGTATGCAGGTTCACTGGGTCCACAGAGAAATACACACGTTTAGTTTTGCAGTTTTATGGGCATTTTCACTACTATTTACCTATCTGTGGATAGATCTTTATCAAATGTGGCATGAAAAGTTATTAAGACTATGTGGAGATACAGTTTGCAGTTTCACATTTTGCACTTTTTATTAGCACTTTTCAGTTACATATTAGGGAAACAGCAACCATAATTTAAACAAAAATCAATATTATTTTCTACTTACCAGCAAATAAGTTGAAAAGTGAAATATTTACTATAATTATAAAACTTTTCATAGTAATAAAAGTATACAACTGGGCTTATAAACCTAAGTCAACACATAACAAGTCTTTAATAAAAGAATATTTATTACAATTACAAAACTTTATATTAAAAGTATACAACTGGGCTTACAAACCTAAGCCAACACATAGCAAGTCTTTAATAAAAGGATTCATTACAATTACAAAACTTTATATTAAAAGTATACAACTGGGTTTTAAACAAACCAACAAACAGTATGTCTCAAAGTCATGAACTTAAAGTCACTGAACAACAGATCTTTCCAACATTTGACAGTTAACATGTAAGGATGACATAAGAATGCATTAAATTATAATGAAGCATATCAAAATAATTTTCCTCACATCTCAAACAGACATTATTTTTCTTAGCTTCACATTGTGTTTTTAAGCCTAAAAATCTTGTAAATATACAACTTACTTTTCATTTTTATTATATTGAAACATGACTAGTCTATATCTCAATAAATTTTCTTTGTATAAAATGATTCATCCACTTCACATTTATTACAAAAACAAATTTTAACATTATTTCAAATCTTGCAATGAAATCAGAAATTAATTAAGTGTAAATGTATGTTGGAAAACTTTCATACCTCAAGATCAGCTCCTGCCAGGACAGCTCCACGGAGATCACAATTCTGAAGATTGGCATTCTTCAATGTAGCAACTCTTAAGTTTACACCAGCCATTTGGCTTCCCTCAAGGTTTGCTCCTTTAAGATTAACTCCTTCAAGAATAACAGTTTCCAGTTGAATAATTTTAATCTTTAGATTGGGAATATTATTTATATCACTAAAACAAACTTGTTTGTTGGAAACGCACATTTCAATTAATGAACATTATATACCTTCACACACTCAATAAAAATTAATTTCTGTGTCAATGAACCGTAAGTACAATTTTGTTTTATAAAATTCTGTTAACTTTGCAGTCCAAACTTATGAATTACAATAAAGGTGACTTTAGCAAACCTCCTCAGAAGTCACTAAAATATTTGTGAATTTCATCTGAAAGTCACCAGGTAACTGTTCTTAGATCAAGATGGCTTCTGAGTTCTAATAAGGTTAATACTACTGGAGGCAGTCTCTTGACTTGCTTGGCAATATTAGAAAATACTTTTCATACTAACTTACAAAAGTTAGTAAGTTTCTTTTGCAGAAGAATGTGCAATGAAATATGTTTCTATAGGAATGTGTGTATAAAATAATATCAATGCTCGTCTTAGTAAGTCATGATAAGTGAAAGGAACAGTCATAAATAACAGAATAAAAACTGGCTAATCTGGAAGTATAGTGATATTCTGAATAGCTCCAAATTCTTGTACTTTGAAGCTTTTAGCATAAATTATTATTACAGTTTATTAAACATTATTAATATACAAAACTTAAGAGATGTAGAGTGAAATCACTATCTATTAACTCTTTTACTGCAAAATCAGTCTAACTGGCAAAATTTCAGCTCACATTATGCTATTGAATTACATTAAATGTTACCTTATAAAACTAAACTTCAAATTTACTATTAAAGTATAAATTAGCTATGTTTTTGTGCTATACTTATTGGTATAACATAAAAAGATGTAGTTTAATAAATTTGAATATAACTCACTAAATGCCTCATGACATGCACATAAAAAGATATCCTATGAGACGGGATGAATACAGTATATTACAACATACTCAAACTTTCATTCTTAGATTAAATTTACAGATTAAAAACTGTCCTGTCAAATTTCTCAAATTAGATGGCCAATATGGTGTATACAAATATAATGTATGCATTCATAAGTACTATTCATTACTGTATGATTAAAATAACTTACATATACCACTTTCTCTAGCATACATAATTAGTACCAATTTTAAAATTTCTATTTCACATTTTCTGTAATATAATTTGTCAAAAAGATGCAACCATACCAGCCAAACAGTCAAGAGATGGAAAATGGACTTCTGTCATTATCTTCCACATTAGCCCTACAACCAGCAAGTCCTTACCTTCCATATTAGCTCTACAACCAGCAGGATCTTCCATGTTACAACCTTGAAGAATTGCCCCCTCGAGGTTTGCACATAACATCTTTACCCCCAAAAGAACTGCCCCCTGGTGAAAGAAATACAATGTTTCTAGAAGGTTTTTTTTTCAGTTATTTTACTTTTACGTTCACACTTTAAATCCAGAAAAGGAAAACTGTAGACAACTCAAAAAATAATTTATAAAGTAGTAACACATTTTTATAGTCCATATTAAAGACATTATCACACAAGTACTTTAAAACTGATAGTGTTCCTTGGTGGCCAAAAGATGCTATTTGAACTTGGTTCTGTTTGTAAAAAAAAAAAAAAAATCTGTAATCACAATAATTTGCATATTTACAAAGGAAAAACAATTAAATGCAACTTGAAGGTATTTTCTGCTTCAAACCCAATGCCTGTCAAAAACTAATAAACAAAATGAAAGATTCAAGATGACTTAGAAAGTTTGGTTGGTTTATTAAAATTGAGATTTAAATACTTTAAAATATAGAAAATAATGAGCACAAGTAAAAACAGAGTCCTAGCTCTGGAGTATTTGCCTTTCTGTCTGAAGAAAATTGTGAAAGAAAGGGTACATAAAACACAATAATTTTCACATCAGCTCTTTCCATACAGGGTCAGTTCACGGAACTGAGCTTGTAACTACAAAGTGACCAGAGTTTCCATACAATAACTTAATGTATCTTTCAAATCTTCACAAAATTTGCCATGTTTTAGTAAACATTACAAGTCTTTTCTACACAAAAAAATCAAATTTTTTAATTAACTATATTCTTACTATGAATATATGAAATCAGAGTATTGACTGCTCAGATTACAAAGTGATTTTCATGTTAATATTAAAAATAATTTTCTTTGTCTGAAACTTTTTCAAATTTCATCTTACTATAATGAACATTGGATCTATATACGTAACCAAAACTCTTGCACTATCTATTAAATGGCACCAGGAACAAATATCCATAAAAAATTTCACTCTGGTTATTCAAGAGTTAGGCAATTATAAAAAATAACTTTGGTACATGTAACAACCATTTCTATTCAATATAAAATAATTTTAAATCGAAAAACTTTCTTCACATGAACACAACTTTCACTAGGACTATGTTAAGGTTTGATTATACCTTTACTGATGTAATTTTTAAATGTAGTACTGAGAAACTGGAGTTCTTGAAACACTTTTGTCACTAAATATATAAAAACACATTTTATGTCAGTAAATCCTGTGAAAAGTTTGAACTCTGTACATTGGATCATTTTGATGCAATGAGATACATATGACTAAAGAACGCAATCCTAACACTTTTCACATGCAGTCCCTTCCAAGAAAAAAAAAATTTTTACCAAATGTTCACTTTATATATTTCTTCTGAGATATGAATAGTAAAATTTGTAATTATTAGAAAAAACAGTTGTATTTAACTAATACAACTAAGAACAGAATAATAACACACAAAGCAAGTAATGTCCTAAAACCATTATAACTGGCTTTCTAACTAAGACAAGAGGGACTTAAGTTAATTTTCTTAGCTACTCAGTCTAATAATTATGAGATAAACTTTAAAACTGAAGATAAAACTGTCAGTATTTTGTATGGAAAACAAAGTGGTTGTATACATCATTTGATAGATTGTAACTTTGCCCTTCTATTGATTATAAGTGCAG
The DNA here is from genome assembly GCF_004210375.1 of Tachypleus tridentatus. Lineage (NCBI taxonomy): Eukaryota > Metazoa > Arthropoda > Merostomata > Xiphosura > Limulidae > Tachypleus > Tachypleus tridentatus. Next base: position 185,719,987 of record NC_134831.1, read on the forward strand.
TTTTAAACTTAAGTTTTCTTAAAACTTGTATAATATTAAAATTTTGTATATTAACTGTATCCGTGTCAAGTTTATTTATATACATTGATGACAAAGTAGTGTAATTAAATGCTAAATGTAATTCTGTAAAAGGTTGAGAAAATATGCATTTTCACCTACCTTTTGCGAGGGATTTAATTAAAAATTAAGTCACTCTTACCAAAAAAGGGGTAAACAAATGCAAAGAGTGCAACAGGTTGAGATATTTTATTATCTAAAGCTTTTTCAGTATAGTACATCATTCCTTAAACAAATGTTGAGAAAGATGCCTGAATTATTGAAAAGATTACCGATATGAAAATTTAAATGTTTAGTGAATGGTATCTAAAAATAGTTGGATTATTATTTTATAGTTTATTATATTTGTTTGACTATGAGAAAAAAATAGCCTAAATTTTCGGTGAAAACCATATCCACCTACCATGATGTAAAAATAATGGTTTTGGTACACCATCATCATAGAGAAAGAGAGCGAAAGGAGTTAATTTAATGTGGAAGATTCAACATTTGTCATTTCCAAATAAGATGAAGTAACTTCAAGTTATAAAATTAATTAAATTCTATTAAAATTCATTCAATATACAGATTTGAAACAGATACAAGTTACCTCAAGATTTGCATGAGAAAGGTCAGCTCTCTCCAAACAGCAGTAGCTCAGGTTTGCCCACTTCAGTGTAGAATTTCGAAGATTGGCATATTTAAAGTTAATATGTCGTAGGTCTAACTTTGATAAGTCTGCACCTTCCAAATTAACTCCCTGAAACATACATGAAAATAATAATACTCCCATACAACAATATTACAGGATAGTTAAGCACAAAGAAACCATAAACAATAATATTTCAATATTCTTCACAAGAAAATGAGTACATATTAATGTCAGATAACAAACTCTTGTATCTGTACTGTAATGATTTATTTTAAACCATTTGCTGCATTATGCTGTGTGTGTGTGTGTGTGTGTGTGTGTGTGTGTGTGTGTGTGTGTGTGTGCACGCGCGTTATGTCATAGAATTTACAACATATATTAACTTTCCCCTACATCCATATTTTAGCTTTGGCTATGCATATAATTCATCCATGGGAAATAAGTTTTCTGTTGGTTATATTAAGTATTGTGTATACCAGATAAATGTCATACAACTACAAGTCTTTTGAAGGATAACAAACTTTACAGAATTTGTAGTTTAAATCCTAATGCTTCTCTAACATTTACCACTTCTGCAGCCATATAATCCTGTTTATGTTTTCATGACAAGAGAAGGTTATTACAAACTCCCACAGCTTTGGAAGTATCAAATACTCTGGACTAGAGAGTGTGTGTTAGAACATATGGGGTAACTTTAATAACCTGTCTTCTCTTATCATTATAAAGCCATGTGTTAGCTGTTGTTTACTATATCTAATACTTCTATGGTAGTTTACAATTAATACTACCAGTAGATTTTTACACAATGAAATAAAAAAATATATATTAAAAGTTTCACCACATCATACGTATGTTACAACAATTACATATCATGGCATCAAACATACAAACAAAAGACCATCTTGCCCTTTGAGGCTCTCTCAGAAACTACCCATGAGGAAAGCGAATATTTAAATTACCCTTCATGTTTTTAAAAAAATAATTCTCCTATACTTCCAACAACGCATTCAATAAGCCAATAATTACCTTATTAAAATACAACAACTCATTCAATAATTACATTATTAAAATAATACATCTTTATCAAATCTTGTACTTGTGTCCTCTCATCCTTTTTACCTTCAGGTTACAAATCATTCACTTATATTCAATTAATCACTCCAAAAAATTTGAAAACTCCAATAACACTAATATTTTCTGCCTATTTTGAGTCTTAATGGCTTGTCTTAAATATACATAATTCAGGTAATGTAATTAATACACCTGATCTAATCAATCTTCAATTTCATTATGTGCAAAAATTGTGTATTCTCTTTGCTTTATTTAAAAGCCAAAATCAAAGAATTAATTTTTTGTAAAAAAAAATATGCCACTTTCTACAAAATATGACCAACAACAAAAAATCATTAGAATATATAGTTATGATACATAAGAAAACCCAAAGAAAGATAAATCTAAATGGATATTTATACTTACTTGAAACCTTAATTCCGAGATATGAGAAGTTGAAACCAAAGATGTAATAACATCTCGCCTGGAGAGTGCACTATGGTCAGTTAGCCCTTGTTCTTCCTAAAAAACAAAAGTATAAGTTACAATTCATGTGTAACAAGATATAAATTTAAAATATGCAGCAGTAATAACAGTAGTACTAGTACCAGTATATTTACACTTTTTTTTGTAAAGTTATACATGGGCTGTAATTAATTTTGAACTGATAGACTGAAGGGAAGATGGTGAGTTCACAAATTTACTGCCAAACCCATGGATAAATCGTGCATAACCAAATAACTGATTTAATCATCAACCTTAGTGCATCTATGACATCAAAGTGTGCACAGTTACAAAGGAATGTAAGCAATAAACCTTCTGATTCACACTTCAGGTATATAACCACTACAAAATGACTACTCCATGTGCACTACAAAAATAAATTTCAGTTATATTGTAGACACAGCTGATATGGGTGTCATAAACCTTTATTTAAAACACAAAACAAGCTACATGTTGAAATGTTACTTGTGTTTTAAACAGTTTTTAATACCTATATCAGCTGTCTCTACACAGACATTAAGCAGTTTCAAACATTTATATACTAAGTTTTCAACAAGTATAATATTAAACAGAAATGCAAAATCTTTTAGGGAAACATTACAAAACCCTGAAAAAGGCTGTAGAAGTATAAAACCTCTCATGTAAAATAAGTGAAATGCTTGCAAAGCTTATATTTTACTGCATACTTAAGTTATTTCAACATTTACAAATATGTGAAATATCACATACAGATGTTTAGCAGTAAAAGCTACCACCATTACAATAATCTGTAAACACTTTGTACACAAAGCAATTGAAGAGTGAAGAATTTTCATTACATCAATTTGTGTTCATATTTTCATACCTTCCTGTATTTTTATTCTGATTTTTAGGTTGAAGAAACAAACTTATAAACCTTATCAAGGATCACATTGTATTAATCAAACAATCTTTTTCACTTCACAGTAATGACCTCTTTACAAAAGAGTATGCAAGCTTTATTTATTATTAGCTTTTAAACAGGTGTTAGATTGAGTAACAAAGTGTAACAAAAAGCTTTTATGTCATGTGTTAGATACTCAAATCCATCTTCAAAATGTAAAACTAGTTTAATGGGATTGATCACGGGACTTGCATGTTACACAAGATTCTTGTTGTATGCCTGCATTTGTTGTAAAGAATGCATCACTAAACCAATAATTTTACTTTTCATTTTTGAATTTCAAACTGTTTTAGAGAACCTTTATATAAATTAACCTTTAATTTTAATTTTAAAGTTTACATCTCTACTTTATTTGGATATTATTGTTTTTGAACAAATTGGTGTTTCATAGAAATTTAGGCAAAAGCAGATATAATTAGCAAGAACTTTAATGGACTGCAACTGCTTGTTGTACGAAAAGGGAAAAATTTTGGTTTCTATAATGAGGCTTTAAGGTGGCCTCAGTACAGAATCTGTAATGTTGTTTCCATTTGAACATAATGCATTTTTCATGCAAGTGTAAATAAACATTCTTAACTTTTTCACATTATGATATGAACAATAAATTAAGTCTAATTTTTGGCATGATTATTAATAACAATTGATTACAAACACGTGCCCTTAGGAAAGAAATTCTAATTACAAAGCAAATTAAATATATATGAATAACTATATACATTACCTGAATTATGTTTTCTAAGGTTAGGGTGACAGATTCAATACCAAAAAACTTTGCTTCTTCCAAAACACCTGATTATATAAAGAACAAAAGAAAATACATTAGCACAATTTTGAACAATTAACTGTAGAAAAAACATTTGAATTTTTCAATACACTGAAAAAAATTATACATTGTGTGTGATATCTTTACTCAAAACATGTGTAGAACATAATTAAGATATAACTTCACTGTGGAAAATGTACAGAACAATAACTCGTATTTGGAAGTTACTGATATGCTCATTAAGATTTCAATGTTCTTCTTGGCAATACATGAGGATGTTAACAGTAAGAAAAATTAGCACAGTGATTCATGACACTATAATGAGGAAATATCTAGAGGGTTAAGTACATTAAAATAATTGTGAATATGCAATTAAGCAAGCTATGTGACAACTAAATAAAGTGGTGTTACAATTCAGAAGAAAACTGACATTATTTGGTGTTTTATAGGTAGTGTGATAGAACTGAAAATTGCCTTTTGGGAATGGTATGTAACAGTACTTTATGACATTAAGAGACACAGATCATAAACATGTGTTCATATTTGTAATTTATAACTTAACTACAAGGATATTCCTCATATTAATGTCATTGAAATACAAAGGAATAAAATCAACTTAAGGAACCACAACCATCCAGAAAGAATTGCAACAAGTGGAAGTGCAGCTATGGTAAGTAAGAAATGGGGTTCTGTAACAAACAAAGTCAGTAGCAAAAGCCTTTCATGTGCCCTAGGGCAACAGTACATAACACAATCAAGAAAGATTCCTGCCTAATCATTTCATAAAATATCTCCTCAGCTCTTGCATACCTGAAAAGTATATCGAATAAAACAGGTATTTCAGCCATTCCACATAAAGACATACCACTCAAATTGCCAGACAAAGAATCTATCAATTTCTGTATGTTCAGACTGCAGAAACAAATACTAGAAAGCCCTGTCCTCACACTCTAGATGGTTTATGGAAAGCTAGTGGAGTATCAGTGTGCCTAAGACATTACAACTTTATGATGGAGTCGTTCAATGGATGCTCTGCAAAAGAGCTATTGTCAAGAACTAGAGGCTGATGGAGCATAACTAAGCATTGAGGTGGCATTTCATAATCATCTCTATAACTTACTCAACTTCTGTAGATGATTAAGATTTTAAAAGATTGAAATTAACATATTTAGAATTATGTATGTACAAGTAATTGAGCAACAAGCAGCATATAAAATACATGGTATTACTATTCCAATATCACTAAAATTTTGATTTTAAATGTTATCTCTTTGCCAAAAAATATTAAGATTAATAAAAATAAGCAGGTACTGCCATATATAGTTTTATTACTTCTGCATTAACACCATAAAAAGAGCACACCAGTAGTAATTTTATTAAAATCAAATTCTTTGGCAATTTCTCCCCTATGGGTTTTGCAATAGAAAAATAAACCTATGTAAAACATTATCCATGAGGTTTTCTAAATGTATACTGACATCCCACAATTGTGTCAATCATTTTTACAAGTAGTTCAGTAAAAAACGTGTTGTAGAGTTTAACTCCTGAATTTTTTGCCCAAAGTTTCATAAACAGAAAACAATGCAAATATATTTAGAAAACTTAAAAATACAGTATACTGAACAAGTATATGTATTCACTGTAAAAAGGGTATTTGTACATACAGTTTGTCAACTAGAGGAATATCAGTTTTTGTTTCCACTTTCAATAATAGAGGAATTTTAAAATTTTTGGCTTAGTTTCTATTCAGTTTTGTTACAAAAACATTGGTCCAGAGAACCATTAAAGTTGTCATGTTCTACCAGCATTTGTGTTTTGTTCTCTGTACCATATAATACATACTCTCATCTAATGGGATGATGCAGTACATTCATGTTACAAATGCAAATGACTGCAACATCCTTTGTGGGTCAAATGAACAATGTGTGTACATAACATACAAAAACTGCTGCAAGAGAAAAACTAATCAAATGATGATACCCTTGCAAGAGAAAGGATATAATCTTTCTTGAATGATCAAAGCATATACTCTTGCTCAGTTTAGCTAGTTACCAAATTTGGTAGTTCAACATACATCTATCTGATGAAAGAAGGAAAGTCACTCATTGATTTACTTATTCATTAGAGGTAGTTGTCTACTCATCTATACAAGTACAATTATTTTTGCTTTGTGTTTTGATAAAGATTATTTTATACATAACATGTTAAATCTGCTTATTTCTGATTGCTTAAAAATCAGTCATGCTTCTAATTTAATTTCCAAATTTCTTGTTCAACTCTGCTGTTAAGTGCATCTATCTAATACTTGCATGGCAATAATTTTTACTACAAATGATACATTGATAGCACTAAGAAAATAAGCAACATCTAGCTTGCAATTTAAGGTGTATAATACAACATGAGTATTGTATTGTGAAACCATGACCTAATTATAATTACACATTGTCTGATACGATACTATTTATATCTTTGTGAAACGTGGTAAGATTTCAGTAAACATTATATCTTTTACGTGAACAAGAATCTGAATTTCTAATTTCTAGCAGAAATATTTTGTTAATGATTCAACAAAGGAAGACAAATATTGTTTATATGTTTTAATTTCTTCTATCAAAAACACTACATGCAAAGTAACATAAATTAATAACAAAATAGATTGACAAATGTTAACTTTTTTTTTATTTTATTTCTCTTGACAGCTGCCATTTAGTTGATCAATGTTTGTGTTCTCTTATAGCAAAGCCACAATGGGTATTTCTGCTGAGTTTATTGAGGGGAATCAAACCCCTGATTTCAGCATTGTAAATCCATAGACTTTCTGCTGTACCAGCAGGGGACTAAAACATACTGTCAAGTGTGAAGCACTGAAACAAGACAGTATTAGTAATATAGGTAATATATCACACAAAAAAATGTCAAATGTTATTCTTTTCCTAAACTAAAAACGTATTTCTAATAGTTACTTCCCTCTTCTCACAAGATTAGCTTACCATGTTCTATGATGTCCTCTTTATGCAAACTTTATAATGCATGCCCTGAGCATTCCACACACTCCTATTGGAGTCAAAGATTCTAATGTTCCTCTCATGCAAATCAACATGTGCTATCTTTCCACCAATAGGAGAGAAACAGACATGTGATATGTGTGACTCCCTCTGTGCATTACTACTTAACCACCACTTCAAAGTTTGGCATAAAATGTAAGCACCAGAAGATTGTGGGGAGGAGGGTGGAAAGTAAGAGAGGAGGGAAGTACCTATCAAAAATACATTTTCAATTTAGGAAAGTTATTACTTCCAAAATGGTACTTACGTCATAAGATTAGTTAGAATAACATACTGAAAATAAGAACAAATGTACTTCTTAAAAGCATCCAAAGGATAATTCTTTATATGAGAGAAACAGATTAGATTATTTGAGGAAAGGCACTGTACCACTTCTGAGCCAGGTATCTTCTCACAGTGAACAGTAATGAACAAACAAGGCAGAAAAGAAAGACAGCACATCTGAGTTGGAAAGGATAAGTCAAGAAAGTGATTCCAACCAGATAAATAACTCAGTCCCAAAGAACAAAACTGGGTAAAAAAGGATGTAGCCCATGGTGGAAAATGGCTAGGCCATAGTAGACCATACTCAGTAAGTCAACTACATCCAAAATCCTTGCTGGGTACTAACATCTGTGCAAAAGTAGGAGGATGATCATACTTTCTTCACCTCAAGCCCCAAAATTGTGGACATGGGGAAATGACATACTCCATGGCATGACACAGGAGTGGCACTGAGCTAAGACCTGGGAATGTGGCATCTGATAGCCAAAGGAAGTCTACTGCATACAATCAATTCTCGTGACCATGAGCTAAGTCCAAAATGTCCGAAGATCAATAATACCACTGTTGCAAGAGAAAATGGGGGAATGAACAGGACAGAGATAGAAACAAACCACATATATCCTCCATGATCTATGATACAAAAATAATAGAAGGTGAAAGGTGGTGAACCCTAAATCTGTAGGGGGACTTGTGTTGATTGTTCCACTTAACCACAAACAGGTCATAGGCTACCGACATCCATGTGTGGATAGGATTAGAGCACTCAATTGAAGAGATGAACTAAACAGAGATGTCTCACTGTTGTATATACCATTAACTCCAAAGGATGTTATGCTTTCTACTCTAGCAGAACACCACCACCCTACTCTAGACTGAATGGTTAGAGCCATGTGTGTAAAACCCATTCAGCAGGATGCCTTCATGGTCAACCATCCCACTGGCTTGTAAGTGGTAAGAACTCCCACAATCCACTGAAAGAAATGGGGGAGAGCATTGGAGAGTATGGATGGACTACACCTGCAACAGTGCAATGGATGATCATGAAACCCTATTTTGAAAAGCAGACCATACAAATTTATTCAATCAAGGTATGGTAGGAAAGTTCAGCTATCCCCTTATGTTTTACCCATGCTGTCCATGGGTGGTATGGTTCAGGATATGCCTACTTTTTAAGTATATATCACAATATCATTTGGACATGACAAATTCTCTTAGAATTAATTGCCATCTTCATCGTCTTGTCACTTTCAGTAAAAAGTTGAAAACTGAATATACCACATCTCTAGATCTTCGTAAGACTGATGAGGTCAGAAAAATTCACAAGACTAAGCTAACAGGAATTTCTGAGTAACACAGTGGGAAGACCTACAAATACAAAGGAAGAGAATAGCCCCTAATAACATGGAAGTTGCTCAAGATAAAGGTCAAAATAGTTTAAAGCCAGTTTAATGTCTGTATTAAAAAATTCAAAGCATTTAAATGTGGAACCTTTTGTGAACAATTATGTGCTCAATTTTCCAAACTAAAAGACAAAGTAAACAGTACTTCTCCAAAATACCAGAGCCACAGTTTCAAAGCCAAACTTAAGCAACAGTGAACAAAATAAGAAACATGAATTACTTAACGATGCAATAATTTAAGTGTTCATACATCTAAGACAAATTTTTTCTTCAAAGTTTTCTTTTAATGACACAACAGTGAAACCAACTGGTGTTTTTTCCATTTAAATATCTTAGATGATTGCTTTGTTTTAAATAGATTTATTTAATATTAATTTCCAATAAATATTTGTGATGAAGGAAATTGTTCGAGTATTTTGAGAAGTTTTCATTATGGTATTATTGATAATGTCATTTTTTCTGCCTATAATATGAGAAAATATCAAAATATTAATAATTATCAGTCTGCTGATTAATTAACAACTACCTGATAATCTACTAGGCTAGTGAGGTGTTACTGATAACTGTTTAGGTTGTATATTACAGGAAACTTTGCTGTGAAACAATTTTTAAAAAATCAAACAAATAATAAAGCTTTTCATCTTACAGTTTCCATTTTTTAAAATACTTACCTAAATTTTAAGCCTATCCAATAGTACAATTTTTACAAATAAAACAAATTTTGTGGTAATCTTTCTTCTGCTAAGAGTACACTAATTTCTTCATCTTTTCATTTACAAGGTCTTAAATACAATGAAATTAAACATGGAAAATATCAAATGAGCTCAAACCTGTTTGGTTATTTTGATTTGTTAATCACCTTTATCTATTGAAGTAGTTATGTAAATGCAAAAACAGCACAAAACACTTGTGAACAGTAAAAGTACTAACCAGTTCAAAAAAAAGAAAAGCTCTTGCACTGGTGATATTTTTACAACTATATTTTTAGTTCATCTAAATGTTTTTATAATAATTGCTGTTTGATTTCAGTAACTACAGTTCTTGTACTTGTATGTGTTGAGTAACAGTATATTTAGTATATTTACTAGCATGTGCACTAAAAAAAGGTTTTGTGACACCTGAATATTTTCATGGAAGAAGCTTACTATACTCAAAATATCCTTATCCAACATCTCGCAGAATGATGCTCTAGAAGCTTTTGAAGTAGATCTAATGTAATAAAACAGTTACCAAGTGCAAGGAAAAATTAGCTAAAATTTCCAGGTTTGTGACTTGTTCCTAATTATTATTAACTTTGTATCACAATTCTCTGACACCCCTATTGGAACTTTACTTTCTCAGACAACTGTAATGTATTGTTTACATCATTTTATACTTTAAGTTGATGTAGACAGACAAGACATTACAATACAATCATTTTTAGTCATTCTAACTGATTTCAAAGCTAAGAGTTGTTAGTCACTGTCAAACTCACTGGCCATGATATAATAAGTCTGACCATACAGCAGTACAAGGAAAACCCTTGATAGAAAAGGAAAGTCACATGAGAAACAAAGCATGGATAAGTCTATTTCTTAGGTATGATAAATTCTTAGTAAATATGAACCTTTATTTTGGGATGCCTACAAAATTCTATGAAACTGATATGGATGTTGTTTACAAACAATGCTAAATTAGCAATGCACAGAAATCAAAGCTGAAACATTAAATCTTTTAGCATGGGTTCAGTCCCTGGGATTGATCTCGTAACCATTTTGTACTTGTTACAGTTTTAATGCAATAACTTTTAAATTAGTAACCATATTTTCCCAAAAGTTTGTAGATTATCAGTAAATAATACAGAGCTTTCATACACAAAATATCAGTTTGTTTGGTTTTTACAGTTTTAAAATATTTTTAAGTACCATTTTTCTCATGCTTTTTTAGCATATTGACTATCTAACATGCAAAATCTTTATAATGTTGAGATAATCATCAAATATTTAAGAAAAATTTTATATTTTATCTATTATCTTTATAGATAATGTGGTAGATTAATTGATCTCACATCCACAACAAAAAATAAGAAAACAAATATAAATTATGTTCTTGTTATAGAATGAATACAAATTATAACTCAAACACACAAATTTGTGATGATGAGAAACCCACTTAAACTAAGTGTATTCTCAAGACAACTGGTATGGGTATTAGAGCTTTAACTAAAATAAAGTACAGAACAACATTTCAACATTCTTAGGTCATCTTCAGGTTAAAACAAACAACCTGAAAATGACTTAAGGTTGAAATGTCCTGTAGTTCATTTTAAAGTTCTAATACCAATAACAACCATCTTGAGAACACAGATGTTTATTCTAAATAGCATTACATTATAGATTTATATACATTTATTATTTTTACTATATTGACCTTTCAGCTACTGCTGACTAACATTGTAGAAGTTATGATGATGCAGCACATGTGCACTCCTGTTACTGTATCCAAGAATATAAAATTGGTCTTTACAAAGTGACTTGTCTTGGTAGTATTTTAGTGGGTCAGTATTTTGTGAAATACAGTTATGTTTCAGTTATAATACATTATTACCATTTAAAATAAGTTCTTAAGCTCATTCATCTTAAATTATAGAACTGAAAATAAAGTACAGCAAACATTTATTTCTTCTAGTTGCAAACTGTGTTTGTCTGCTGCTTGCTAAGCCTCAAAGTTTGCATGTGGAGAGTGCAACACGAAATAGTTATTATATTAATACCATAGAATTCCACTGTACTTTATGAAGCTTAGTAACTAAGCTGTATTTGCATTTAAACAAATATGAAATTTCAGGTTCACTGAAGACTTGCCAGCTTGACATTTTGTATCCAAGGAATAATATTGACACCCTAATACTTCAAAATGGCTGAGAAAACCACTAGGAGGACATTCTGGGCTTTTGGTTGGTTATTTACATATCATACATACAAGCAGGTGTACACAAGGAAGTGTTTCCATAAATGGAAAGAGGTGGGCAGAGCCACTGTGTTTGATGCAGCAGATGTAGCAGTACTTCAGAAAATAGAAAAAGACAGGATAACTTCATATTGCAGCTTCTCAACATCAGTACTTTGAGTTCCTAATTTGTAATAACACTGCAGAGTTTGTATTTTGACATCACAAACACCTAATTTGAATCGGTGCTGCACTGAACCTACCACAACACACAAATAATATTTGAATGGTTTCTATAGTTACTTTTACATGCATTTTATTATATTTGAATGGTTTCTATAGTTACTTTTACATGCATTTTATTATATTTGAATGGTTTCTATAGTTACTTTTACATGCATTTTATTATATTTGAATGGTTTCTATAGTTACTTTTACATGCATTTTATTATATTTGAATGGTTTCTATAGTTACTTTTACATGCATTTTATTATATTTGAATGGTTTCTATAGTTACTTTTACATGCATTTTATTATATTTGAATGGTTTCTATAGTTACTTTTACATGCATTTTATTCAAGCTCTAACATACAAGCTTCTTTTTCACAAATTTGAATCTCCCAAAAAAACACAGACTGTTCATAAATACCTGATAAGATCAATGATTTTTTTTAAGGTAAGCAAAGTTTCATATTGAAATTACAAATTTTAAGAATAATTAAAACACCAACCCCAAGTCCAACTACAAATAATATTTAAATAACCATTCAAGGTACAAAATCTATTCCAATCTAAGGACCTATTGCCTACCACCATACATTCAACAATCATATAAATAGGTACATGGTGGCTATTATCTGTATTACCACTTATATTGGTAAAACTATATGCCAATTACAACTACAAACCTACAAACATATGGAAGTATCAAGCAGAAATCAGAAATATCAAATAGTTTTGAGACTAAAAGACAGATTTCACAAACAAAAATCAGGATGAATGAGGAACTACATTTGTTTGACAAGCTTCTTCCTTTACCTTCAGTTTGTATTTTTGTTCATTGTGGTAAATGAAATAATTTGACAAGTTTTTGTTTTTTTAAATTCCCAAATTTTAAAACATCTTTACTTGATATAACAAAATGAGTTATTTTCCAAATGTAGCTGAATCAGGGAAAATCTATTATTAAAATCAAAGCTTTTATTAAGTTTAAATCTGCAAGCTTGTGTTATTTAAGACAATTTTATAAAAAAGTTACTTTGATTCTCCTTGGATATTAAAGGAAATACTGAGATGTACGCATTTCATGATAAATTTAAAACAGCAAATACGAATACTGGATCACAGAATTTTCTATAATATTCTTTTCCTTAAAGCTTTAATAGAAGGATATTAAAAATTCAGAAAGTTTTACCAAACATAATAAAAAGTAGATATTACCTGAAGGATTAACATTTTTATCCAAGATTAGCTGGCCATGTCTCAAGTAATTCAAAAGAGGTTCAAAGTACACAGGACTTCGGTCAATCAGAAATGCCCCTTGTGAGTCAACTGCACTTGGTGACATGAAGGACCCATCTGGTGCTGAAAACATTCTGGCCAACATGGAAGTTGGTTCTTTGGTTACTAATGTGCTTCTGCAAAAAATTGATAATATCATGTTGCAGACTACATACATTACAAATACATTTCTTGAGATAGCAGGGATAATCAGTAGTTGTCAAATTGTAAATCCCAACAAAACTCATAAAAGCCAAACAATAAGTGTCTTTATGTTACAGAGAAACCAACAGAACACAAAACAGAGTAGTAAGAATAGTTTCTAATGCTTGCTCTTAAGAACAAAACATTTAATAAAACTAAAAACCAAGTGAATGATCTTTACACACACTAAGAGAAAGATTCATAAAATAATGCTAATTCTCCTATTTGTAAATGATTAAAAAATTAGAAACTACAAAATGTAGAAGAACAAGTCACCATTAAGCAACAAATTGATTTGTGTCACAAATTAATTTTTCCATATGCACAACATTCCTCAAAACTATTGACACCTTACTCCAAAGAGGACCATTACAAACTAGATGATATCAATTTCCCATCACCTGATGTCATGTTTCAGCACAATTTTGAAGCATAACAGTAACATAGAATCTTTTACCATTGCTTACGGCAGAGTACATTAAAAGCCATACGCACTACACTTTCATGATATACTAATTTTTTTTGTGATGAACTATTTCATGTCTTTAACAGCACCCACTCTTTCAAGGTATTTGGTCAAAAAAAGATCATGTCAAACACATTTTACCAAAACAGAATTATTCTTTCCAGGTTAGTAGGTTGTTGCAGACATTCAATACGTGATATTTAATAAACATTTACAATAAATACATTAGTAATTCAATGCATTTGTATCAATTATGTTTGAGTAAATGTAGAGTATTTCCACTACGGCTCATTGTATGAAAGCATGTATTCTATGTAATGGCAATTTAACTATATTAGTTTCTATTACTTGCTCTTAAGAACAAAATATTTACCAAAACCAGAAGACTGAATTTACCTTCCACAAAATAAATAAGCAACTATAAATAACTAATATATATTGCAGATTATCAAAGCATTAAAGAAATTATGCACAAAGAATATTTAATATTAAATCATTGAATGGTATTGAGCTATCAACTCATGCTCAAACAATGTCTAAATAATGTCTGGAAAACAATAAATCAAAGATCTTAAACTATAACCTGTAAATATATAGCACAGCATATTAAAATAGATGAATAACAAAACAATGTTATACGGTATTAATTGGTTGGATCTGAATTTTGTGCAAAGCTACACAAGGGCTACCTGTGCTAGCTGACCCTAATTTGGCATCCACTGCCAACTCTTGGGCTACAGTGGAATTGGCTGTCCTAAATCAGTGCCATCACAAATGAAAGTGAGAGTGTGTTTAGTGGGACAAAAATTCAAACTCAATTCACAGACTGAGCACTGAGGTGGTTAACCTGGCCATGCTGGGCCTACCGTAAGAATTTATTCATTTATCATAAATGAGCCTATTCTATTAACTCTCTCACAATGGGCTTGGTCCCAGGTTCTGACCTTGTAAATATTTTGTGCTTATTATAGTTTTCATGCTATAACTTTTAATACAGTATGCACGTCTTCAAACTTTGCAGATTAAGAATATTAAATAAAAATAGTGCAAATATAATAATCTTGATTATTTTATTATTATTTTTATGAATTTCTGTGTGTGAGACTAGTGAATGGAGGTTAATACCTACAGACAGTGAATCCCAAGCCACAATGTGGGTCTTACTTCTGCAGTCACCTTCAAAATCTAGGGTACATTTTGTACCTCACATTGTAAACTGTATCCTGAAAATTCTTTAGATTTGTGCAGCAGTTTTTTACTTTTGTTTGACTTGTTTTTATTAGAAAATATTGTTAGTCACAGGTTTGGATTTGCTTTTTTAATACAGTCCCTTCCTCTAATTTTTGTTTTTCTTAACAGTTGAGTATTAATTTTCTATATATAATTTTTACTTCATTGACCTTTTGGCCATGTCTGACTGACAATGAAAAAGGTGCAATTGATGCAGCATGCATGTACTTATATTACCATATTCAGCAATGTAAAACTGGCCTTTATGAAGTGACATGTTCTGTCTTTGCTTTAGTGGACTACTATTTTGTAAAATACAGTCACAGTTCACTTATACTACATCACACATGTATATATATTACAAATATTCAGGAATAAATTCATGTGACTATTTTTCTTAAAACACGAAACACTAAATAAAGAAATAAAGACAGTGATGATCTCTTTTGCTTACAAAGTTTGCACTTGTTTCCAAAAATTTTCTAAGCCTTGTTAAATTTTGCACAAGGATATAAAAATACTTTTTTATTTTATTCATATATTTGTAAATAAAAACAATCATAAATTATAGAATTCTGTGGTATTGATATAGTATTTTATAATTTTTATTATGGAACTAAAAAAGTAAAATATTCTTCATTCCATTATCTCTAACTTCACTTAAATCTTCCATGAAGAGAAAGATTTTCCTGCATAAACATTTTTGCACAGGTTGAAAAAAATCATGTAGGGGAAATTCTGAATTTTAAATTAGTTATACATCCATTATAGAGGGAAGTATGTGTATGTAGGCAACTCTTAACAAAAATGGAAGAAGTGGGCAGGGTGACTGGTTGCTGATTAGAGTGATATCTCAGTAAACAGAAAAAAGGT
Source organism: Tachypleus tridentatus (assembly GCF_004210375.1). Taxonomy (NCBI): domain Eukaryota; kingdom Metazoa; phylum Arthropoda; class Merostomata; order Xiphosura; family Limulidae; genus Tachypleus; species Tachypleus tridentatus. The sequence goes on from NC_134831.1 coordinate 185,735,846, forward strand.
TCTTATTTGAGACTCTAGCTGATCAATACTGACAATTTCAGTTTTTAACCACAGGCTTTTTGAGAATCAAACATCTAATATGAACAAAAGCTGCATACAATGGGTTTTTTTTTTTATTTACTTTTAAATTAAGAAGTTCTAATAAATAATAATAAGCTTTGGGATATAATCTACAATTTGATACCTAACTCAGTGACACATTCACTGTAGTTCAATAAAAATTTGAAGGTAAGCCTACAAATGTGATGACATGCCCATTTACTCTGAACCACAGGAAAACCTACAGCAACAGGGTGAAACTGTTGCACCTGGGCCCAGAATTTTTGTGCATGTTACATCTTTTCAAAATGTAATTTAACTTTACTATCAGACTTGATATAAAAGTAATGTACATTTCATATTTGCACAAAATTTAGGCTTTAACTTCACTGTTTCAAAATGAAATATTAAAAAAATCTCCATCTTCATTTCTGCATGAAGTAACTGAATTCAAATTTCTCTGGTATTAAAGATTAGGTCACTGCAGTTTCCAACAAATGAAGAAATACAAATAACAATTAATAGCAAAAATCTAAAAGGTGAACCTCATATCTGCTCGTTTAATATATTAATAAATTTGTCTAACCTACCATGAAAGCACCTCCCTTTTCTCTCTAATTTCTAAGATTGTATGCTAGCCAATTCTTTATATGGCTAATGAATACATTTATACCCAACAGTAGAAGAGCATTTTCTTCTTGTGGTTTTGGTTTTCCTGTCTATATTATTTACTTCTTAGATCAGGAATGCTTATATTGTGGTACATGCATCACTAGTAGTATAAACAGTTAAAACTGGTTGTATGGCAAGAACATATGTAAATGTTATAAAACTTGTAATAAACCTAATCTGAACTACACATGTACATATACATATCACCTCAGTTCTATATTCACCAGCATTTTCTCCCCTTCAAATTGACATGAATCAACATACTTTTTCAATTGTGTCCTCCAACCAACAAAATCCCAACTTTCCTGTTAACCCTACTGATACAAGTCTTCTTATGGTCACAATTCAAAGGCCATGCTATCTTGTTTGTTGACTTTCATTCAAAATTTTATCGAATGACTATTTCGTAAACTTATGTTTATAAATTTGGTATCAAATTGTGGACTTTAATTCAAACTTTAGTATTATACATTAGTATATTTAAAAGTAAATAGCAGAAAAACACATTTAAACATTGAATTTTGTGGTTCACATATGTTGAATGCAACACTGGTTCCACTTAGATGCTTGTAATGTCCAAATACAAAGTCTATAGTTTTGTATAAATTAGGAGCTCAAATTACCATTACTGACAACCTAAAATAATGTTCTGTCTTTTCTATTTGCTGAGATATCACTGAATCAAAACACATAGCTCAGCTCATCTCTTTCCAATTTTGGAAACCTTATATACACTTCTCTCTATCATGTGAATATCCAATCAAAATCTCAATGTCCCTCTAGTGGCTTTCTCAGTCATTTTGAAATATCAGGATGTCAATCTCATTTTTTTAATACAAGATTTAAAGCTAGTAAGTCTTCAGTGGACTTGAAATTTCATATTTGTTTAAACCCATACACAGCATAGTTAAGTTTGACAAATTACAGTGGAATTCCATGGTACTGATATAGTAATTTATGATTTTTTGATTATTTCAAATGTATATATAAAAAGCTTAAAAATTATTTTGTTTCACATCCTCCACAAGCAAAATTTGATAAAGTTTAGAAACCTATAGCTAACAACAGATGAGTACAAAGTTCATAACTGGAAGAAATAACAGTTTGTTATACTAATGTATTTACTGCTCTATGTTTTTATATACACACACACACACACACAATGTATTACAACTGAAATGTAACTGTTTTACAAATACTACTCCACTAAAATACAATCAAGACAAGTCACTCTGTAAAGATCAGATTTTATACTCTTGGATACAGTAATGAGTACGTATGCTGCATCATTGTAAGTTCTGTACTGTTAGCCAGCAATGGCTGAAAGGTCAATATAATAGGAATAATAAATATATATAAATATATACTGTTATGATATTTAAGCTATTTAGACTAAACATTTGTGTAATCATTCTGGAAAGAAAAAAAAGATCATTCAAACTTACAGAACATACACAAAGGTAACAATGATAGTGAAAATGACAGATAAAATAATTTTTCTTAAAAATAATTATCTGAACATTAAAGATTTCACATGTGAAACTTGACAACTTTTTGATGTGTAAAAGTATTTTTAATCTTAAAATGAAAATTACTCTGCTTGCAGAATAGTTAACATTCTGTAAGAAAATTATACAAAATCTTTAATTAAAAATTCTTAATAGTTAATTCAAATCCAAAACCTGATATGTTGTATACGAAAGCCTTGTAATGTTCACCACTAACCCACACGTTTTTTAATATGCCTACATTGTCAAACGTCACACTATAAATACTTTCATGGTTAAGCAGAGAAGATTCCACCCAACTCATATGAAAGGGTTAAGAGGAGTTAAGAATATTAATTTTCTACTAGTAGATTTTTCCTGTTTTTAAAAACAAATTAGGCCAATATATTTGAACTTCAAAAAAAAAGTTCAAAGAAAAAGTGGTATACAAGAATCACTACCTCAAATATTCTTTCTCCTATCAATATCACAGTACAATTTTGAACATCACAATGTTTAAAATATTTTGTGTCTGATATATTTTGTATTTTGATGCATATATGAGAACTATCTTTTTCTAAACACTAGAATTTTTGAAATTCAACAAGGCTTATGGAAGAATATTAAAAATGTTTATTTCACTGCAGATGAGTTCAATATATGGTAGGTACCACAAATTGTATTGTGTGTGTTTTTTTAACAAAACTAAAGTGTAAAAATTAGAAACTTTACAGCTTAAGTTAACAAAACTTACACTAGATAAAAAGTTTGAAATTTCCAGAGGTACTAGAAGTGATGTAAATGAAATATAAAAACTGTAAAACGAGACTTCTATTCTTAGCATGAAAATCAACTCAGTAAAGGCCTTGAAAATCCACAAAGAAATCCTCAGTAACAATACTTCATTACAAATATCTTTTGTGTGTGTACAACAGATTTCTGTTTATTAAAAGCTTGACAAATTTGTGAAGATATGTATAGTAAATTCAGAATTACAGTAAATGTTATTATGCATAACTTTACAGATATGGGGATCAGTCAAGCTTGGAAATAAAGGGTTAAAACTTGCACATTAGCACAAGTTGCACTTGAATAACATAATCTCATATTTAATCCTCCATTCAAGGTTCAAAATTAGCCTGGTTAGACATGAGGAAAAAAGCAGCCTTAGAAGCTAAAATATTTTTTAATTATATGTTGCTTACTAATTAATTACAAGTTTACTAAGCTTGTTTATATGTTTAAGATTAACATGATAATACTTTAAAAACAAGGACAGTCAATAAAACATATTTCAATAATTTAAAGGGAAAAAACTTCAAGTTAATTTAAACGTACTTTTCTCCCACTTACTTTCCAAACATTCTGTACTGTGCAACAAACAATTACAGCTTCAGTATGCAGTGGAAGTGAAAACTTTCAAGGCTAACTAAAAGGGTAGAAGTATACTAAATTTTGAAATAAAACGTCTTCCATATCTCCTAAGATCATAAAAACCACTGTCACTCTTTAAAGAACAGTGAGCTAAAGTACCAACAAAAAAAGGGTTATCATAAATCACCATTTTACAGTAAAGCTGACTTATTTAACCAATTAACTGATATAATTAATTACTTATAAGAGTAATCACATTTGTAAGAATGGCATTAGCACAAAAGCTACAAAACAGGCTATCTGTACACTGCACATTTTTTTCATCACAATTCAAGTGTTTAGTTTTGTTGATAAGTGGATTGGGAGCTTTTTATCTAATGGTCTCAGGTTTGAGCTGGTAATACCCTCTGCGATATTTAAATATGTTTGTAAGTACCATGGTTTCAGTAGCACTGTACCAGTAAAATAATTGAATGTAATCAATTAGCAGAGCCCTTAGTTATTAATTAGCAAATATGGTAATAATCCACCTGCATTTTAAAGTGAACTCTTTCAAATAAATATAACAATGATACCTAACAGATAAAAAAGCAACATATTACTAGAACTCAACATATTACAAATTAGAAATACCAAATTGTTTCACCACTTTTTAATTATAATAGTTTCTTTACCTTTATGGTTGTTTACATAATTTTTCATTCAATAAAATATGCATTTACATTTTTTATTGTTGTTACCTGTGTCAGGAACATGAATACATGGTGGGGTGTGTGCGAGTAAAATGCATGGATATAAAATGTAAGACAAGAACATTTGACTTTGCAAAACATTCCCTTTCATAATCCTGTCATACGATTTGATAAAAAGAAACTTGTTTTCACTCAAAACTAAATTTAAAATTCATGACTAAATATCTTAAATTTTCCACCTTTCTTTTTAAGTTTCACAAAAACTAGGAAGAGAAATAGTAATAACAGAACAATCTTTTTCCTCATTCTCACATAAATGATTCAATTTCCTTCTGCAACAAAATAAAATTTCAGCTTACTGTTGCAGCAATACCTTTAATGTAAAATTGGCCAAATATATGTTTCTTATATTCATTTACATTTTTTAATTACCAGTATCACAAATTTTATTTTTGTTAGGATCAAGTTAAACATTTTCAGTAGTAATTGTTTTGCCTGTGGAAAATTTTGGACCACTAAGATTTTTTTTTACCAAAAAAGTTTAAACATACCTGGTTGTTGCAAACAACTGTCCTCCCACATTCAAGAACACCCAATCCTGACTGCCAGGACTCTGCCTTAACAGTGAAAACTGTGGAGAAGATTCTAAAAAAGCTAAGAAAATACACCCATACAAGTCATTAAAAATATAATAATGTGCCTAGTCATAACCCTTAATTATACGAATTAAACTTTGATTTTTAAAAACACTAAACACAATCAAAGATTATGAACCTGTACATAAAAAATATGTACATATATTGATAAGGGATTCCTAATTATTACAAATAAAAGCTTGAACAATCCCTACAAAACTCCCCTTTAATGAAAACTTCTACCCTAAATTTCAATTTAATATAGAGACCTAGCTTCTACATTGAGAAGATATTTCAATATAAAGATCAACTTCATATATTTATATTCAATTATTAATATATATTTCTTATAATAGTTAGCTTAATATCCTAAAGTAAACACAATTCACAATTGAGTAAACATTGTAGATTGTAATGTATCTTGTAAAAGTTTTACCATAATAAATGTTTAGATTTAAAAAATTCATTACTACATTGAAATTTGCCTTCAGTACTTCACATTAGTTCCAATCAAAGGCATAGTCTATAGATGAGTTCATTACTAAACTTGCTCATTCTAACAACAAGAGTAATCATGTTACACACTGCTTAAACACAAGAGTACATTTTCTGGAAATTGTCAAAAGGAAAAGTATACAACTTCTAATGTTGGGGCTTATTCCTTTTCAGGGTTGATTGAGCTACTGTAAACAATATATTTTTTCCTAAGTGTAATTGAGGTTATATTGATATAGTATCTCACACACACACACACACACACCTGTTCACAGAGTATCTTATATGCAATAAAGTACAACATGGAAGAAAATATATGCATTATATTTATATTTTGCTACCTTAAAATATGATTGATCTCAATTTCTTGGTTTTATATTTATTTTACTGTTTATCAGATAGTTAAAAGGCTGGCATAAATGGATAAGAATACTGCTTCAAGATTGTTTGTCCCAAGATCACAGCTGCAGATTCAAGACATTTCAGTACCTGTCATAACTTCTACAAAGGCACAAATTCAGAAAAGTAATTATGTTTATAACCTAATGAAAAACAATTTTACATCTTACTCTTCAATAAAGAATAGTTATGCAATTATTAATAATACATGATGTGGGAAGAGTGTAAATTCACACTTTTTCAGACACTTAAAAAGCCCAAGAATTAGTAATATACACCAAACTGACTCTACAGAACAATGTCAAAAAAAGAAAAGCTAAAGTTATGCATATTGTGTCAAACAAGTGGCAAAAAACTGTAGTGCCTTGTAAAGTACTTGAGGAAAGACACCCAGTAGTGATTAGTGATAAACTTTTATGATGGCCTTCCAATGCAATAAATGTCAAAACTTTATTCAATGATTGTGTTTTGCTAACTAATCTAATATCATAACAAGCTGAATGATTCACATATATATCTTTATAGAAAAAGGTTTTAAACAGTAAATTTGAAAAGGGGAGTTTCTAAAAACATTTACTAATGCATCTAGTGAAGTAGAATCATTAATCTTCATAAGTTTATTTTATACTAGTATCAACAAACCTATAACTGGTATGCTTCTTTTTAACAAAATAAGTCATAATTGAAGTTACATAATTTGAAACATTTGAATTAAACAAATGACTAGCAGCATATTCTAATTACTTGAATAAGAAATTATCATCAGAAGATCTGTAAGGTATGAAGCTTGAGTACCACCTAATGCATAAAGCAACAAGTGTTTGCTTAATAATACTACAGAAATCTCAAAGAATAATTACCACTTCCTCAACTGTTGAAATAGTAGCTTTAACTGAAAATTAAGGAGGATTTGATTCCAGGTTTTAATCATGTAGATTTTACACAATTATAGAAGTAAAGACTGATACAGTATGGTGTAGTCCACGAGATTCTTATCCATGGTAATACATGTAAACAAAACTTACTATTCACAGTTCCAGGTACAAGTATTTATAATTAAGAAAGTATTTTCCATATAAAGAAGCTATCAACAGCCTTGCACTCATGGGAAAAATATTAATATAGGCATAGTCCTGGTGAGGCTATTCTCATCAATGAGCTACAGAACATATTGCAAAAGATATCCATGAACATTAAAACATTTCAAACAATGAAGAGTTCACTAGTGAGCTACTTGTAAGTGCACAAAATAACATTAACCTCAACAAAAAAATTTATAACTTCAAAGATTTTCAATTTAAACTAACTAGATGAGCACAGGTAGTCATTTTGCATAAATATTATGAAACAATTCCTCACAGTCAGAATAACTGAAAACATTTGGCATGAAAATGACTATATCAACAGTAACAAATACTGAGGAATAGTGAAGTTAAATCTGTAGTCTGAGTTACTCCAACAGTTTTACTTGTATGTTTTCAAACCTTAATAGTAGTTTGGTATTTTAGAATAAAACCTAGTAGTTACACACACACACACACACACACACACACACACACACACAGTATGCAAACACTGCCTTATTTCTTCACTACAACTAAATAGATTCTGCTATTCATTTACATTTTATTATGTTATCAACTGGCTTATGTTTCCCAGCTATTAACTGATCTCTAAATTTCATAGGACAAAGCTAAATATATGAGTAACAATAATACATGAACATATATTTCAGTAATATGACCAAATGTGATCAGCCAAACAAGCCCACAAATACACATTTTATGTACAAACTTTTATCCCAAATGAATAAAGTTATCACAACAGTTAATCATGGTATACTAAATCATACATAAACTGTAGAATCTCAAATCATACATACCTTTAAAGGGCTCCCCTTCAGAAACATACAGTGTCTCTTCATTTCTATATAAAAAAAGATTACAAAATGACATTATTCATTATTAATTGATTTTAAATTATGTTCTAAAAATTTTTACTGTGCGATATATTGTATAAAACCATTTCAGATCGTGCCACAATTCAAGTACTAGGAAAACAATTCACATATGCAAAACAGATCTCTGCATCATCTTTGAATAACTACAAAATCAAATTAGTGTTTATGCACTATGAAATATACTACACAAGCATGTTCTTTAATAGGAATTATAAACACGTTCACGTACACCTGTTTCTCATGATGAATGAAAAACAAGCTGCTAGCAGCACATAAAAATATAAATATAAAGCATATAAGAAACCCAGTTTTGCTGTCACAAAATATCAAATAATTCATATAACCATGTTAATATTTTTAAATACCACAACAGACAAAAATAAAGAAAAAATTGTTTTCAACATGGAATAACTTTTCAGGATCCCAAGTGCATGAATAGAAAGTTTAGTTCATTTAACCATTTCTTGAGGGGTGTCAATATCTTTTTTCCCTTCTTATAATGGAAATAGCCACATAGCATGAAACTTAGTAGAAATTATCTAAATAGTATCTAGTTTCTGCTTCAAGAAATCTATATAGTTTGTCTTAGTATGCATCATTTATTTTTAGGCTCTTAAATTTCCAAAACTATTTTAAGACATGGTTTTAAAAAAACATTACAATCTTTCACATCTTAGAATTTCAATTTTCTTTATTATTTATTGAAAGGTTCCATTTTATATACTCAGGTTCGATTTCATTGGTATTTATTAACATTTTTCTTTTGTAACTATTTTGCAAACTGAATGTTTACCATAAAAAATTTCAAAAACTGAAAAATTTGTCTGTGACCTGGGACTTTACCTTTCAAAGTGGTGTCACTGTCACTTTTGTCAAGCAACATATTGTGACATTTCCTAATAACATGCTTCTTCAAGATCAACTTAATATCTAATAATTCTAGCTTATTTTCAATAAATAACAAGTATTTGTATCTATGACATTGCAAAAATGGTTGTGACAAGTGGTGGTAGTAGGAGACATTATAAAATAAGAAAATGTGAAAAACATGTCAAATATAAATTCAATGTATGACAGTTAGGAAATATTAACTTATTGTTTGGGATGAGCAGAAAAAAAAGTATGAAAAAAGCTGATGCATTATTCACAGAAAAATGTTGCTGACATGCAGAAATAAAAAGTTGAAATTTGTTTTTCTTTGAAAAGTACACAAAATAAATATTAAATTATAACATTCTATTTATTCAGTATTTTTCAGTTAAAATTGGTGTAAGTTTTTTTTTTGCACTCTGATATGTCTTCAACAGTTGAAAGATGCTAACTAGCTAGAATAACAGGAAAGATTAACAACTGAGAAACAAATGTTGATTAAATGAATCATTGCATGAGAAATGACATCTTTTGGTAAAGTTACACAGTCTTGAATTAGTCAAATAATATTGGCAATATTCAAATAATTGCAGTTAGAATAACTGAAATTAGTTTTTATATGGAATTATTACTTATTTTTAGTAATTTATTACGTGATACTAACCAATGCTCAGATAATAGCAAAGTGATGTTGCTAGTGGCAGATGAAATATAATTTTAGGTTTTATTTACAGAAATACTGAATGCAAGTCTAAAGATGTTCTACTTCAATTGTAGGTAAATAATAAGGCCATATTTAGAGCACCGGGTTCAGTCTTGGATGCCTTACCTTGGTAAAGACATTGAACTAAAAGTTTTAAGGAGGCCTACAGAAATGTTATTGGAATGGAAAGGCTTATTGTTATGCAGACATGTTAAAATATCTGGAGTTGTTTGTTTTTTCATTTGGAAAAGAAACAGCTATAGGGAATCTGACTGAGGTGTTTAAGACTGTTAAGGTAATCGATAGTGTTGATGTGTCATTTACACAATGGTGAGAATGGTAAGACTAGGAAACAGATATAAATTTTAGTAACACAGAAGTCATCTTCAACCAAGAGTGCTTTATTTTTCTAAAAGGGTGGTTCGCCTTTGGAATGGGTTGTCTTGCTATGTGGTGAATGCAGTTAATTTAGGGAGTTTAAGAAAAGACTTCATAAATATTTGAATGATAAGGCCTGGCTTTGAGTTTAACTTTTTTTAACTAAAGCTTATTTATTGGGTAGGACAGTATAGATGGAGACTAAACAGTTCCTTATTGCTACATATATGTAAATAGATTAATCAAGTTAACTGCCCACCCATAACTTAAATGACTGTACCGGAATGCTCAGATTTCAATATTTTGTACAGTGCTACTAAAGAACTTTATATACTGAAAAATTTCCTACACATAACCTTTAAAAACTTGTATGAAAATTAAGAAGCAGCAATAAGATTTTGTCCATTTTTTTATTTTTTATTTTCAAAAAGGTCTCTAATATGCATTATTTTAAAAATCTATCCTGTCCAGGTCCTTTGATATTAAGAGTAGATAAAGCAGTCTTCTAATTATACAACATACATCAAGGCAACATTATGAAAATATTCTATTCTTCATTAGTTATTTCCACTTTATGAAAGACACCACAGAGCAAAACAAGTGCAATTTTCCTGCTGTTTGTGCATTGCTGTCTTTATTTTTTAAACAAAAACTCACTTATATAAACCCTTTACAGTAATTTTTATGCTGTATTTATAAATTCCCAGTTACAATTTTTGCAACCATCTTAAATTAATGCTTGTTCATAAGATTATGAACCTAAAAGAAAATGCTGTGTGAATTGGCTACTGTTTTGAAATTCACGTTAGTTTGGTTGAAAGAAAGTCTTCTCATGAAAATAAATGTTATAATTTTCCTATACTGAAAATGTATTTCTGAAAGGTACTCAGTTCTTCTCAAATAAATAGATATTCCTCTTCAGTACCACCCTCTATAATTAAAATGCATTTTGCATGTTACAAGCCTTGAGCTCCCATGTTCCAAGATCAACATGGTTTGACTGCATTTAAATATCATGCAAAAATCATCAGCCAACAAGAGTACAACACATCCTCCTCACGTACGTGACTCTTACAGAACTACAAACTGAATTTAGAACACATCTAGTGAAGAAACTCTTAGATGTAGGACAGATAACAGATGAAGGTGCCAAACATTGAAACTTAAATAAAGAATGTAACATCCAAAAAGACAAATGAGTAACCAAAACAGAACTTGAATGTAAAAATCCAGATACCTAACATGATGCTAAGTTACAGGAGTACCACTTCCCAAAAATATACCAGTGCAGGAAAAGAGCCCTCCCAACCCAGAAGATCTCAAAAACAAAGAAGCCAGGTTTGTGGGGAAAGATCTGAAGATGGCCAAAAATTCCCAAGAAATAGGTGGAACATCTCAGAAAGATGTATAGTGGCCAATACCAATAGTAGAGACAACATAGAGACAAAAACTGGAAAACTTGGCTAGGTAGATAGATATAAGATATAGAAATTCTGTCCCCCATACAGACAACAGAATTTCTTGTGTAAAAAAGTGAGAAAACAAAAACAATCTATATGATGGTAAGCTAAGGCAAAATGAACTAAAGCCTTGTGAAGAGTAAGGCATGCCAGAACCAGCTCTTGAAAGAGAGACAAAAAAGCCTAACATGAACCAAAATGCCTGGAAAAGAAGAAACAACAACTGTGAAGTGTGTAAAAAGGGATAAGTAAGGCCTGGTAGACTTCACAGTAGTGGCATGGGGAGGTCATAATAAAAATCAGAGTTAAAGTGTCAACAATACATCTTAAACAATTTTAGTGGTAAAGTGAGCAACAGTGGGAGAAGATTGGGAAGACCCTCAACTCAGGGGTCCTCAAAAATAAAATTAATTGTAAGTATAAAATAATTATGCTAATTAAAAAGTCATTATATTTTGAAATTAAATAAATGTATTGAAAGTAACATTTAGTAGACAGTATTTGTTGAAGACAATATATTTAACCAAATTTATGATTTACCAGTAAGATGAATGACAGGTAAGTCTAAAATTACAAACACATTAAGCCTTAGCTAACATTATAGTACAAAAGGATATCACTAAAAGTTAATTAAAAAACCCTAACTTTACAAGATGTACAAGTGTAACTAAATGTATGTTTTGGAAACCAAAAACTAGAAATAATATGAATATCAAAATATTCAAAAACTATAATAGTATAACAGCATATCTGTCCAGCAGACAAATGTTACACCAAACTACAGTCCCAATGAAGGTTAACTCATAACCATCAATTTCTCAATGTATTTAAGCTGACAGTTATTAATCAAGTACCACCACCTGAGGCCTAGGCAATTTTGCTGGAAGAAAATGTTAATGTTTTCTAACTGGAAATATAAGGTTTGGTGAAAACCAAAAAAACAAACTGAAGATCAGTAAAGGTCAGTAATCACTTCAAACATAGAAGAAAAATAGGAAATCTCTCTATTTTATATGAAATTCCCAGGAAAACAAAAAACATCTTGACAAACAAGAAGTGAAGGTTGTGCTATCGTCAAGGCAGAGGGTTGTCACATGATGATTTACCAGCAGGATGTAGTTTAACAACATTGATCTTGAGGTACATGGGAGCTCAGGGCTTGTGGTATACAAAAAATTCATATTGAGGGTAGCACTGAACAATTGCTCTTTATGTGAGAAGAGGTTATGCATTGTATCGAAATTTCCGTTTTTCACATAAACAAGGAAATAAACATTTGTATATATTTACAAATAAAATAAGCTTTTACAGCATTTAGTTATTAAATTTCAGAGAAGGCCCAATCAAGTACACAAAGATATCTTCAAAAGTAAAAACTGAAAATGTATCATTATCCGAGTTAAATCATATTTAGATATATTTGCATTATTGCAAGCAAGTCTCAGGACTATCTTGCTGTTGACAAAATAAACTAAAAATCTGCTAGTTAATATTATGAAAAGCTATAACAAGATGACAAGTTACTTCAGATATTAAAGCAGTTCCCAGTGTAATTACTCTTGAATATAAATACTACCCGACACTTGTATCACCTAAATTAACTTCAATTTGCATTCTTGTATCCTAAATTAACACTAATATAGAAATAAGAGATTTATAAATGTGTTATTAAATGTACATTTCTTGTTCAGATGTTTATTTCACAATAAAACATCTTGAAGTATTATTTAATTTACTATGTATATGTATCCATCCTACTGCTTATTTCTTCTACACTTTCTTATTTAGATTTTACTCTATTTTTACTAAGATATCTTGATATAACTTCTTTCAAATTTTGCTGGTTATGAAAAGTGCATATTAAGAAACTGATTAATATACATAAAATCTGCTGCCTTACTGAGAGCTAAGGGAATCATTACTATAATGCACATGTAAGCTACATCAAATCTGTGTGTTTATACAAAAACTAAAAGACAATGTTAACTACTTTTTACAAAATAATATACCTTAAGTTGAAATGACATTCCACTGTATTCTCAAACAACTGTTAATGCATGTTTAGATCCACAAGAACATGTAAATACCCATTAATTTATATATTTACTAAATTCAAAACTTTCAGAATTATCTAGAAGATAAAACATAAATTTAGACCTTACTTGATAAGAGATGGATCATCGATCTCTCCACCCTGTGATGTGAATAAACGCTTTGCTGTAATTTGAAACTTAGTACTGGCTACAGACAGAAGATTCTTAAGGCAACCTGACCAAAGAACAACCTGTAAAAACATTCCATAAAAACATATGATGACCCTGGACCTAAAATCTTATTATACAATATTTTCAAGCTTTTGACACTGAGAATTTGTTTTACAAACAGTAACTGTAGATTACACACATAGCAAACACATGGAATTCCTGGGGTGGCTTCATGCAACCTCTAAACAAAATAACAATATGAAAGGTGAAAATTCCTCCAAAATCAATAAACCATGAATAAAGACAGTAGGATTCTGATCATGAATAACAACAGCAAAGTTTCATGTGTAGACAATGACATGACAGCCAACATAAATGTTTTATATACACTTTTTGGAAAAAAATTCAATTGATGTACTAGTTAGAAAAAACCGATTTCAACAAGAATATTAAGCATACTTGTATCAAGAAATATAGTGCACATATGGTACTCCACAGACTGACCCACTTTACAAGTAAAACTGTTTAATTCCTATTCATCTACATTGTAGAGAATAATTATCAGAAGCAATTATTTCTCATACTTCTGATAAACTTGGAACTTAAGTGTTTCTGTTCTGATGTAAAAATACCATGCAGTTACTGTAGTTGTGAAAAAGTTGTGTAAATACTTCAGTGCTCTTGAATAATTGTTATACCAAAACTGAGTTTATGCCATAATCTTTGAGGTTAAAGACAAACTGAATTATTGTGAACTGAGTTATATCAGAAACTCTTTCATTTAACAAATGAGCAAAATTAACAATATGCCACTGAAAATAATGTTATTTATAAACTTTGCTTTACTTAACATAAGTGGGTGTTAATGGTGTAAAATAAAAACTTTGTTTCATTCAAAGCAATATCTCTACTTCAGAAATATGTAACATACAGTTAGCTTGACCAATACATAAACATCATACACTGTCAGATATAACAAAGATAAATTACAAACCATCAGATACACTCATAAAATGCATTTTGCTGTTTATATAGTACAAATTTATTTTTGCATACTTAAAAAAAATATTGAAACTAATTTGTGTTATTACATTTGTTTTACTTGAGATATTAAAGGAAATTAAAGTGACGCCACAGGATCGGTGTTAACTTAACATATACCGATATGTTTGGTAAACACCATAAATTAGCAACATTTATAGAAAATATTCTTGGCATTTCTAGCTGTATTAAAAATTCTAAAGAACTAAACAAATCTTTGATAACTGGATAAATCCAAAGTATTATTCATTTGTTGTTGAATTTCATACAAAACTGCTCATTGGCTATCTGCAAATGTTGTTCCCTAATATTAATCTGATAGACTAGAGAGGGCAATTAGCACCACCCACCACCAAATCATAAGCTACTCTAACCAAATATGAGATTTGACCATCACTCATATATGCATCCATGATCACAAAGTGTGGAACACAATTTAATCTGGCAGTAATAGATGAACATGGGACCTTGGATCCACATGTCTGATGTGCTGTCAGCTCTTATTATTTAACAATAGTCTGTGGGTGTGTGTCTGCTTATGCTAGTTAGACTAACCAACCAAAACAAAAAAGATCCTTTTCTTTCATAGTACTGTTAAGGTTATTTCCATCACAATTATGCTCATAATTTAAATCACAACATTTCATATGCACTATCTTGCATTTATTGTAATGAAAAACCATTTGCAAACTATTTCTGACTCACCAAATAATATAAATCCCTTTGTAAAGCATCTTCCTCAAAGTTAGCAACACTTAATATCATCAGAAAACAAGTAATTTATTAACAATTCCTTCTATGTTATTTATATAAATCCAAAACAGCAGACATCCTGACATCAAGTATTCTATTTATGGCATTAATCCATTTTGACTAAACTTCATTTATAATAACCTTCTGCTGTCTTCTACCAAGCTATTGTTCTATTTAAAAACACCACTTATCTCCCAAATCAACATTTTTTCTTTTAATAAGCCTTTTATGTGTGCCTTGTCAAATGTTTTCTGAAAATAAAAAACAATAAATCCACACTATTATTGTAATTTAAATGAGCCAGACCTTTGCTTTTCAGTTTCAGTGTAAAACTGTACGTCTCACACCACAACTACAAACTGACCCAAAATAAATACCACAACTTTTCTGTGTTGGACCTGGTTCCTATGTTTTTCAGGCCAAGTCTCACATTTGAAAACATTTGTTGACATAACTTCTTCAAAAACTGAAAAGACTAATAAGACAAGAATCATCACTAATATAATTAACTAGTCAACATTTTAAACTTTGTTAACTGACACTACAAAGGTACTTGTATCAGAATTTCAGAAACTTTTCCCATCATTGATGTAAGAGAAAAAAGGCCTATAATTTACAGGGACAATCTGTATCATCTACCACAACTCTTGAAAACAAATCACGTTATCCAACTTCCAATATTCTGGTAACTGCTCAATATACAATGGTTTACAAAAGATATTAGCAAAGATATTATCCAATCCTCAACCTCCTTCAAAACCAGTGAAGAAATATTATCTAATCCAGTAGCATTATCAGTCTTTTAAATCCCCAATCTTTCTTATCAATCTCAGAATTAATTTGTTATTCTGGTTTGATTTGTTTTACACATTAGAATTGTTCAGGATGAAAAATATTGCTTAAGTATTCAGTTGTAAAACAAAAACTGAAAAAAATGTAGAACTTAGCAACTCAGCAATCTTAAAATTTTCAGAAATAAGCCTTTCTTTAGCATATGTTAAAGATTACCTTTAATTTATTTAAATAAATCCTTAATTCTAATTTTTACATTTTATCAATGATCTTTTAACAAAAAGAAATCGATAATTTCCTGAAAAATTAAACGTAGGTGTTACTCTTTCTCATGGATAGATTTGCCATAACAGCTTGAAATGTCAAATGATTTCTTGTTATAATATTTACTGTTTTAAAAAAAACTCAAATATAAAAACTTACTTTTCCATCCACTTGTGAACCATTCTGAAACAGGACCACTCTTCTCATCTTATCACGATTTGATTTCGGTGTTCACAATCAATGCCACTGCGTTCAGTTTTACTAAGTATTACTTTTTGAACTTATCCAAGACTTAACTTCTAAAGCCTTGAACTTTAAAGCTTATTCTGACTACTTCTGTCTAATCCGACTTAAATTAAGTTAAATGTTAAGATGTATCTTACCTTCAACTCTATTTTTGACTAAACTAAACGCTTGGTTATTTTTCTTTTATTGTCTTAATCACATCGTTGGGCTAGAAGAAATAATCGCTTTATTCATAAATGTCGATATTAACTATCAAACAATTTGAGGTTAAATTTAAAAGTAAAACCCACTCATCATACACTGGCTAAAAAACTAAAATTCTGAAGCTGACTCGTTAAAACTTAAATA
Organism: Tachypleus tridentatus; assembly: GCF_004210375.1. Taxonomy (NCBI): domain Eukaryota; kingdom Metazoa; phylum Arthropoda; class Merostomata; order Xiphosura; family Limulidae; genus Tachypleus; species Tachypleus tridentatus. Next base: position 185,752,658 of record NC_134831.1, read on the forward strand.
TAATAAGTTAACAATATCATTCGCAAACATATTCATACTCGCAGCCATTTTATTTTTAATCAAATTTCTTTCGGGTCGAAATGTCCCACAAACTGAACACACGTATAAAATATGTTGTATACTTTAAATTTATTTTCTAACGCCAATATCACGACCTACTTCTGCATTGTTAATTTCACCTTAATCACCTCATAAACAACAACTCCAATTAACTTAAACATTGTTCAGCTTAATCTTAAACTATAACTTATATAAGCAGAAGTCTATCATACAGTTCACAATCCAACTATTCAGCTGACTTCTAACTGATCGTTACGACCCCTCTCGACAATATGAAATAATATCGTAACTCACCTGAAACGTGTCATAATATTGTAAAGTATTTGACTATGGAAGTACATTATATTAATACAACAGTAATTTGACAATCAACGATTTATAAGTATAATAACAACATTTTATGTGTAGAACATATTACATATTTTAACGGACATTAATCTTTTATTCTATCTGGTTTTTGTAAAGTATCATGAAAACAGAAATGTTCAGCATTTTATATATGTAAATTGTTTAGTATTTTGTTTGTTTGTTGGCAAGCGCAAAGCCACACATCAAAATTGGTTATCTTTGTTGTGCCAACCAAGGAGACCGAAAATAGCTTTTAGCATTATAAGCTTTCAGACTTGCCATTAAGCCACTGATGGCTAAAATATTTAGTAAGGCATGGAGTTTTCTATACATTTACTTATCATTGTTTCAGTACAAGGTGCAGTATAAAATGCATGAAATCTATGCTGTAAATGTACTATGAGGGAGCGTAAAGTAACTTTAATGTAGTGAAACTTTGAAAAATACAGTATAATTACCACTAAACTTATATCTGGAAGAAAGACAGCGAGATGAGGTGATGTAAGCATTAATCGATTTTAACAGTTAAATGTATAGGTTAGTTTCAGGTAATTTGAGTCATTTCACGTGTCTGGTATCCAATTCTACTTGTTCCACTATAATAATTTCCTATTAGAACTGAGCAATATTTACGTAACAGACAGACGAAAGTGGAGGGAATAGATATCGGTAGAAGAGTAAGTGTGTTGTTCATTGTCACTAGAATGTCAACAGTGGTCAGCATAGCTAATAATATGTTAGTAGCAGTCAGTGGAAATTTGAATTTTAAGAGACTTCCAACAATTAAGATCACCTCAGTTGCTATTTTGAAATACCGAATTTCCCTCATAGTTAGGCCCGGCATGGCCAAGCGTGTTACGGCATTCGACTCGTAATCCGAGGGTCGCGAGTTCGAATCCCGGTTGCACCAAACATGCTCGCCCTTTCAGCCGTTGGGGCGTTATTATGTGACGGTCAATCCCACTATTCGTTGGTAAAAGAGTAGCCCAAGAGTTGGCGGTGGGTGGTGATAACTAGCTGCCTTCTCTCTGGTCTTACACTGCTAAATTAGGGATGGCTAGCGCAGATAGCCCTCGAGTAGCTTTGCGCGAAATTCAAAATAAACAAACCCTGACAGTTATATATAAGTCTCTATCCTACGTTCAGAGGGGCACTGTTAGGGCAAAACTTCAAATACATACCTCAGAAAGAGAGCCAATGAAACTTGTGAACAAGAGGTTCATGTCCTGCAGGCAACGAGAGCGTGAACACACGTGAACCGTGTAGAAATTGTCTTCTTATCAGATTACTTCCTGTATTACTATCTTTAAAAGTAATTTTAGGCTGTGACTGACATTGACCCTTTTTTCAAACTACGCACTAAGCAACTTTCTAACTATTTAGAATTTATCTGACTTTGTACATTCGATCCAGACTTTTACCATTTAAGATCGAATTCTTGACCATTTTATCTAACTTATCATTAACTAGCAGGTAGTATTTTCATTTCTGTGTTCTGAAGTCTGCATTATTTCAAACTGCTATGAAAGAATGAAGTTATGTAATCACCGAAATTTTACTCAGCTTTGATCAGAAGGATTTCTACCTCTAGAGCCCCAGTTCTCATTAAATGAAGTACTTGAGACAAGTACCTAGTCATACCTGTCCACTAACACAACCTTATCAGTCAAAAAGGTAAAATACTGGACCTTTTGGCATTGGGATACTCTCTTGCTGTGTCCTATCTAAGGACGTTTCAAAACTGTGAAGAGAAGGTACAGAATGTGTGAACACGTCTAGCAGGGTCACTACATTCTAAAACTGAGGAACTTGTATAGTTAAAGTCATCGAGATCAGGAACTATTTCAGTGATTTTATTCCAGCAGTCAACAACGCCAACGAGGATCAGAGCCAGCTGGATAAAAAAAAGGCCTTATCAACTTTCAAACAGCATCATAAACTAGACATTTAAGGGGATGATGATGGAATATTCAGACTTAGCCAAAATGAAGCAGGGACCATACACTTCTATGAAAACTGTACCACGACCACCCATAAGATCTCATGAAATCACAGAGTGACAACTGACGAGAACACTTTTTACCACTATTTTTAGAGCTGTTACTGGTTATCTTACACTACGGCAGTTTCATCTCCTTACTCAGGTTGCACTGACAAGAGATAACCCTATTGAATTGAGACCTGCATCCTGTATAAAGTGAAGAAGATTTACTGTTGTGGAAGGCAATTTCTCTATTGCAGCTTAAAAAGGTAGTGTTCCTCTTATGAATTGGGATGGTGATCATATGGAGAATCCTAATCACAAACAATGACACCATCCAGAAATGAATAACTGACCATGCGAAAGAATCTGCCAAGAGGACTGGAGTTGGACAAAGGAATAGGATCTTAGAATACCTTTGTGTGTGTATATTTCTATATGTTTTGTTTTCACGTTCATTCATTTTAAATTATATGTAATGTTTTATTAATGTTTCTGTTTCTGCGTATTTTGTGTATCTTTGTGATGGATTTATTTTTCATGTATTCAGTATATTAACTTTATTTCAGGGGACTATGTTATTGTCCTCATATTTAAAGTTTCAGAGGGTTTTCGTTTTATATATGTTATGTAATAAAATGTGTGTTATTATTTCTAAGGGCTTACTTTTTCTTTTCAACTCGTAACTTCCGGATCGGGGGGTTTAAATCTCCGTTTCACCAAACATGCTAGGTTTATTCAGCATTATAAGGTAACGTTCAATCTCATATTCGTAGTCGAATAGTAGTCGAAGAGTTGGCTAAATGTCTATCACTCCTAATTTAGAAACACTAGCGTAAATACCTCTCATGCAATTTTTCGCGAAATTAAAAACAAGTCAAATTATTTTTTGTTCAATGTATATCCGTGTTGAAGAAGGTCTTTATTTTATAAAACTGTTTTTTCTTACATTATTTTTTATATTTAAAAGTTTAGTTTTTGTACTATTTTAATATTTACTATGTTTCCGTTTTTGGGTCGGTATTGTATTTTGAGATTTTAATTTTGACTGCCCGGCATGGCCAGGTGGTTAAGTCACTCGACTCGTAATCTAAGGGTACTCGTTCGAATCTCTGTTACACCAAACATGCTTGTCCTTTCAGCCGTTGGAAGATTATAATGTGACAGTCAATTTTGGGCCCGGCAAGGCCTAGCGCGTTTAGGCGTGCGCTTCGTAATCTGAGGGTCGCGAGTTCGCGCCCGAGTCGCGTCAAACATGCTCGCCCTCCCAGCCGTGGGGGCCTTATAATGTGACAGTCAATCCCACTATTCGTTGGTAAAAGAGTAACCCAAGAGTTGGCGGTGGGTGGTGATGACTAGCTGCCTTCCCTCTAGTCTTACACTGCTAAATTAGGGACGGCTAGCACAGATAGCCCTCGAGTAGCTTTGTGCGAAATTCCAAAACAAACAAACAATTTTAATTTTGTATTTACTGTTTAGTCCAATTATTGTTGTAACTAGGATATCTTTGTTACAGTTTTTCTTTACAATGTAAAGGAGCAAATATCAATCTTAAAGAGTTTGTCTGTTTAGCATTGTGATTAGTTTAATGTAGTGAAAAGGGGATTATTGCTTGTAATATATTGTAATGTGTTTTCTATGTTACTTACCCCGTATGGCCAGGCGATTAGGATGCATGACTTGCAGTTCGAAGGTCGCGAGCTCAAATCCCTGTTTCACCAAACAGCTGGTTTATAAAAGAGTAGCCCAGTAGTTGGAGGTGGGTGGTGATAACTAGCTGCTTTCACTCTAGCTTTACACTGCTAAATTATGGACACCTAGAGTATATAACCATCATGTAGTCTTGCGTGAAATTAAAACCAATTCTGTATCTCAGAACGGCTAGCATCGGTATTAACACCTTTACTGATAAGGAGAGAACAATGTTTCGACATTCCTAGGTCATCTTCATATCAAGAAAGAGAATTCTACGTTAAAGGATTTTAAGTTTTAAAATATTTATTTTTTAGCAGTCATATGTAATTTCTTTGTTATTATTATTAATTTATGGAATTATTATGTTTTATGGGATAAAGGAATAATTTAATATTAACGTGTATTATTTATAGTTGTTGTTGTTGTTTTAAATTAAGCATAAAGCTACTCAATGGGCTATCTGTGCTCTGCCCACCACGAGTATCGAAACCCGGTTTTTAGCGGTATAAGTCCGCAGATATACCGCTGAGCCACTGGGGGAAATATTTTTATTGTGAAATCCCTATTTGTAGGATAGTGACGTCTGTTTTCTATGTCAGCGATTACAGAAGGAAAAGATAGTTACCTCACACCTCTACGAGGGCATGAAATTGAAGTTTAATGATTTTTTTAAATGAAAATTAATTGTTATCTTAAGTACGAGCCTAAAGTAGAGGAAAGAGTAAAGTGTATTAACATTTGTTTTGTGCAGATTTCACGTATAATTGGCTGAGAAAGTCTTTAAATGGATCCTTGTTATCTTATTTCGGTCATACCCGTTTTGAGTGTGTGTTTGTGTTTTTTATAGCAAAGCCACATCGGGCTATCTGCTGAGCCCACCGAGGGGAATCGAACTCCCGATTGTAGCGTTGTAAATCCATAGACTTAACGCTCTACTAGCGGGGACTACCCGTTTTGATCATGGAAGCCATGGCCTAATGCTGCATCTTGTGCATATTGAGAAAATTTTCTCAACCCAAACGAGCCCTTTTTACATACATATTTTTCTATACAAGTGGGTTTTCTTGACATCACTGGTCTGGTAGATGATTTTGGCAGGATAATGGAAGTTATAACATCCAATAGAAGCGAAAGCTCTATGCTTGTCAACAACACACTTTTTTATTTTTTAAATGTATGTTCTATTTTGCGCATTACTTCGTCTAGTCTCTTTCCTTTTCAGAACCATTTATTCAAACATTTAGTATAATTTTGTAATAATAAATTTAGTTCAGTTCGACCCGAATATATCACAATTATATGTTAAGACAATGCATACAAATGCACATAAGGATTATCTGTGCAAGCCTTCCATAATTTTGAATCGACAGACTAGAGTAGTGGTTCCAAACCAGGGGTGCAAGGTACAATTTCAGTTTGTTTTTTTTTGTTTATATTAAGGGTACTGTCCTATATATTCAAAAAATATTATAAATAATTACTGTGAGGGGTGCGAGAACATATTAAAAAAATTTTAGGGGTGCAGGGCATAAAAAAGGTTGGGAACCACTGGACTAGAGGGAAGGCAGCTAGTGAACAGGATCTACCGTCAACCATTGTTTAGAATTCGAACATCACTATTATAATGTCCCCTATGGCTACAAAATGTGGAGAGGTTTTGCAGCAATATGTAGTGGACTATGGATTCTCATATCCACAGTCCTCCATGCTAATTATTAAACCTCATTCGGTCTGAATAAATTCCTTGCAATTGGAAAATGCCTAAACAGTAACATATGTTGCGACTTGATTTTGTGTATAATAAAAATGTTTGTATTCAGGAGCTTGAGCTAAACTCTGTTCGTGACTCTAAAAACTAAAAATAAGCTCGTCAGACCTGTTGGCCGTAATATTTAAAACTATGACTTGTATACTTATGGAATTCGATATACAGTTTTACAAATAATAGATTACGTTTAAAAGTAAATTTCCCAGTACTCCTCTGTACACAAGAGATATTCTGTGGCTTACAATTAATAATGTCTAATGTGTTAGTGCTATATAATGTGGTTGTTAGCTTGTACATGAAATAGGCTATTTCCTGTTTCGAAAACAAACATCAAAATCTCAGGCAGTTATTTGTATGAGGAGGAATGAACCTTTAGTGTTGTTTTACAGTTATTAATTATTGGTTATCCAGCGACATGCAAAAATGATCATCAGCAGAGGAAGCAAAGGGGAATTAACCAATGCTAGGGTTGTGTCCTTATCATTCTACATCTGAAATTAAGTAAACAGATATTTATACATCTGAGGATGCTATAACCTCATACTCGACTACTTAAGCTGCTTCACTTTTCTAAGGCATATGAAAATTTCTGAAAGATATGATAATTTGATGCACTTCATTCTATGAGGAAATAATTCTATATAAAGCATGACCAATATCATTCATTCATGGATAGTCTTTAATTACTTACTGTTACATTTATATGATTAATTTTTAAGTAGAATATCCATGCTACTAATTATAACACTTGATAATCTTCATTTAATCCCCCGATAAGTCCATGGTTTACAACGATAAAATCAGAAGTTCAATTCCCCTGGCGGACACAGCAGATAGCTCAATGTAGCTTTACTGCAAGAAGACACACACACACACTTACTCTTGAAAAGCCAAGAAGTTATAGAATATGGGTCAATAAAATAGCTATATTTATCGATCTTTCACAATCAGTTGTACATTGCACTGTATCTAAAGTTCATTCTAATACAGGTGTTTAAAAAATAATATATTTCATTTACCTAAGACAACATTTAAATAACAAATTATTAAATTGTGTGAGGTTCTTATCCAATTAATATATGAGAAGAAAAAGATATATTTTGTGCATTTTTAAGAATATGTTTCTATATATTGTTTTGTTTAACTCCAGTATATATATATATATGTGTGTGTGTGAGTGTGGGTGGGTCGGGGGTGTTTGTAAATTTCTAAAATTAATTGTGACTAAGGTGGGCCCGGCATGGCCAAGTGTGTTAAGGCGTTCGACTCGTAATCTGAGGGTCGCGGGTTTGAATCCCGGTCGCACCAACATGTTCGCCCTTTCAGCCGTGAGGGCGTTATAACGTGACGATCAATCTCACTATTTGTTGGTAAAAGAGTAGCCCAAGAGTTGGCGATGGGTGGTGATGATTAGCTGCCTTCCCTCTAGTTTTACACTTCTAAATTAGGGGCGGCTAGCGCGGATAGCCCTCGAGTAGCTTTGCGCGAAATTCAAAACAATACTGGTGACTAAGGTATTTCCTATAGCACCAAGAGTGAGAGAGTCAACAATCTTAATGGGTGCCCATTGATAATTTTAATATATATAAAATTGCATAGAAGGCAGGGCTCAAAAAATTATTAGCCCCTGGGCCACACAACTTTAAATCTGCCACTGGTTTTGTAAAACCAATTTCAAAACTGTTTTTTTATAAATTAAAGACAGTAGGATCGTGGGTTTGCATCCCCGTCGCACAAAACATGCTTGCCTTTTAAGCTGTGGGGGCGTTATAATGTGACAATTAATCCCACTATCCGTTAGTAAAAGAGTAGCCCAAGAGTTGGCGGTGGGTGGTGATGACTAGCTACCTTCCCTCTAGTCTTACACTGCTAAATTAGGGACGGCTAACGCAGATAGCCTTCGAGTAGCTTTGCGTGAAATAAAACAAAAACAAAAGCAAGTTAAAGACAGTAATTTGTGTAATGGTTGGTAGGTTAGGATTTTCATTTGGTGGTATGACATATTTTCGTTGTACCATTATTAATTCTAACTTCAACATTTAGTCCTGTTTGAGACTTAAAAAGTAAGATGTTTCCTTTTCGAAAATGATACGTGTTTGGACAGTAAATTCATCTGTTGCGCTACCTAATAGACGAAGTAACGAGAACAGGAGGTTAGTGAGTAACGCCCATAATAGCGTAATTTTCTAGACAAAAAACGGTGACCTCAAACGTCAAGGTACTATTTCTTTTTTTAAAATATCACTTATCTACCATACCTCTAAACTAAACGTTTATTACATTTGTCTGTGAATAAAAAATGAGTAAGGCTGTAGCATTTGTACAAGGCGCTAGCCGTGGCATTGGATTACATTTCGCTAAATATTTAGCAAACAAACCTAATGTTTTTGTTATTGCATCATGTAGAGATCCTGACAATGCAATCAACCTACAAGCACTATCGAAGCAAGTAAACAATGTTGATTTACTTAGAATAGATGTAAAAAATGAAGATGACATTGAGCATGCGGCTATGTACGTCAAAGAAAAGTATAATAGTCAACTAGATTTATTGATTAACGCTGCTGGGATGTTATCGCCTTCAGGACGTGGGGAGACGAGCTTACGTGAAGTAAAAATGCAGGTAACTTTTGAAAGTTTCAAACATGAACTTTTAGTTTATCTTTTTTTTTTCTTGCAAGTTTCTATCTCTAATTTTTTTTATATTAATAGATGGTGAGCCGATGTTCAAGAATTGAAGTGTTGATGATGTTATTCATATTTTGATAAAGGAGAGTGTGATAAGAGTTGCCATAAAAATTATAAGCTTAGCTGGTTTACTTTAAGTTTTAAAAATATATTATAAAGATGTCACCCCAGAGGGTAATGTTACACCCTTAATACCCCTAATTTCAACACTCTTAGGCTATTATTTCTCTGGAAATCTTATTAGGTTTTACTTTAAAATACTGTGTACTGTTGTTCTCTTTGTTTCTGTTTTTAAATGGATATTGAGTTATTGGAAAGTGTTCAGAGTAGGGTGAGTAAGGTTAATCAGGGAATGAAAATTATCTCATAGGGACAATTTAGGCTTTCTTAAGTTACTATATCTTAAGAAAATGTTAAGAAGTGATCTTTTGAAGCTTAGAAGGTCATACAGCATTGATGGGATAAAGGATGTGTGATTTATATGTGCTGTATTCTAAAAATAGTATAATTAAAGGACACAGGTTTAAGGTTTGGAAACAATAGGTTCAAATTAAGATAATTTTATTTTTCTAATAGTATGACTGACTTATTGAATAAGTTGCCATTGGCATTAGTGGAGACTAGCATGTACTTGCAGTAGTACACAATGGTAATCAATGATTTTCTGAAAAGTAAATAACACAAGTTTACATTTTTTACTTGATATGTGTGTGTTAGTGAGTGAGAGAAACAGTCTTGAAGAGTCAAATAGACAGTTGTTGTTCATATCTGTAATCTGTGCTCTGCTGAAATCTTAATCCTGTGTTTTGCCACCCTTTTGTCTTTAGAATATGGAACAAAGAACTTAGAAGGTTTTACCCTATTGATGCTTAGATAATCCCATAAATTTTAAGTTAATTTTTTACATGTTTTTTTTCTCAAGGGAAATTAAGCTAAGAGATGAAAACCTATCCTTACAAGATAATCTTTCTGCCATACTAGTAATCTTCTGAACTCTTTCCAATAAGTCAGTGCCATTTCATAGTTAAGGAGGCTAAGTCTGTACCCAGTAGTTCAAGGTAAATAATAATTTGTTTCATGGCTTATACTATGTTTAATTTTATAAATAGATACAGACATTTTTTTATTACACTAAGAGAATATAAGTATAAAATAGTGAAGTTAAGATTATAAAAACTATTTCATGAATTCACCACTTTGATTGAACCAAGAAATTGTCATTTTATTTAGTTAAAAAATTATTTGACATTTAATTATACAGAATGCATGTAATTAAACAATTTTTGAATTTTGGTAAACCAATGTGTAATCCTCCCCTGTAAAACACTTTATTACTGTACTTTTGACAGAAATAGTAATCTAACATATAATCCACTTTTAGTACTATAGTTTTGATTTGTAAAAGAAAAACAAACACTTAGTAGCATTGAAATCAACAAATCACATGTGAAGAATAGAATTCAGAACTGCACAAATACTATCATCAGTGCTCCCCCCTTTTTGCAGTTTGCAATGCCCCTGGGGGCACTAATTAAGGGCAGTATTGTATGTGTGCTTTAACTTGGTTTATAACAGTGAAACAAAATTAACTGTATACCATTGCATGCTGTTAAAGTAACAGTGTGAGAGTGAAAGTAAAAATAATAAAATAGTACACATGGGATTTGAAAATAATGAAAAGTAATCCTTGTACTTTGTAATCTTGATTTGTGATTTATGAAAATACCTTTGATGACAACACAAGGAATATTTTCTTTGCACATTAATTGTCATTAATTCTCTGGTACTGAAACTGAGATGCAGCTTGATTTTTCTGTGCAGTATTTAGCATTTTGTAGGTCATATTAATTTAATCTTTTTCATATACATAAATTTGTGTGATATTTTTTCACATTCTCAACTGGAAAATACATTCTTTGGTTAGGATCTTGAAGAAACATTCAAAGTTAATACATTTGGACCCCTTCTAGTGGCCAAGCATTTTGGACAGTTCCTTCAAAATGGAAACAGTGGTTTTGGAGCAAAGAGTGAAAGTGAGAAACTAAAGCATTCTGGTATTTTGGTAAACATGTCAGCCAAAGTTGGATCCATTGGAGACAACAGTAAGAACAATGGTTGTTGTTACAACTTCAAGTAACAGAGTTATGTGATATATATAATTCTTATTTTAACCTTAACTTTATAATCAAATGTAAGCTGATGGTTTTTCTAATGTTCTAATTTGAAAAAAAAATACAATTACTGTAAAGGTATTTTGGTATCCATATGCCATCTTCACAGTCATTATAAATTATTTTAAAATAATGTTGGTAGTATACAAATATCACAATAAACATTGTTATCAATTTGAGTTTTGTAATTAATATAAAAACTTTTATTGTCTTTCAAAATGTATTCAGTCTTTTGGGAACTTTCATACAATGTAATTATAGGTGATAAGTGTTAGAAATAATAGGTCTTGGATAAATGTTCTTTGTCTTTGTGTACATTGAGAGATCCATAAAACATTCTAGGATAGCTTTTTAATGACCTGATATCCAAATATTCTGTTGACGTTAACACAATTTCTTTTTTAGTTTTTTTACATGTGTTTTTGTCATTTACTTCCTCTGATTTTGGTGTGGCATAGCTTATTTTTAACACCTAAGATGCTTTGAGCTTTATCCAAACATTTTTATTTAAGTCATGATGATGAAAAACCCACTTGAAGTAAAAAATTATTCTCAAGATGGCCAGTATTGGTATGGGTATTAGAACTTTACATTGTGGACTGTCACTTATGGATCCCTCAGTGTTGATTTCTGTACATGGTGAGGAGATCTCCCAGGGAAGCTTCTGTTCTTCCAGTTTACCTCCTCTGGGATCTAAACATCCACCCACTTGTCTGCCGTGCATGGTGATCCATGAATGGGAGGAGAGGATCCTGGTGGTTGAGGGCTCCAACCCTAACACACCACTTTGGCCTTGAATTCTTGTAGACGGGCAGCCATGGAGTGGCCTCCCTTGGATCAGTCGGCTGGTCCACTCAGGCTAGGGTTAACCAAGTACCAGTGTTGAATGTTCTGTGTTCACTGCTGAACTGTATGCCATTTCTCTTGCTCTGGATCTCCTAGAAGCTAAGCAGTACTCAAACTGCACTATTTATACTGACTCGCTTTGTTTTCTACTGGCCCTGGAATCGCTTCACATTAGTTCACACCCTGTTGTTGCCGATATTCAAAACTGGCTGGCCAGTTTCTCTTTCACATTTACTTCTATCCAGTTTTTCTGGATACTGGGCCACGTTGGTATTTTCTATTCAGTTTTTCTGTTATTTATGTTGCTCTATATTAATTTTTATCTGATTGATCTTCAACCTTCTAATGCTGAGTATGGGTTATGGACCCTCTTCTGACTAGTTAAGGTTGTTGATATTCATATCAGTCAGGTTGATTTTTACCCTCTTCTGACTAGCTAAGGTTGTTGATATTCACATCAGTCAGGTTTATTTTTACCCTCTTCTGACTAGCTAAGGTTGTTGATATTCATATCAGTCAGGTTGATTTTTACCCTCTTCTGACTAGCTAAGGTTGTTGATATTCATATCAGTCAGGTTGATTTTTACCCTCTTCTGACTAGCTAAGGTTGTTGATATTCATTTCAGTCAGGCTGATTTTTACCCTCTTCTGACTAGCTAAGGTTGTTGATATTCATATCAGTCAGGTTGATTTTTACCCTCATCTGACTAGCTAAGGTTGTTGATATTCATATCAGTCAGGTTGATTTTTACCCTCTTCTGATGAGCTAAGGTTGTTGATATTCATATCAGTCAGGTTGATTTTTACCCTCTTCTGACGAGCTAAGGTTGTTGATATTCATATCAGTCAGGTTGATTTTTACCCTCTTCTGACGAGCTAAGGTTGTTGATATTGATGTCAGTCAGGTTGATTTTTACCCTCTTCTGACGAGCTAAGGTTGTTGATATTCATGTCAGTCAGGTTGATTTTTACCCTCTTCTGACTAGCTAAGGTTGTTGATATTCACATCAGTCAGGTTGATTTTTACCCTCTTCTGACTAGCTAAGGTTGTTGATATTCATATCAGTCAGGTTGATTTTTACCCTCTTCTGACTAGCTAAGGTTGTTGATATTCATATCAGTCAGGTTGATTTTTACCCTCTTCTGACTAGCTAAGGTTGTTGATATTCATTTCAGTCAGGTTGATTTTTACCCTCTTCTGACTAGCTAAGGTTGTTGATATTCATATCAGTCAGGTTGAGTTTTACCCTCATCTGACTAGCTAAGGTTGTTGATATTCATATCAGTCAGGTTGATTTTTACCCTCTTCTGATGAGCTAAGGTTGTTGATATTCATATCAGTCAGGTTGATTTTTACCCTCTTCTGACGAGCTAAGGTTGTTGATATTCATATCAGTCAGGTTGATTTTTACCCTCTTCTGACGAGCTAAGGTTGTTGATATTGATGTCAGTCAGGTTGATTTTTACCCTCTTCTGACGAGCTGAGGTTGTTGATATTCATGTCAGTCAGGTTGATTTTTACCCTCTTCTGACGAGCTGAGGTTGTTGATATTCATGTCAGTCAGGTTGATTTTTAACCTCTTCTGACGAGCTAAGGTTGTTGATATTCATATCAGTCAAGTTGATTTTTACCCTCATCTGACGAGCTAAGGTTGTTGATATTCATATCAGTCAGGTTGATTTTTGTTACTGTGGATTGTACATTTAAAATAATTACATTTGTGTACATACTTTTTATCCACCAAATTAGGTTCACTTTCTTCATCCAAGGTGAAGGCAAACCTATTCCAGCAGTATTATGGTGCCCTACATGTGTGTTTTAGTTTATCTCACACCTGTTTATTCTGGATGATTGCTCTCTCCTTGGTTTCAATGTTGAGTACCTACACGGGCTTCTCTACATTTGAAATGTAGGATTCTGGTTTTTGTGTGAGAGGAAATAAGACGATCATAAATTACTATCTTCTTACAGCTAAAAGTGTGTTTATTATAGGTACTTCTCTCCCTGCACACACTTCCCTTTCTTCCTCCCTACTGCCAGAGTTAATTTTTTAGCTCCTGCCAATTCTTAAAAGTGGGGTTTGAATGGGAAAAGCAAAAGGAACTAGTTTGTGTAATACTATTGGTGGAGTGTAGTCACATGTTATTTACGTGTTCAACAGTGGTGCAAAATTGGTAGAGTGTATATATTGTTGTACTAAGCATGAAAAAGTTTTTTTTAGCAATCTTTACAGGGCAGAAAGAAAATTAAGAAGGGAATTACCTGTTGGAAATACATTTTCAGTGTAAGAAAATGTTAATATTTGGGACTTTAAATAATACTGGAAAATAAAACTTCATAAAGGAAGAAATAATTAAATTTGTTAAATAAGGATTGTTTTAAAACTGAAATAACACTGAACTTATTGAGTTTTAACTGCAGTCAAATTACATAAAACACAATGTGTACCCTATACAGAGGAACTAATATTTGAGTATCTAGATTACACACAGGGAGGTTTTATAGTTGGCCAATATATTAATATAATTGAAGAAAAAGAAATTTGATGTAACTAGAGAAATCTTTGTGACTTCTGTAGTGTGCTGAATGTTTGTTTAAAAAAAAAAAAGTATTATTTTAAGAGTGAGGCTAAAGACATCATTACTTCATAAGCCTCTTCTTAAACCTCCTTTCCAGAATGCTAAAGACTTAGTTATTTACATATAAACATATAAAGCACATTGTACTTGTATAAGAAATAGAGATACAGTAGAATACCCATTTTGAAATGAAGGGCTTGAGGATTCTGTTAATCGTTTATGGGTTTACTATAGCATTATAATATTAGTATTAGAGGATTATTTGCATTTAGATATTAGATTCTGATTTGTTATAAGTTAATGTAAATTCTATTGTATTATAAGAGTTAAATGGCTACCTAAACAACCTGCCTGATATTTGTTTGTTTGTTTTTTTAACAGGTTTAGGTGGTTGGTACAGCTACAGGTTATCAAAAGCAGCTCTCAACATGGTCACCAAAAACTTAAGCATTGAATTAGGACGTGGTAGGAGAAAAGTAATATGTGTATCTCTGCATCCTGGGTCAGTGGACACCGATTTATCTCGTCCTTATCTGAAGAGTATCCCCACTGAACAGCTATTTAGCCCAGAGTACTCTGTGAGCTGTTTGATGAATGTTATTGATAACTTAAATGTATGTGATACAGGAAAGATGTTTTCTTGGGATGGAAGTGAACTACCCTTCTGAAGTGTGTTGGTGTACATAGTATAACAATCTAAGTTCCATATGTATCTCTAGTAGTTGCTGTTGCTTCTTGTAACAGATTTATTTTATAACATTTTTTTTAAATTTTATTGTAAGAAATTTTGACAAACTTAGTAAAGTAAATTGAACAATTCATTTTGCATGCTAATTTTATTTTATAGAAATGTATGTAATATAGCAAACTTAACTAGTTTTGTAAAGAAATATATTTTTCTACAGTGTTACTACAGTATCTCTGTTACATTTTTTAACTTTATAACTTAATCACTACCTTTAATTTAAAACTATCAGAATGATATTATTTTCTGAGATATTGTCACTATTATATTTCAAAGTTATTGAGTTGTATTACAAATAAACACAATGTTTGTTACAGTAACCATCAAACTTCACATACTGCTGCAGACATTTAATAAACATGTTTACATTAAGTATTGGTTGAAAGCTTGCAGCTGAGTTAAGTAAGTTGTAGCTTTAGCTTCTTGATAACTGTACTTATGTATTTATATACTTATGCTACAGCTGACCCTAGTTTGGATCGAAGGATGTAGGTATATGGAGTATTCTATATATGAACATACGTCCATGTATTCTCTCCTGAACTTTCTGCACATAATCAGTGGTTTTGAGTTTAGTACAGACTTATAGCAAGTGGAAATAACCAATAAGTATATAGTATTTCTTACTTCCTAAGTATGCTTACACGCACATGTTTTCAAGCCTCTAAATTGAAATTGTTCAGTAATTTCTTCATCTAAACCAGTGGTTCTTAACCTTTTTCAGTGTTTGCACCCCTTTCAAATCAGTAATCATTTCTCGCACCCCCTGGAAACTTAAATATAAAAAAAGCTAAAAATACAAAGTTGATGTAATCAAAAATTTTTTTTTAATCTTCATACATACAGCATACCTTTTTTCAAGACAAAAATTCAGGGTACATAATGAAAAATTAATTTCAATTTTGTTAATGATGTTTTTATTTAGCCTGTAATGCACAGTAAACTTAGTGACTTCGTTGCTGCTGTGTTTTTTCTCTATGATGGCATCAAATCTTGGCGTCTTTGTACTGAGTGCCACTCGCATGTCATGTTCAGAATTCAGCCGATTTCTGCATTTTGTTTGGATGTGAAGTAGACAAGAAAATCCTTGTTCACACAAGTAAGTAGTTGCAAATGGTACCAGCACTTCAAGAGCTTTCTTAGCTAATGCAGGGTATGCTTCCAGCTGAGAAGCCCAGAAGTGTTCCAGCTGACTATTGGTGAACTCCATTTGGATTTCACGATTGTGTCTAAGGTCGATGAGATCTTCCTTGATGCCGCTGACATCTTCCAAATTCTGCATGAAAGGATTCAGGATCCAGTTGTCATAGGTTTGCAGCTCTCCACAGAAGTAACCCTCAAATGAAGTACGCAGCATCTGCATATGTTCAACAACTTTTGCAACAAAGTCTGGATGCAGGGTAGAATTTTCTGTGACTGTCTCTTCCAGGCAGGGGAAATTTGGCAAATTCCCCATCTTCACACGCTTTATCCACAAGACAAGTTTTTCTTTGAATGCAGCCAATTTGGCTTGCAGTCACAATGTTGAGTCCCCTTCCTTGCAGAGAGAGATTGAGTTCATTGAGAGCTAAAACACATCAGCCAAATAGGCAAGCATCTGAACAAAACTAGGTTCTTTGAAATATATAGCCAGTTCTTGTACCCTTTCACGGAGAAACTGATGAATTTCTCCTCTCAGTTCAAACACGAAAAACAGCACACGACCACGTGACAACCACCTCACTTCAGTGTGGTACAAAAGAACAGTGTGTTCCTGACCCATTTCCTCACAAAGTGACTGAAACAATCGATGATTCAAAGCTCGGCTGCGAATAAAGTTTACAACCTTGACACAAATATCCAGAGTTTTCTTGAGATCTGGGGGCAATGTCTTTGCTGCAAGAGAGTGACGATGAATAAAGCAGTGAGTGATTTTCAGATTAGGAACTTCTTTCCTCATTAATGCAGCAAACCCAGAACGATTGCCCAGCATTGCTGGTGCACCATCTGTACATATTGAACCAATTTTGTCAAGGTGAAGTTCGTTTCTTGAGAAAAATTCTTGTATTTTGTTAAGCACATCTATAGTTTGTGCAGTTGTCTTTAAGGACTGACAGAAAAGGAAACTTTCTTCCACTTTTTTCTCCTTCTCGTAATGAACTACTGCCAATAGCTGACAACAGTTGGATACATCTGTTGATTCATCCACTTGTAGGCTAATCTTAACTGGACTAGCCTTGATGTCAGCTACAACTTGTTCCAGGATGTCAACACTCATGTCGATGATTCGGTTATGGATTACATCATTTGACAAAGACACTTGTTGGAGTTTCTTCTCAGCTTCCTTGCCGAGAACAATCTTTGCCATTTCAAGGGCACATGGCTTGATCAGTTCCTCACCAATTGTATGGGGTTTCTTTGATTTAGCAATCTGGTATGCAACTTCATAAGAAGCACGCAGTAAAGGTTTCTCTGTTGGCGAAAATCCATAAGTCGGCAATGTGCCAACCTGATCAAACCTAGCTCTTTTGACCCTTAATGTCACAATGTCATTTCCTGCATCCCTGCCACCATGTTTGTTCTTGAAATGTTCATCAAGCTTTGATGGCTTCAAGTTCGCATTGGAGAAGAGTGTGCTGCACAGGATACACTGTGGATGTTGTGTCCCATCCTTCTCTGTAGTACAGGTGAAACCAAACTTGACATATTTGTCATTCCACTTTCGTTTCTTCGACATACTGCAGACAAATCTGGAAAAGAAACACATTCATGTGTAGGTGTTTTCTTTCTTTTTTATGAATTATCTCTAAAATATGTGATGGAGAGACTGAAATACCTGGTTTAATCAGTAGATTTGTAGGCATGACAATACATTTATGAAAATATTGTAATGGCTACACTGCTACAGTGATGATGTATGTTATGTAAACAAGCCATCGCTCATTTAAATAAATGTGTAGAAAGCAAAATCTGAAATAATACATAACCAATCTTCCACCCTACTGTTATGCATCAGAAAAAAAAAAACCATTGAAACAGGGAGACCATAACTCACGTGTTGATGGCGCGGATGGGTGGTGTGGACTGAGACGTGATGATAACCTCCCTCTCTCTCCGTGTTGCACACGTGTCCTGTACGCGTTCCTTCCTCGTCTATCCAAATGACATACCCGTTTGTTTACCCTGTATTGGAATCTGATGCAACTTTACCACTTCATTAGGAAATCAGGTTTAGGTTTAACTTTATCTCGAACACTGCTGAAGCAAAATGTTTCTTCTTAGGAGAAATATAAAGCATACTCTTATGTAAAAATATAGATTTGCTTTAATTATTCACGGGCATCCTCGCACCCCCTAGGGGTGCGGGCACCCCTGGTTAAGAACCCCTGATTTAAACAGTATAACATACTTTAATAGCAGCAGTTGGTGATAGTTCTGTAGCTAGTGCAACACTATGGTTTGGTAAGATCGGTAACAAAGTTTTATCTCCCTGTTTTTACATCTTCATTAAGAGTGAGACAAGGTTGATTGAATTATTGCTAAAAATATTCTACTACTGTTATTTCCTAAACAATGCAGTAACTAGTCAGCATAAAGCCTCTGACTAAATTCCAGTCAAACATCAACTGGATTCAGTTTTGGTACTCACAAGTTGTGGAATTACCTTCTTTCCCTTCAAATATCCACAATATGTCCAGTATTGAATATATCTACTACTAGTCTTTGTTTCTGTGAATCCTTGTTTTATTCAATATGTAAGGACACGTCTGGTCAAAGTGGATCCAGTCAGAGTGAAGTGGACATTTAAGAGGCAAAATTGTGGAGAATTATTTGTTGTTGCATGAGAAGTGTTTCTGTTGACAAATGGTAAGTGGTTCAACTTATAACAAGTTGTGGTACATGCATTTCATTTTACTGACTTAAGTTCTTGTGTTATAATCTGGAAGTTGTTCAGCTGACATATTAGTTAGTTGTTGGGTGATATGGTACACATATGTTGTGCTTAGGACCAATGTTTGTCCAAAATCTTACAAACTCATTGGAGTTTAACTGTGAACCATTTATGAGTTGTCCTAGAATTTGATAATAGTTGAAAAATTCTTAGTTTAGACCAAAAGGTTTTGTGAAACCAGCTTGCTTATGATACTGTCACATCATGTTTTGCACACATTAATTTAGTCTTTTGTTCTACTTGTATGTCTCTCACATACGTGTTTATACCTTCTTTTTTTAATATATTTCTGAATATTGTTTCTGTTACAGATCAACATAAAACTTCAAGCTCAGGAGGTATGACCTCGCAAAGAAATTTCATATTGTGAGGTATAGAACAGTATTAGTAAATTATTCATACCAAGTTTAACTTTTATTCCTTCATTTGAGGCCAGGATAAGAATCTAAGGTAATTTGGGAGCTACTATAGTTTCTTCTTTTGTTTTAGTATACTTTGCATGTTGTCTACATGATTTGAATAAATTGTTTCTATCTGCTTTGTCATTGATATAATATTCAAGAGTAAATTTAAATTCATCTTTATTAATAAGGTTAGAGTACCATTCTATGGGTCAAAGATAACTGTGAAAAAATAATCTTTCATTCTCACATTTTAGGACATGAGTGATAATAGCACCCATAGGGTGACAGATCATAAAAAGCTTAATTGGAAGGCTTGGGTCATGATAAATTAAAACATCAGAATACATTGACTACTGTTTAACTCGTGTATCACAGTCTGATGCAGTGACTTACCTGGACCTAGTATACAGTGAATTTAAACTTATGGAGAAATTAATTATAAATCTGTCAAATTACTTTTTTAATTGTAGAAATAACCACTTTCTGGTGCTGAAGTCTTTTTTAATAGACCTTTTTTTTAGTGATGTACTTAAGTCTTTATCATCTAAATGTGTTGCAGGTATTCTAATAATATCTAAAAAAAACACCTTTGTTCTTAATATTTAAGCCATAGTTCTTGTGTCAAAGTATGACATCCAAATTTTTGAAGTGTTCCACATTATCTTTACTTTTCACTAGGATATCATTCAGCTAGCAATGAATGTCACATAATCCTTGTAACACCCATTCTTGGCCTTCTGAAACAGCTCCAAAAAATAAATGGTTATATTAGTACAAAATATAAAAAAAATACAAGAGTAGAAATTTAAAATGAAGTAGGGATCCTGCTATAAAACCTTATGAAGCAGTTGTATAAAATAATTATGAATTTTAAAATGAAGTAGGGATCCTGCTATAAAACCTTCTGAAGCAGTTGTATAAAATAATTATGAATTTTAAAATGAAGTAGCGATCCTGCTATAAAACCTTATGAAGCAGTTGTATAAAATAATTATGAATTTTAAAATGAAGTAGGGATCCTGCTATAAAACCTTATGAAGCAGTTGCATTAAAAAATTATGAATTTTAAAATGAAGTAGGGATCCTGCTATAAAACCTTACGAAGCAGTTGCATTAAAAAATTATGAATTTTATTATGAAGTAGGGATCCTGCTATAAAACCTTATGAAGCAGTTGCATTAAAAAATTATGAATTTTAAAAGGAAGTAGGGATCCTGCTATGAAACCTTATGAAGCAGTTGCATTAAAAAATTATGAATTTTAAAATGAAGTAGGGATCCTGCTATGAAACCTTATGAAGCAGTTGCATTAAAAAATTATGAATTTTAAAATGAAGTAGGGATCCTGCTATAAAACCTTATGAAGCAGTTGCATTAAAAAATTATGAATTTTAAAATGAAGTAGGGATCTTGCTATAAAACCTTATGAAGCAGTTGCATTAAAAAAATATGAATTTTAAAATGAGTAGGGATCCTGCTATAAAACCTTATGAAGCAGTTGCATTAAAATTATGAATTTTAAAATGAAGTAGGGATCCTGCTATAAAACCTTATGAAGCAGTTGCATTAAAAATTATGAATTTTAAAATGAAGTAGGGATCCTGCTATAAAACCTTATGAAGCAGTTGCATTAAAAAATTATGAATTTTAAAATGAAGTAGGGATCCTGCTATAAAACCTTATGAAGCAGTTGCATTAAAAAATTATGAATTTTAAAATGAAGTAGGGATCCTGCTATAAAACCTTATGAAGCAGTTGCATTAAAAAATTATGAATTTTAAAATGAAGTAGGGATCCTGCTATAAAAATTAGTAAAACATCATTTAAAACCATAATCACAAATTTATAAAATTGAATTTTTACTTTGGCAACTTTATACACTTATCTGTAGATCACAGTAAGAATTAAAGTTTATAAACTTATGATTGTGGTTTTAATTCATATTTTATTACCTTTTTTAGCACTATTTACTTTTTACCTTTAGAAACTGTTGTTTGTCTATCCATTGGTATGCTTGGTTTGATAACATACTTAAATACAAGTGTGATGTACTTACAGTTTACCTTACAGCTGTGTATAATATTATACCTACATACATAAATATAGATGTATCTTTATCAGAATATCAAAAACAGATATTTGCAGACCAGTCAGGTAAGCTGGACAAATCTTACAGTGATAGTTTCGGATATGCCAACCATTACGATTTGAGCGTAATCATTACGATATTGGTGTATACATTACAACTATACTCACATACAGATAAATATTATGACTTATTGAAACTCCCAAATTATTATGTATTATATAGGCTTGTACAATAAAGTGATAGATTGTTCACCCAGGGCTTGAAAGGGGTGAAAAGAAAATTTCTAGTGAGATACAAATAAATTTTGATAATAAATAAAAGACATAATCCAAATGGCTACTTGCAATAATCATGTTTATGCTTGAAATAATAAAAAAATATTTGTATCTCCAACGTCTACCAATAGTTTGAGTGCAGTGCTTTTCCTACTGGGTACGTGGGGAAATCCATAGTTATGTCATCAGTGCTTGTCAGCCAATCAGCACTCGGGTAGATGGGTATTTCTCGTTTTCTAAGCAGCATAGAAACACCAATGTGATTGTTCACAAGATGGACAAAAGAGGCCTCATTCAACAGATTGTCTTGTTTCTGTCAAATCTAAAAGGACTAAAACTGTGAATCAAAAATTTAGGAAAGAGTAAAGTGCAAAATATCTGGTCATTGCATCAAAAGTCAATGATAGTCATGCATTTTGTATAGTTTATCACATCGATTTTTCTGTGGTGCATGGTGGGATAAACAATTGTTCCAGACATACAAAATCAGCATCTCACCAACAAAAGGCTGAGACGAAGACAAAAACGATGCAGATAACATTTATGAGTAAGAATTCAGAATATGAAACTATAAATGCAGAAGTGATGTTCACGCAATTCGTCATTGCTCATAATTTACCCCTAGCTGTAGCCGATCATGCAGGACATCTATTCAGAAAAATGTTCCCAGACTCTGATATAGCAAAAAAATATGGCTGTGCTAGAACCAAAACTACAGCCATTGTACAAATGTTGTGTTGTGAAGATGACAAAATGATTTTAAGCATACTTACTAACAGTGTTTACAGTTTAGCCACAGATGGATCCATAGACATGGATGACTCAAAACTGTATCCAGTGGTTGTATGATATCTTGACCCTTTGCTTGGAATAGTTGTTTGTTCTCTTTTGACAATGGTAGAATGGAAAGAAGCTCCAACGAGAGAGAATATTTTCAAGCTTTTGGACCATGAACTGACAAAGCTGAAAATTCCATGGGAAAACTGTCTTAGGTTTTTTTCAGACAATGCCTCAGTTTTCTGGTATAGGTAAAGGTGTGATGGGACACATCTCAAGACAACAGCCTAGCATTTACTTCATGGGCTGTGCCTGTCACCTCATGTATATTGCTGCTCAGAAATCTTCCAGAGAACTGCCCTGTCCAGTTTTTGATATATTGATAGATATCTACTATTTTCTGCACAAAAGTGCAAGCAGAAAACAACATTTTGAAGAATTTGAAGGATTGTATGACAAAAAAAAGAAAAATTCTACAACTTGTTAACACAAGATGGCTATCACTTGGGGTGTGCCTCAACAGAATATTGGACATGTGGAAGCCATTGAAGAAGCATTTTCACTTTGAAAAGGAAAAACTAGATTAAAAAGGATCTAAATGTGCAGCTCAGTCAGGCAGCAAGATTTTAACAGTCAAAACATCCTCTCAGCCACACAGGGACACATGACAACAGTCTCCAAAAGCAGACAAAGAAACATTTGATATAACCTAATATATGTTTAGGCAGTCTGACCTTGAACTAAAGAAGAGACAATCAATGAAAAAAGAGAAGAAAACGAAAGCTAGCAAGGAAGTAACCAAGAAATGTTATGCGCAGAGCAAGTTAGATAAGTTAACAGTTTTCTTGGACAACAAAATGAACTTGTTATTTTGTCTTTTTTTTCAGTCTGCAATTCCTCTATTTGAGCAAGCCAATTTGATATTACAAAGAGAAGAACCTTGCATACACATTATGCATAGAACTCTGATTACACAAGTTAAAAATATACTTATCAGATACATCAAGCCAGAATATCTTGAAGGCAACATCACTGAACTTGACTACAACAATGAATCCTTACACAAATCTGATGAAGGCAGTTTCTATTGGAAATGCTGCCAAGGAATACATTGTTAAATAGAAAAAGGGCCTGGACCTGATCAGCTTCTACACCAGTGTCAAGAAATACTATATTGCAGCTACAAATTACATGGTGAAACATTTTCCTCTGAATGACGAACTTCTGATTCACGCAGAGGTTGCTGATCCAAAACTGAAAGTCAGCAAAGATTTCTCTTCTCTACGCTTCTTTACAGACAGGTATCCTGTCCTTGCCAATACACATGAGCACGACACTATTGACAAATTGGAAGGGCAATATTTGAACTATCAAATTGATACTTTCTCAGAAACTGTCCTTCAGTTGAATGTTGACAAGTTTTGGGTTTAGCTGTCTACAGTTAAGGATAGAAATGGCAACCAGAAGTATGACATTCTGTGTAGGGTTATGCTTGGAATTCTTACAATCTTCCATTCTAATGCTGACAGTGAAATGATATTTAGTTTAGTGACTAAAAACAAAAGCAAGTTCAGACCAAACTTGAGCTTCTCAGTTTTGAGCAGTATTATAACACACAAGATGTGTATGCAGTCAAATGGACAATGTTGTTGTAACTCCTAACCATCCAGAGACATTCTCATGAAATCGAAGGCTGCAACAGCTGCAAAACTATTACAATAAGTGTCATAAACATGATATAAACTAGTCCTTACACAAAGGCTTTTTCTGCTTACTGTTTGTACATGTTCAATGTTGTTTTACCAGTATGTTTGTTACTCTGAACTAAATAAGACATAATTTCAAAATAATTTTTGTAAATTTATTTATTAAATACACAAAACACAGTCATAAATGAACAATTTATAGCAGTAATAAATAATAATAGTTATACTAATAATATAATAATAAAAATCTTATTGACATTGGTCAGGCCTAGTAGCTGCAAATAATAATTAGCTCTGTCTACAATCATTACGCTCACTCATTTGAAATAGTTGGCATCTCTGTAGTCTGAACTATCAGGTAGGTGTGGTAGCAAACAAAAAAGTAGCTGTTTAAGAAATTTTCCAATGTTATACAGGAATCTTTAGTGACTTCCTTATTATTAGTGTACATGTTTATAATACATTGTAACCAATATTTTGAATGGTCAGGAATTCAGTAAGGTGATTTTTGGCAGGTGAATTATCTTGAATCCTTGTTAGTCCCTACTTTTAAGTCCTCCCATATTTAAAATAAACCCTTTTGTGTCACACAATATTGGTGTCTTTAATAATCTTTATCAACTGTCCTTTTCAAATATGTATGAAAAATACATTTTACTAAAAAACTGGTCTCCAACTGATTAAAGAAACAAATCCTTACCACATATACTGGTAAATTATTAAAGCTGCATTTACAATAACCTTACAAATGTTCTTCCAAAGACATCTTTTTATTACAGTTTATATTATTGGGTTTGTATTGGCAACAATACAAACAATGTTTCTGGGAGAAGATATAGGGTTAGCTGGTAGATTTCAAGGTTAACTTAATTTCTAGTTCTCCTCATGCAACTCAGTTATATTTTTGAACACAGTGCTTGTTTACTAAGCATTATTTTATAATAATTAATATTAAATATTTTTCCATGAGGAAAACCATAAGCAAAAAATGACTCTGGGACTATGAGCTACATCGCTATAATGAGTTATGTTAGATACAGAGACCAAATCACAGGAGTCTATAACAGACTTACAATTATTTGTTTAAATCCATTAGAAATCAGTTAAAAAGTAGCTAACATTATTATATTGAAATAATTCATATTATATATTTTATATGAAAAACCAGTAATTGAATATTGACTGTGAGACTGGGTCTTGTGTCCAGAATGCCTGGCAAACAAGGCCAGTAATGTACCACAAAACTATTCAAACAACAAGCTGGTCACTTTCAATTTTCACTTATAAAACTTCTTACATGATAATGTTAACAATATTATACATTACTTCAAAATACGTTGTTTACATTGAGTTAAATTAGTTTTTTTCCAGTTTTAATGTACTTTTCTTAGCTACTTTCTGTAAATGATTCATGGACCATCACTATTAATGACACTTTACACATTAGTGATCATTCAATTTTATCTTGGTAGCGTTTTTAAATAAATATTTTTCTTAATTATAGATTTTAAGCATTACACACACATCTTAGGAAGTTGTTATTCAATGTTTATTGACCCCTCAGTGTGGATTCCTGTACGTGGTGAGGGTCTTTCCAGGAAAGGTTTTGTTCTTTCAACTTACTTCCTCTGGGATCTAAACATCCACCCATGTGTTTGCTGTGCATGGCAACCCGTGAAGGGCAGGAGAGGATCCTAGTGGCTGAGGGATCCAACCCTAACACACCACTTTGGCCTTGAATTCCTCCAGACGGGCAGTCTTGGGGTGGCCTCCCTTCGGTCAATTGGCTGGTTCACTTGGGCTAGGGTCAGCCAAGTACCAGGGTTGGATGTTCTCAACAGGTGTTGTGGACATTATATCTAATGCTGTAATTTGGGTATAGTCCTTGCAAAACCCTGGCATTGCTGCAGTGTCCTTGTTTGACATTGTAGTTCATCCCCTTGTAGGGCTCCATGGGGGTGGGCACCAAAATTCCCTTTCTTTATTATGTATACTCCAATTAAAATCTTGATAAAAAAAAAAACAGTCTTGAAGATTCTGAGCAGCAATCCTCACCATCCATACCACCTGTTGTACCTCATATTCTTATATTGCACTCACTTCAGACAAACCTTTAGGGCAAATGTCTCCCTTTTTCATTCAGGAGGAACTTGCTGGCTCTCCAAAGTCAGTAAAGAAGCTTTGATCTGGTGACATATTGGTAAAAACATCCACATCTCAACACAGTGAACTCCTGTTGCATTCAAAGGCAATTGGGGATATACCTATTGAGGTTACACCTCATACTACTTTAAATTCATCATGAGAAGTTATTGATGAGAGGGATTTGAAGAACATCCCAGAGTCAGAGATTTTTGCTGGTTTCTCCACCCAAGGAGTTTCTGTAGTGAGGCATATCTCCACTCTCAAAGATGGAATTATGGTGCCAACCAATGTCCTCATTCTCATATTTATGTCACCACGTCCACCTGCCATCATCAAGGCAGGTCATCTTAATTGCAGAGTATGTTCATACATTCCAAATCCTCTCTGATGTTTCCAGTATCAATGGTTAGGTCACTTGAAGACGTCATATCGTGGTTCCTTGACGAGTGCTCATTGCAATGGCAAGGACCACGATGTCTACGAGTGTGAAACAGACCCTCATTGCATCAATTGCAATGGCTTTTACCCATCCTACTTTCATTCTTGCCCTAAATGGTTGGAAGAAAAAGAGGTGCAGTGTTTGAAACGATTCATAACATTACATATCCTGAGGCTCGAAAATTGATGTCCACCACCTCATCTCAGATGTATGCTGCTGCACTTCGTTCCAAAACTACTGTGGGAGTGCAGATAGATCTCTCTGTGCCTCCTGAAGAATCGTTCTTTAAACAAATAAGTCTTTTGACCTCTATGGTTAAAAATGTTGATGAATCAACTTCAACACTTATCTCTGTCCCTTATATACATTCCACCAAACCCCAAGATTCACATCCTTTGGTTCCAGGTACAGGCATTTCCTCAGATCCATCTTCTTCTCTCACCCCAAGATGCAAAACAATAATTTGTTCATATCCTCAGTCTCTGGAATCCACTTCCAACAGCAAAGACCTGCCCAATCAACCCAGGGCAGGTTCCATGGAGGTCAATAGACCTACCTCAAATAAGGAAAGTAAGGAAAAAAGACGTGGTCATAAACAGAAGGGTTCTCCACCCAATTCGCCTACACGTAAATAAAAATGGCCACCCTGATACAATGGAACTGTCGAGGTTTACATTCTAATCTGGATGACATCAAAACACTGATTGCTTCCTACCATCCTGTTTGTCTTTCCTTACAGGAAACATTTCTGAAACCTGCTAATACAGTCACTTTCTTTGTATAGAAAAGACAGGCTGTGTGATGAACGTGTGTATGGAGGGGTGGCACTGTTGGTTGATCAGCTTGTGCCCACCCTGACTTTGCCACTCGACATATCCTTGGAGGTCGTAGCCATCCATGTTTCCTTGGGCCATATACTATCACTGTCTGTTCTCTCTACCTGGAGAGACATATGATCAATCAGACCTTGATGCTCTCATTGAACTGTTGCCTGTTCATCCTCTATGGGGAAGTGCTGATATTGATAAGAGGGGTTGCTTTATAGAGCGTATGCTCTGATCACAACCTTTCTCTTTTCTATACTTGTTTTTCTACTTATTTCAATGTGCCTAGTCAGTTCTATACTGCTGTTGATCTCTCTATTTGCTCCCCTTCGTTATTTTCCCATTTTTCCTGGAAGGTTGACAATAATCCACAAGGCAGTGATCATTTTCCTATAATCTTGAGAGAGACTGGCCGTGGTCAATACCACCTGACCCGTGTGCCCCGGTGGAAGTTGGATCATGCAAACTGGCCCTTTTTCACTGCTCTTGCAGAATTTGATCCTGCCATTGTCTGTAAGCCATCAATAGACAACTGTGTGGCAGCAGTAACTGACTGTATTACACAAGCAGCTGCTCAATGTATTCCTAAAACCTCAACATGTTTTCAACTATATCCTCATCCATTGTGGAATCCTTCCTGCCACATGGTATGGAAGGTTTAAAAATGAGCCTGGGATACTTTCTGTAGAAATCCCACACTCTCGAACCACATAGCTTTTCAACAGACCCGTGCACATGTGCCAGAAGGAATCTTGAATTTAGTTCACAACTAGCATATCTTCTATCACCAGTTGCAAAGTCATATGGGACAAGAGTGAAAAGGTCAGTGGGCAGTATAGCTCTGTCCCCTTCTTGATCTTGCTCTCTGATGGCCAGAGCATCGCCGATACTTTAGGTGAAAGCTTTTGCCAGGTATCTAGCACTTCTGCTTCTTCTTCCACCTTCTTAGCCATCAAGACTCAGGCAAAGCAATCACCTCTTTCCTGTTGAGCTGATTGTCTCTATGACTATAATCGTCCCTTTATCATTGGTCTGGCAGTACATTGGTTGGACCTGATGATATACACTATGAGATGCTGTGCCATCTATCTTCTGTTTCTCTTTGCTATCCTTCTGATTGTTTTTAACCTGATCTGGCAGGTTAAAATCTTTTTAATGCCATTTGAATATTTTATATTTATACATTACACCTTTTATGTGGCTCCCTTTTAAAAATCACAGTTCATCTAGTTCGATTTGAAATTAGAAACTGGCCATAACATTGAATAACTTGAAACCAGGACTGGAAAGGCCAACTTCAGGTGACTGACGGTGGTTTTTGTACTTATCTGTTAGTCTTCCTGGTGAGTTATGATTATTACAGTCACGCTACAGAAAGTTCTTTAGAACTTGAATTACTGTAGTTTTTCTCTTGACGTTGTAGACTAGGTGTAAACATTGGTTTTATGCTATTTATGTTTTTTTAAACTTTGTTTTGATTTATGTTAATTTCTTTTTATGAATTTTACTACATTTACTTTTAATTTTTTACCAGACGTTTGGTGCAGATAGCCTAGCTGTTTTGTGCCATAAAACACTAAATCAACCAACAAATGTTTATTGGCAAAGTTTTCTTTTAATATGCAATATTGTGCTTCTGCTTTCTAAGGATTTCCTCCAAATTGTTGGAATATTCCAAATAATTGTTATTTTTCCTTTAAGTGTCAGTATGAGCAAGGGAAGTTTATTATCAGTTGACTTGTTGTAATCTCCAGTTTGGGACAAACTCTTTTATTGTTACCATTCTACCTTATTTTAGATGTAAACCCTTTTCATTCTGCTTTTCAACATTCATTCTGTGTGGCCTGTGATGCTACAGTTACAAGATTTGATTTATAAACCAGCAATTTTTATCATTATGATAAGTTTCCACAATAACCACAATAGATAGGCTTGCTCTGAAACGTCACTGATAAATTGTTTATTTTTAGTCATTTTAGTTGTGATTTTCTAGCAGAATTTCATAGTGTTATGCTAATTTAACTTATATTTAAATATATTTTTGAATAACTTAACTGTTTTAACTCTATACACTTTTTCTTTAGAAATGGAATGGTAGAGAAATCTCTTTGAATTTCATTAAAGTGACTATATTTCAACTAAAGATTGAATTCAGTAACTTACGTTTATTGTGAAATCAGCATATTCAAAGAGATATAGTATTGGCAGTAGTTTGTGGATTATGTAAGCTTAATATAACTAGCTATGTTATTATAGGGTTAATTTTGTATACACTTCTGTGGTTTTTAAAATGAAATGAACAGTGTTTGGAAATTTACCTAGAGGAATACTTTCCAGTTAATAGAACTTTAGGTTTATTAGTATTCATCTTGTGATATCATCTCTTGGGAAAAATTACTAACAACATTTATACCTTGGCTTTATGGTGAAACTTTGTAAGCTGAATCATTTTAAATAACCAATATAACGTGTTCCTTATAGAAAGAAAAGGGTGTCTGCATGTGAAAGACCAGGTTGGCTTACAAAGGGAATAATGGATAAAATTACAGAAAAGCTTCACAGATTCATTTTAAATTGACTGGTATGACAGAATATTTAGAATATTAAAAGTTGGCAAGACAGGACATTAGAACATTGAAAAGGGTGAATGATAGAAGATTCACTAAAACTAAAAATTAACAGGGACTTAAAATACATCGAGGGTAAAAAAAATATTAGGATGGAAATAGATTCTTTGAGGGATGATAAAGATATAAGATTGATGAGTTATTAAATTCAGTTTTGTTTTCTTCAGTTTTTATTAATGAAGATTTAAGCAGTATTTCTCATCTGAAAAGTTTGTAGGTGGAAATAATATGATCACATTAATTCTGAGCTTTTATCATATTTAATGGATAGAACAGTGGTAGGACTAGGGAACATGTGTATGAATTTTAGCAGGGAAGGAGTCATCATCTGGTAAGACAGTTTTATTTTTATAGCAGGATGGTTGACTTCTTGAACAGATTTTTTTTCCAGGTGTAGTAGATGTCATTAATTATGGGAAGTTTAAGGGAATGCTTAATAAATATTTCAATGACAATGGCTATCTTTTGGGTTTTGTTTGTTTTTTTGAATTTCGCACAAAGCTACTCGAGGGCTATCTGCGCTAACCGATACCTAATTTAGCAATGTATGACTAGAGGGAAGGCAGCTAGACATCACCATTAACCAACAACTCTTGGGCTACTCTTTTGCCAATGAATAGTGGGATTGACCATCACATTATAACACCTCCATGGCTGAAAGGGCAAGCATGTTTGGTGCGACTGGGATTCGAACCCGTGACCCTCGGATTACGAGTCAAACACCTTAACATGCTTGGCCATGCCAGGCCCATCTTTTGGGTATTTCTTGTGTTGTTTGTGTGTTGATTAGTGAATTGGAAAGC
Source organism: Tachypleus tridentatus (assembly GCF_004210375.1). NCBI lineage: Eukaryota > Metazoa > Arthropoda > Merostomata > Xiphosura > Limulidae > Tachypleus > Tachypleus tridentatus. Next base: position 185,783,559 of record NC_134831.1, read on the forward strand.
CCATATGGGTCAAATGGACCTTTGTTGTACTTTAATGTTATATGTTCCTATCTTAGAAAGATTCAGATGAGTCATTTTATTATAGATGAGGGGATTCTAACAGACTGGACATAATAAAAATGGTTGTTGCAGAGAAGTGTTGACTTTTCTTCTGACAGTTGGATCCAATGCTAGAAGATGTTGCCAAAAGTTGTACAACCATTTCAGATTCTTTTCATTACTTTTAACCACACAGACCTGCAAAACAAAAAATACATCTTATTGATATCATGGGTGGTGCATGTAGAAAGTAAGAATCTTGAGAAATAGAGAGTCACTGAATCTGGACATTCTGTAGAGCACTGAGGTTGTTAATATGTGGGAATTCTGAAACCTGATGCTGAATAGATTTATTTATGATGAAAAGAGCAAAGATGTGGTTGGAGAATATAGTTTACAAGCTGGAGCCACCTCATCATGAAGTAGATCAGCATGCATTTTGTGAGAAATGGATGACTGCTTACACAATCTGAAACCCTCTCATGAGGAAAAATGAGCTGATGATATCAGGGGTGTAGCAAGGACACATCACACCTTCAACCTTGAGCATTATGTTCAGATGAATATAGTGAAATCCATTTACTGGAAGGCAGTAAAATTCAGTCAGAGACTACTAAGACATCTGTCTGTCTTGTCCTGGATTTTATAACTTCATGTTTCATACTGTAAAGAAATTGGATAATGACTAACTCTGTGAAAAAGGCTTAACTAGTTAGAGAACAGAGCCATGAGAAGTTAACTGTGTCTGTTGTATAGGAAGGCATAATATGTAAAGGGATATATAAAGGGGTGGCCAAAAGTGCCCCCTTCCCTGAAAATGTTGTTTATATTTATATCTTTTATTAGATAATAGACAAATGTGTAAAAGTATATGTTTTTAGAACACACCCAATGAGATGTAATCAAATATGGTCTCAAATCCTAATCTGAGCACTGACTTTCATAAATACCTGAATATTTCATGATTTCCCTACATATTCTCATAAGAAATGGTTGAGTACCTGTTGTAGATTCTTGTATCTTCTTATTTCAAATAGCCTGCAAAATCTCCTTGAATCTTACAAAATATTATGTACCTCTTAGTGCTCTTGTCAAGACTAGTTCCAACACGTATACAACATGTCTGTGTGGTTCATAGCAGTGATACAACATACTTTTCACTCTTAACTTCTCATACAAGTGGCACATAATTAAAGCACCTGTGAAGTTTGCACTTTATCTTGTCACATAGGAAGTAGCACCCATACTCTAAAATTTGGGCCCTTCAACTGCTTCTTTCACAACCTTTGATAAACCACTTGAAGTTGAAAAGTTTATTGTCAATGCTACATCAGTGTCTTTCACAGCTGCATTGTATCTAAGATCTGAATGGTCCAATTATAAACAAACTCTTGCTATCTGGTGAAGTAATCTATGTGTGGTATTGTGTACTCATCATGTCTGTAATCACCAAAGCATCACTAGTACAAAGAAGCTGAATTTCCATCTGTCCATAATCACCAAAGCATTACTGGTATAAAGCTGTTACTCTAAACAATGATTGTCTGCAAGAGTGCATTTTGGTGTTTTAAACAGAAAACGGTGTGTTAATTCTATCATCATCACATACAGTGTTGGTGCAGTAGTGTGTCCATGTAACATCATGGACAAATCTGATTCCTTTATCTGAATGTTTTATGTTACACACTGTTATAGGTATTTGACTGATTCTGCTGGGCCTGGCATGGACAGGTGGTTAAAGCACTCGACTTATAATCTGAAGGTTGCAGGTTTGAATCCCTGCCACACCAAACATGCTCTCACTATCAGCTGTAGGGGCTTTATAATGTGATGGTCAATCTCACTATTCCTTTGTAAAAGAGTAACCCAAGAGTTGGTGGTGGGTGATGACTAGCTGCCTTCATCTAGTCTTGCACTGCTATATTAGGGATGACTAACACAGATATCAATCATCAAACAAGTATACCCAAATGGATTTTGGTAACAAAATATCCCCAAGCACACAAACCACCACTGAAGAGGCTAAAACTTGTGAAACCTCTGCTTCGACCGACAGTATCCAAGCAGCAGACGCTGTTTCTCAAACAAAGACAGCCACGACTCATCAAGCAACCCAGTATCCTAAATACATACGATTCATGAGAGCATCCAGAAAGTTAGCACTGAAAGATCTCCCATTTAGAAACACTGTTTAGAAACGAGAATTTCCTTCTCTCTCCTTTGCCCAAGCTAAAATCAGACCCACGCATCTCAGATGATCCGCCATGTCCTTCAGATCATTCGTCTTCTTAGTTCTAAAGCATCCTAGTTGCAATCTATGTGTATTAACATCATTTGATCATTTCTTTTTTATTGTAAGTGCTATTGTATATCTCTTATAATTAATCCTTGTATTTTCTTTCATTACAGCTCTTCTTCCGGGCACGGTCAGGGACTTTATTCGGCATCCTGGTCGTGAAAGTGGGTTTTCTCGGGGTAATCCCGTTTCTTCCCACAGCTAAATTTCTGTTTCATAGGATCTATAGATCCCAGCTCTGAAAAGAGGTCTGCCACATTAGTTCCTAAATTTTATGTTTAAAGTCCAGTTAATCAGTGTCATGAGTCTTAACCATGTCGGCGTACTGTTTTTGTATCTCTACCTTCTTCACTTTGACTGAAATCACACCATGTAATTCTTTGGACACTTGTGAATGTTGTGCTGAATCTTTTCCCTTCATTCTCCATTTTCTCTCCGCTCGCCGCCTGCTTCTCAGCTATTTCCTGATGCTCCTCACTCAGATGCACAAATCAGTCAATTTTAAGGTCATCAGTGACCATGGCTCTTGATAAATAACTAACAAGCCACTCCAATTCACTTAATTATCTCCGTGATCAGTTGACTAATTTATTCTTGCCTAGTGTGGAGTGAAGAGAAACAATAGTTTCTGACTGCACCTGGGTATTTTTCGTTCACACTTGGAGAACGAAATGATAATCTAACCTAAATACCTATCAAGTATTTCCATAGCCCTCATGTAGCTTTGCATGAAATTCAAAACAAACCAAACCAGGTTCTACTGAAATTGAAAATCATATCTCACATTGTCTACAGACCATGCTATCTGAAATGTATAGTTGGGTTGGCAATAGTAACACTTATTTTTGAGATATAGCATGGGTATTATGTTGGAGGTGTCCCCGCCATTTGTTGTCAACTCACCTCTGTTTGCTAGAATGAGGTCACTGTTGTGTGACCAAGGTAGTGGCTTCTCTCAGAGCACCTAATACACAACAGTACTTGTACAAAGTTTTAGCACAATCGTTATGTACTAAAACAATCTCTCACCCATTTATTTTCATAATCATGCTGCATTCCAAGTTGTCAACTGGTTACTACACAACTTGGACACATGCAAGCAGTGTACGTATGTGAGTTAATGGCTTGAATCAACCTGTTCATGATTTTAGAAAATCGTGTAGATTCAAGAAATCAACACAAAAATATGATACCTTTTAAGTCGTGCCTTAGAACGGTGGACCTTTCTTCTTCAGGATTTACCCCTTAAGAAAGAAAGTCCACCTTTTAACTCTTGGATTATAGAGTATCATATTTTTGAGTAGTTTTCCTGTTTCTTGATTGAGTATGAGACATTCCTGTTTCAGTGACCAAGCAATCCACAATTAAAGTAATACTTCTGTTGCTTTCACTCAGCACTTTTGGAAGGACATGGTGTAACAGGTCCTGGGTGACTATGTAATTAGTGTGACGGAAACATAACATCTGATAGTGCTTGCAACAGTGAGCTTAAGGATCTGATATTTTGAGCCACACATGACGATGATGATGTTTTGGAGCAGTTAAAATTATCAATGTTGGCCTTCTCTTCAATTGGAGTTTTCTCGTCATCACGAATTTGAACTCTGTTTAACATGACTGCATTGAATCTTGCTTCATAGGTGTGACTTCAGTCAACGATGAAGTGTTTCTTACCCTCTAATATTGTATCTATTTACTTGGAAGCCCTTCAGTGAATGTGTTTACGAGGAACCCGCTATTATAGATCAATGTAATGTTGCCTTCTCATGTAAAGAAGGATCAAATATCACTTTTATAACCACCCATGTTTGAATAATTATACATTTTCGAGACTTGAATTCAGCCTTGAAGATTACTTGATTCACCAAAGGATAAAAAATGAACACAACGTGTACATGGTGACCTATTCACCAATTTTCATCTTCATAAAAGTTCAACAATATCCATCATTGGGGCACCAAATATCTAATAAACTTATTGCATTACCTATTCCTGAGTTCAGTAAATCTAAGCAGTTATTTGAAATTATTTAGGAAATAGTCTAAGTCCTCCTGGCAGTGTCAATAACTGCCAATGGTATCATTTCTATATCATATCACCACTATTCGACTGTGGTAGCACCCTTACGTGTCTACACCTAGGTTTTTGAAGGTCAGTCGGTGATATGTAAATGACATTAAACGCTTCATTTCTCTGTGTGTTTGTGTCTAGTAGCACGAGTACCCCTCAAATCGTGACTCGGTAACATAATTCATATAGTCGTGCCTAAGAACTACGTTTCATAATAATTGTAAGAAAGTCTTTGAAGAGAGTAGTAAAACTGTCGATAATAGAAGTGGTCAAGAAAGAAAACCAAAACTCTCTAAACGGTGATAATGACCTTACTGTAAATACAGATGTGAATATTTCATCTAGAACAGTAAGATACTTACTAACAAGATATAAACTGGATGGGCATGTAGCTGCGCGAAAACTGCTAACGGGAAATCCTAACCAAAACAAAAGCCTGAAGTTAGTATCAGACCACAAACAGTCGATCAGCGAAGTTGGACAACAATGATATAAATAACACATATGTACTGAGAGGTGTGTAGCACTGTATAATTTAATGTGTAGTTAATAGTTACGACGTTAGATAGAAAGTTTTTTCCAAACAACCAGACAAGAGGGTTTTGAAAGCGTCACTTTGATTATTTTACGCTGCCAAAAATCAACAACTCGATTTTTTACTTTATTTACATCTCGTTTAGTCTCAGGGTCAGTTTAACTCTTTAGCAGTGTCTGAACGTAAGATCACAATTTGTGGGTGTACCACACAAGCATACACACACAAAGTGGAGAAACATGATGAAAAATTAGAAAGCCGAATAAAAGGGTCAATCGGCTGGTCCACTTGGGCTAGGGTCAACCAAGTACCAGTGTTGGATGTTCTCAGTAGGTGTTGTGGGCATTGTATCTGATGCTGTTGTTTGGGTGTAGTGCCCACGAAACCTTGGCGTTGCTGCGGTGTCCTTGTGTGGCACTGTAGTGCATTCCCTCGTAGAGCTCCATGGCGGCTGGGGTCAGTGGGCACTGAAATATAACTTCTTTATGATGGATGCCCCTCTTTCTGATAAAAATGATAAGCAGATCATTGGAAAACGACCACACATGAACGACTCTGTCGTACAGTCAATATTACAGCCAGATTCTGCACCTCAATTGTTAATTATCCATTCCTTATCTGAGAAATCCTTGTGGCAGATGCCTTCATTTTTCATTCAAAAGAGATTAGAGGGACTTTGTGGCTCCCCAAAGTCAGTAAAGAAGTTGTGCTCTGGAGACATTTTGGTGGAAACGTCTTTACCACAACATACCAAATTTTTCTTGAAATCAAAGACCATTGAGGATATATTCATTGAGGTTACTCCACATGCAACTTTGAATTATTTCAGAGGAGTTATTGTTGATAGGGATTGAAAGAACATTCCCGAGTCGGAGATCCTCGCTATTTTTTCCAGTCAAAGCGTTACTGTGGTGCGCCGAATCTTCACTCGTAAAGACGGAATTATGGACCATATCAGTGTTCTGATATTAACATTTATATCACCACGTCTTCCTGACACAGTCAAAGCAAGGTATCTGAACTGCAAAGTTCCTAACCCTCACAGATGTTTCCAGTATCAGCGGTTTGGCCACTGAAAAACATCATGTCCTAGTTCTTTGATGTGTCGTAGTAAAACCACGACGGTTACGAGTGCAATCTGGAACCACACTGCGTTAACTATAGTGGCCCACACCCCCCTTACTCTATGTCTTGCCCTAAATGGATAGAAGAGAAAGAGATACAATGCTTAAAGACAGTTAATAATATCACCTACCCAGAGGCTCGAAAATTATTGTCCCCAACTCCACCTCAGACATATGCTGCTGCACTCTATCTCACTACCACACTGGGAATGCAGACAGATCTTTCTGTGCCTCCAACAGAATCGTTTGCAAAACATCTTAAGAATCTTGTGGCCACTATAATTTAAAACGTTGACGCATCTTTGTTTACTTCCATCTCTCTCCCTACCACTCCTTTCAGTGACTGTCCAGTTTCACATCCTTTAGGTTCAAGTGTTTCCTCGGGTCCGTTCTCTTCTGCAGTCCCGAGAAGTAAATCGACCATTCGTTCACGCTCTCAGTAATTGAAATCTTTGTTCACAGACAAGACCTGCTTACTCGACCCAGGGCAGAATCCATGGAAGTTGATAGATATTCATCCAATAAAGAAATAAACGTGGTCACAAACAGATCTACCCACCATATTCTCCTACACATAAATAACAATAGCCACTCTGAACCAGTGGAACTGTCGAGGTTTTCGAGCAAATATAGATGAGATTGAGGATTTGATTGATTCTTACCATCCCGTGTGCCTCTCCTTACAGGAAACATTTTGAAACCCGCTGATACAGTCACCCTTTGGCAATTTTAATTGAACAGGAATGACAGGTCTGTTCCATACATGGACTATGATCATGTATTCAAGATTCGGCTCTGTGCCAGTTGGCAATCGAATTGGAGTGCGAAACGTGAAAAGCTTTTCCAAATAAAATCCTGTATTGGACCATGCCTGTCTTGTTTCCCTAAGAATCAGAAAGAGGGAGTTGCCCTAGCTAGACTACGCACTGGTCACAGTTTTTTTAACTAATCGTTTTCTTTCATCTGGAACTGTTGCACCAATGTGTTTGTTATCTGTGTAACACTCGGGTCACACATTTTACTGCCATGCCGTCGTTACGAACCTCAACGACGGCACCATTTTAAGCATGTTTTGTCCCAACATTTATCCCTTATGTTGTCATTGGCGATGGTGACACTGTCCACCTAACAAATATTTGTGTTTTTTAAAGTCCATTAAATTAGAAAATAGCCGTGACGTCAAATAACTGGAAACCAGGACTGGAAAGCCCAACTTCAGGTGGCTAACGCTGATGTTTGAACTTACCCGTTAGTCATCCTGGCGAGTTATGATAATTAAAATTATGATACAGAAAGTCCTTTAAAACTAAGATTACTGTAGTTTCTCTCTTACTGCTGTAAACTAGATATAAAAATTGTATTTAACGCTACTGAAGTTTTTAATTCAAAAATAAAACTTTATTTTGTTTTACCTTAATTCATTTTTACTAATTAACACTAATTTTAACTTTTTGCCGGATGTTTGGCGCAGATAGCTTAGTTGTTTTTCGCCATAAGTGGCCTGGCATGGCCGGGTGGTTAAGGTGCTCGAATCTCCGTCACACCAAACATGCTCACTCTTTCAGCCGAGGGTACGTTATAATGTTACGGTCAATCCCACTATTCGTTGGTAAAAGAGTAGCCCAAGAGTTGGCGGTGGGTAGTGATGACACTGCTAAATTAGGGACCGCTAGCGCAGATAGCCCACGTGTAGCTTTCCGCGAAATTCAAAATCAAACAATTTGTGCTATAAAACGCCACATCAACCAACCACTTGAAACGAGTGCAACTTCTTACCAAGAGGGTACGACATATAAAGAGTAAAGCTCACTGAACTTTCGTTGTGTTATATAATTTTTGTCCAAGACAGAAAATTAGCCTAAGTTTATGATACTTTCAATCCTGTTTACAATGACACAAGTTAACTATATTCGAAAACTGTAAAACACAGTTTAATAAAATCTTACAGAATATACTCAAGTAAAGTCTTTATTATTTCTAAAAGGAAAAATAAAAAGTTTCTCATTTGCAACATCATTTCCTGGCAGAATTGAAATTATAGGTGAAATATGATGAAGCTAAGGATTAAAATAAAATAAGTTAGGTTATTTAATCCATTAAATGGAACTAAATACGTTTTAACAAGAAGATTTATCTTATCATACAAAACGTAAAATAATACATTTATCTAATTAGCTGGGACATTTCTATGCATTTAGATTTCATATATATTTTCAGAAAATATAAATATTTTTGTCACTGGTATATCAACCATAGTTTAAGGGAGTACGGCACTAAAAACCCAAGTTCGATTCCTTGCATTGCAGAGAGCACAGATGGCTTATTACATACTTTGAGCTGGACACAACTAACCAATTAATAAAAGACGCTCTCACTGCATGTACCAATAGACTAAAATCATACCCAGCCTTTTTTTTGTAAATAATCGACCAGTTACTTTATGGTCTGTTTCCTGGGACATCCACCGAGTTCTGTACACCTGTCGATGATGTGATCAGCACCTGATGAAACAGATAATTAGAGATAGTTTTCTTTATGCAGCATACAACGTTTAAACGAACTCTCCGAAAGTACGTGAAATTGCTTTATTTATCTCGGGTTGAATAACGGAACATACATTAGTAGTTTGTTATACAGAGGTCACGTTTTAATTTACTTCTTGTGTGTCGAAGAGAAGTGTATATTTTAGGAATATAAAAAAGCTGGCTTTCATATAAATGTTTTGTATCTTATTTTGCTACACCGTTGGGTTTGTTTGTTTCAAGACAAAGCCACATTAGACTATCTGCTGCGTCCACCACAGAGAATCTGATCCCAGCTATTAATGTTGTAAATCACGTAATATTACCGCTGTCCTACTTGGGAGAGAGAGGTTAAACTGTTCTTTAGCACCCTTCCTCTTCCCTCGCGGAGTTACAACGCTAAAATCAGGAGTTCGATTCTCTTAGGTAAATACAATAGATATCCTGATATGGCTTTGCTGTAACAGAAACACGCACTATTTGATGCCCCCCCCCCTCAGTGGCCCAGCGGAATGTCTGTGAAATAACAACGCTAGCATCCGGGTTTAGATATTCGAGGTGTGCAGAACACAGATAGCCCGTTGTGTAGCTTTATACTAAATTACGAAGGAAAACTTTCTTTGATAAAGTATCTTTGTGTTAGTTTCGAGAAGCCTTCTTATGATACTGTGTCTTTCCTAGAGAAACAACTATAACGCCACACTAACAACAGCTTAAAGAAGGCTACACAGTGGCTGGAATCTATGAACATCAGTGACATTCTTTCAGTTGGACAGCAGTGCTATGATGTTTTCAATAAATTGCAGTACCCCCAGCTTAGTAAAAGTGGATACAAGTTGAACGTTTCCGAAAAATACCAGGAACTTCAACATTCCATTTTGTATTAACTGAAACATGGATGGATATTTATTTTCTTTCTTAATTATAACTAAAAAATTTTGCATTAAATACAAATTATAGTTAAAAACATATCCGTTTCAAAATTATGTTGGTAAATTATGAGCATTTTTAAAAGTGATTTTTGTTTGTTTTATTAAGCTTCGTAAACTTCATCTACTTATATTTCTTTACACGTTTTTACCTAATTTTTTAAATTATTTTTAAAACCCTTCTGTAATACTAAACTACGTACACTCATGCTTTGCTGTGGTTAATAGCAAAGAAGTTTAAATCTTTGCTATAGTATTTTCAAATCTGTAGCCCTAACAACCAGGTCTAACTTCAGTAGAAATATTAGTAGTGATAGAGAGACAATTTTACACGAAAGTTTTAGCTACGTTTTAACAGTAAAGACTAAAAGTATGGTTTATGCAACGGCATTACAAGTGTGGACTCTTCGTAAAGAGATACATGAGGACGTTATAATGTGACGGACAACCTCAAAATTCGTTGATAAAAGCTAGTTCAAAGGTAGGTGGTGTGTGTTGTTGACTCTCTGCCCTTTGTCTAGTCCAGGGGTTCCCAACCTTTTGGCACTCGCGACTTGAAAATGTAATTGATGAAATAAAATTAATGTTATCCCAAGCTACTTCCAACAAGGCTACGCGACTCCCCTGCCAAGGCTGCGCGACCCCCTGGGGGGTCGCGACCCACCGGTTGGGAACCCCTGGTCTAGTCCATTACTTCAAAATTAGGGACAGATAGCGTGAAAGCTGTGCTGTAGATTTTCATAAATTCAAGAAACGAAAACTAAGTGAGTTTTCACGAAAATATTAGAATTGAAAATAATGTTTTAAATTTTGTTTCGGCCTGATATGGCAAAGTTGGTTAAGGCGTTCGATTCGTAATCGAGGGTCGCAGTTTCGAATCCCGGTCGCACCAAACATGCTCGCACTTTCAGTCGTGGGGACGTTATAATGTTTCGGTCAATCCCACTATTCGTTGGTAAAAGAGTAGCCCAAGAGTTGGCGGTAGTGGTGATGACTAGCTGCCTTCCTTATAATATTACATTGCTAAATTAGAGACGGCTAGTGCAGGTAGCCCTCGTATAGCTTTGCGCGAAATTCGAAAAACAAACAAAACAAAACTTTTGTTTCGAATGCAGGGGGGCGTTATTTATTCCCTGAATTTTTCGTCTTAGGTTGTAGAATTTTCAAATTTTAGTGTGAGACACAATTTTCAATAATTTATTGTTAAAATACTTCTTTTCGTGTTGGGATTTTAGTTTTAACATTGATAAGAAAGCTTCGTTTTATAAATCCAATCAGCTTTCAGGAAGTTTTACAGGGTTGGTGAAAGTGCAAGATCCAGAAGAGAGCTTTGGTCTCACCACTCTTCTTGCAAGCTATTCCACCTTGGTTCCTGATTCATCACTCATCAGGTCGCACACAAGAAAACAATATGGATATTAACCAAGAGGAAACTAATAAATGTTACTGTTCGATCACACATTTTCATTCATTTTGCTATACATGTTTAATTTAATGTAGTGGGACGATTGAAAGAGGCCTCGAGTATTTTTGTGTTCCAATAAGTCTTAGATTTTTCTTTTACAAATTGTAAAGCATTCTCATGTTAAATGTGAGCATGTCATTCTTTAACAATCTGGAAATTTAATATATATATATATATATTTCATTTAGGCTGACAATTGCTGGGAAAAAATGATTAACTAAATTATGACATAGAAAGGTGAACAAAGTCCATGTGACCATGTGGATGGCTTTGCACTGACCAAACAATTACAACTGTATTGAATTACTTACATATAAATGTAAAAATGGCTCGTTTGGGTTGAGAAAATCTTTTACGTAGAGGAGCGAACAACGTTTCGACCTACTTCGTTCATCGTCAGGTGAACCTAGATATACATTTTTCTCTACAAGTGGGTTTTCTCGGCATCACTGAATTACTTACAGTTTTGCCTTGCTAATGTAAACATTCAGAACAGCTGCTAAAACATATACATCAAACACAAATGTTTCTTTCTCTCACAAGCTTCACATTTTCAAAAAATTTATATATATATATCAGCTTTGCACGTGCAGTAAACGTAGGTGAAAGTACACAATTTCAAAACTGATACGAGAGCACTAGTCAGAAGTAATTTGAAGAGTCCTAAAGCAAGTTTCTTCTAGTTTGTTGTGATCTCCCAGTAACTCTGATCTATAAGAAGTATTCTTTCTACGTGGTTTTTGTATTATCGAGTGAGAAAATCAATTTTTCCTCCCCGCGTAACTACGACCAAACGCAAAGCTTAATCATACTGCTAAATACGTAATGGACCTTTGTTGTACTTTAATGTTATATGTTCCTATCTTAGAAAGATTCAGATGAGTCATTTTATTATAGATGAGGGGATTCTAACAGACTGGACATAATAAAAATGGTTGTTGCAGAGAAGTGTTGACTTTTCTTCTGACAGTTGGATCCAATGCTAGAAGATGTTGCCAAAAGTTGTACAACCATTTCAGATTCTTTTCATTACTTTTAACCACACAGACCTGCAAAACAAAAAATACATCTTATTGATATCATGGGTGGTGCATGTAGAAAGTAAGAATCTTGAGAAATAGAGAGTCACTGAATCTGGACATTCTGTAGAGCACTGAGGTTGTTAATATGTGGGAATTCTGAAACCTGATGCTGAATAGATTTATTTATGATGAAAAGAGCAAAGATGTGGTTGGAGAATATAGTTTACAAGCTGGAGCCACCTCATCATGAAGTAGATCAGCATGCATTTTGTGAGAAATGGATGACTGCTTACACAATCTGAAACCCTCTCATGAGGAAAAATGAGCTGATGATATCAGGGTGTAGCAAGGACACATCACACCTTCAACCTTGAGCATTATGTTCAGATGAATATAGTGAAATCCATTTACTGGAAGGCAGTAAAATTCAGTCAGAGACTACTAAGACATCTGTCTGTCTTGTCCTGGATTTTATAACTTCATGTTTCATACTGTAAAGAAATTGGATAATGACTAACTCTGTGAAAAGGCTTAACTAGTTAGAGAACAGAGCCATGAGAAGTTAACTGTGTCTGTTGTATAGGAAGGCATAATATGTAAAGGGATATATAAAGGGGTGGCCAAAAGTGCCCCTCCCTGAAAATGTTGTTTATATTTATATCTTTTATTAGATAATAGACAAATGTGTAAAAGTATATGTTTTTAGAGCACACCCAATGAGATGTAATCAAATATGGTCTCAAATCCTAATCTGAGCACTGACTTTCATAAATACCTGAATATTTCATGATTTCCCTACATATTCTCATAAGAAATGGTTGAGTACCTGTTGTAGATTCTTGTATCTTCTTATTTCAAATAGCCTGCAAAATCTCCTTGAATCTTACAAAATATTATGTACCTCTTAGTGCTCTTGTCAAGACTAGTTCCAACACGTATACAACATGTCTGTGTGGTTCATAGCAGTGATACAACATACTTTTCACTCTTAACTTCTCATACAAGTGGCACATAATTAAAGCATCTGTGAAGTTTGCACTTTATCTTGTCACATAGGAAGTAGCACCCATACTCTAAAATTTGGGCCCTTCAACTGCTTCTTTCACAACCTTTGATAAACCACTTGAAGTTGAAAAGTTTATTGTCAATGCTACATCAGTGTCTTTCACAGCTGCATTGTATCTAAGATCTGAATGGTCCAATTATAAACAAACTCTTGCTATCTGGTGAAGTAATCTATGTGTGGTATTGTGTACTCATCATGTCTGTAATCACCAAAGCATCACTAGTACAAAGAAGCTGAATTTCCATCTGTCCATAATCACCAAAGCATTACTGGTATAAAGCTGTTACTCTAAACAATGATTGTCTGCAAGAGTGCATTTTGGTGTTTTAAACAGAAAACGGTGTGTTAATTCTATCATCATCACATACAGTGTTGGTGCAGTAGTGTGTCCATGTAACATCATGGACAAATCTGATTCCTTTATCTGAATGTTTTATGTTACACACTGTTATAGGTATTTGACTGATTCTGCTGGGCCTGGCATGGACAGGTGGTTAAAGCACTCGACTTATAATCTGAAGGTTGCAGGTTTGAATCCCTGCCACACCAAACATGCTCTCACTATCAGCTGTAGGGGCTTTATAATGTGATGGTCAATCTCACTATTCCTTTGTAAAAGAGTAACCCAAGAGTTGGTGGTGGGTGATGACTAGCTGCCTTCATCTAGTCTTGCACTGCTATATTAGGGATGACTAACACAGATATCAATCATCAAACAAGTATACCCAAATGGATTTTGGTAACAAAATATCCCCAAGCACACAAACCACCACTGAAGAGGCTAAAACTTGTGAAACCTCTGCTTCGACCGACAGTATCCAAGCAGCAGACGCTGTTTCTCAAACAAAGACAGCCACGACTCATCAAGCAACCCAGTATCCTAAATACATACGATTCATGAGAGCATCCAGAAAGTTAGCACTGAAAGATCTCCCATTTAGAAACACTGTTTAGAAACGAGAATTTCCTTCTCTCTCCTTTGCCCAAGCTAAAATCAGACCCACGCATCTCAGATGATCCGCCATGTCCTTCAGATCATTCGTCTTCTTAGTTCTAAAGCATCCTAGTTGCAATCTATGTGTATTAACATCATTTGATCATTTCTTTTTATTGTAAGTGCTATTGTATATCTCTTATAATTAATCCTTGTATTTTTCTTTCATTACAGCTCTTCTTCCGGGCACGGTCAGGGACTTTATTCGGCATCCTGGTCGTGAAAGTGGGTTTTCTCGGGGTAATCCCGTTTCTTCCCACAGCTAAATTTCTGTTTCATAGGATCTATAGATCCCAGCTCTGAAAAGAGGTCTGCCACATTAGTTCCTAAATTTTATGTTTAAAGTCCAGTTAATCAGTGTCATGAGTCTTAACCATGTCGGCGTACTGCGTTTGTATCTCTACCTTCTTCACTTTGACTGAAATCACACCATGTAATTCTTCGGACACTTGTGAATGTTGTGCTGAATCTTTTCCCTTCATTCTCCATTTTCTCTCCGGCTCGCCGGCCTGCTTCTCAGCTATTTCCTGATGCTCCTCACTCAGATGCACAAATCAGTCAATTTTAAGGTCATCAGTGACCATGGCTCTTGATAAATAACTAACAAGCCACTCCAATTCACTTAATTATCTCCGTGATCAGTTGACTAATTTATTCTTGCCTAGTGTGGAGTGAAGAGAAACAATAGTTTCTGACTGCACCTGGGTATTTTCGTTCACACTTGGAGAACGAAATGATAATCTAACCTAAATACCTATCAAGTATTTCCATAGCCCTCATGTAGCTTTGCATGAAATTCAAAACAAACCAAACCAGGTTCTACTGAAATTGAAAATCATATCTCACATTGTCTACAGACCATGCTATCTGAAATGTATAGTTGGGTTGGCAATAGTAACACTTATTTTTGAGATATAGCATGGGTATTATGTTGGAGGTGTCCCCGCCATTTGTTGTCAACTCACCTCTGTTTGCTAGAATGAGGTCACTGTTGTGTGACCAAGGTAGTGGCTTCTCTCAGAGCACCTAATACACAACAGTACTTGTACAAAGTTTTAGCACAATCGTTATGTACTAAAACAATCTCTCACCCATTTATTTTCATAATCATGCTGCATTCCAAGTTGTCAACTGGTTACTACACAACTTGGACACATGCAAGCAGTGTACGTATGTGAGTTAATGGCTTGAATCAACCTGTTCATGATTTTAGAAAATCGTGTAGATTCAAGAAATCAACACAAAAATATGATACCTTTTAAGTCGTGCCTTAGAACGGTGGACCTTTCTTCTTCAGGATTTACCCTTAAGAAAGAAAGTCCACCTTTTAACTCTTGGATTATAGAGTATCATATTTTGAGTAGTTTTCCTGTTTCTTGATTGAGTATGAGACATTCCTGTTTCAGTGACCAAGCAATCCACAATTAAAGTAATACTTCTGTTGCTTTCACTCAGCACTTTTGGAAGGACATGGTGTAACAGGTCCTGGGTGACTATGTAATTAGTGTGACGGAAACATAACATCTGATAGTGCTTGCAACAGTGAGCTTAAGGATCTGATATTTTGAGCCACACATGACGATGATGATGTTTTGGAGCAGTTAAAATTATCAATGTTGGCCTTCTCTTCAATTGGAGTTTTCTCGTCATCACGAATTTGAACTCTGTTTAACATGACTGCATTGAATCTTGCTTCATAGGTGTGACTTCAGTCAACGATGAAGTGTTTCTTACCCTCTAATATTGTATCTATTTACTTGGAAGCCCTTCAGTGAATGTGTTTACGAGGAACCCGCTATTATAGATCAATGTAATGTTGCCTTCTCATGTAAAGAAGGATCAAATATCACTTTTATAACCACCCATGTTTGAATAATTATACATTTTCGAGACTTGAATTCAGCCTTGAAGATTACTTGATTCACCAAAAGATAAAAAATGAACACAACGTGTACATGGTGACCTATTCACCAATTTTCATCTTCATAAAAGTTCAACAATATCCATCATTGGGGCACCAAATATCTAATAAACTTATTGCATTACCTATTCCTGAGTTCAGTAAATCTAAGCAGTTATTTGAAATTATTTAGGAAATAGTCTAAGTCCTCCTGGCAGTGTCAATAACTGCCAATGGTATCATTTCTATATCATATCACCACTATTCGACTGTGGTAGCACCCTTACGTGTCTACACCTAGGTTTTGAAGGTCAGTCGGTGATATGTAAATGACATTAAACGCTTCATTTCTCTGTGTGTTTGTGTCTAGTAGCACGAGTACCCCTCAAATCGTGACTCGGTAACATAATTCATATAGTCGTGCCTAAGAACTACGTTTCATAATAATTGTAAGAAAGTCTTTGAAGAGAGTAGTAAAACTGTCGATAATAGAAGTGGTCAAGAAAGAAAACCAAAACTCTCTAAACGGTGATAATGACCTTACTGTAAATACAGATGTGAATATTTCATCTAGAACAGTAAGATACTTACTAACAAGATATAAACTGGATGGGCATGTAGCTGCGCGAAAACTGCTAACGGGAAATCCTAACCAAAACAAAAGCCTGAAGTTAGTATCAGACCACAAACAGTCGATCAGCGAAGTTGGACAACAATGATATAAATAACACATATGTACTGAGAGGTGTGTAGCACTGTATAATTTAATGTGTAGTTAATAGTTACGACGTTAGATAGAAAGTTTTTTCCAAACAACCAGACAAGAGGGTTTTGAAAGCGTCACTTTGATTATTTTACGCTGCCAAAAATCAACAACTCGATTTTTTACTTTATTTACATCTCGTTTAGTCTCAGGGTCAGTTTAACTCTTTAGCAGTGTCTGAACGTAAGATCACAATTTGTGGGTGTACCACACAAGCATACACACACAAAGTGGAGAAACATGATGAAAAATTAGAAAGCCGAATAAAAGGGTCAATCGGCTGGTCCACTTGGGCTAGGGTCAACCAAGTACCAGTGTTGGATGTTCTCAGTAGGTGTTGTGGGCATTGTATCTGATGCTGTTGTTTGGGTGTAGTGCCCACGAAACCTTGGCGTTGCTGCGGTGTCCTTGTGTGGCACTGTAGTGCATTCCCTCGTAGAGCTCCATGGCGGCTGGGGTCAGTGGGCACTGAAATATAACTTCTTTATGATGGATGCCCCTCTTTCTGATAAAAATGATAAGCAGATCATTGGAAAACGACCACACATGAACGACTCTGTCGTACAGTCAATATTACAGCCAGATTCTGCACCTCAATTGTTAATTATCCATTCCTTATCTGAGAAATCCTTGTGGCAGATGCCTTCATTTTTCATTCAAAAGAGATTAGAGGGACTTTGTGGCTCCCCAAAGTCAGTAAAGAAGTTGTGCTCTGGAGACATTTTGGTGGAAACGTCTTTACCACAACATACCAAATTTTTCTTGAAATCAAAGACCATTGAGGATATATTCATTGAGGTTACTCCACATGCAACTTTGAATTATTTCAGAGGAGTTATTGTTGATAGGGATTGAAAGAACATTCCCGAGTCGGAGATCCTCGCTATTTTTTCCAGTCAAAGCGTTACTGTGGTGCGCCGAATCTTCACTCGTAAAGACGGAATTATGGACCATATCAGTGTTCTGATATTAACATTTATATCACCACGTCTTCCTGACACAGTCAAAGCAAGGTATCTGAACTGCAAAGTTCCTAACCCTCACAGATGTTTCCAGTATCAGCGGTTTGGCCACTGAAAAACATCATGTCCTAGTTCTTTGATGTGTCGTAGTAAAACCACGACGGTTACGAGTGCAATCTGGAACCACACTGCGTTAACTATAGTGGCCCACACCCCCCTTACTCTATGTCTTGCCCTAAATGGATAGAAGAGAAAGAGATACAATGCTTAAAGACAGTTAATAATATCACCTACCCAGAGGCTCGAAAATTATTGTCCCCAACTCCACCTCAGACATATGCTGCTGCACTCTATCTCACTACCACACTGGGAATGCAGACAGATCTTTCTGTGCCTCCAACAGAATCGTTTGCAAAACATCTTAAGAATCTTGTGGCCACTATAATTTAAAACGTTGACGCATCTTTGTTTACTTCCATCTCTCTCCCTACCACTCCTTTCAGTGACTGTCCAGTTTCACATCCTTTAGGTTCAAGTGTTTCCTCGGGTCCGTTCTCTTCTGCAGTCCCGAGAAGTAAATCGACCATTCGTTCACGCTCTCAGTAATTGAAATCTTTGTTCACAGACAAGACCTGCTTACTCGACCCAGGGCAGAATCCATGGAAGTTGATAGATATTCATCCAATAAAGAAATAAACGTGGTCACAAACAGATCTACCCACCATATTCTCCTACACATAAATAACAATAGCCACTCTGAACCAGTGGAACTGTCGAGGTTTTCGAGCAAATATAGATGAGATTGAGGATTTGATTGATTCTTACCATCCCGTGTGCCTCTCCTTACAGGAAACATTTTTGAAACCCGCTGATACAGTCACCCTTTGGCAATTTTAATTGAACAGGAATGACAGGTCTGTTCCATACATGGACTATGATCATGTATTCAAGATTCGGCTCTGTGCCAGTTGGCAATCGAATTGGAGTGCGAAACGTGAAAAGCTTTTCCAAATAAAATCCTGTATTGGACCATGCCTGTCTTGTTTCCTAAGAATCAGAAAGAGGGAGTTGCCCTAGCTAGACTACGCACTGGTCACAGTTTTTTAACTAATCGTTTTCTTTCATCTGGAACTGTTGCACCAATGTGTTTGTTATCTGTGTAACACTCGGGTCACACATTTTACTGCCATGCCGTCGTTACGAACCTCAACGACGGCACCATTTTAAGCATGTTTTGTCCCAACATTTATCCCTTATGTTGTCATTGGCGATGGTGACACTGTCCACCTAACAAATATTTGTGTTTTTTAAAGTCCATTAAATTAGAAAATAGCCGTGACGTCAAATAACTGGAAACCAGGACTGGAAAGCCCAACTTCAGGTGGCTAACGCTGATGTTTGAACTTACCCGTTAGTCATCCTGGCGAGTTATGATAATTAAAATTATGATACAGAAAGTCCTTTAAAACTAAGATTACTGTAGTTTCTCTCTTACTGCTGTAAACTAGATATAAAAATTGTATTTAACGCTACTGTAGTTTTTAATTCAAAAATAAAACTTTATTTTGTTTTACCTTAATTCATTTTTACTAATTAACACTAATTTTAACTTTTTGCCGGATGTTTGGCGCAGATAGCTTAGTTGTTTTTCGCCATAAGTGGCCTGGCATGGCCGAGTGGTTAAGGTGCTCGAATCTCCGTCACACCAAACATGCTCACTCTTTCAGCCGAGGGTACGTTATAATGTTACGGTCAATCCCACTATTCGTTGGTAAAAGAGTAGCCCAAGAGTTGGCGGTGGGTAGTGATGACACTGCTAAATTAGGGACCGCTAGCGCAGATAGCCCACGTGTAGCTTTCCGCGAAATTCAAAATCAAACAATTTGTGCTATAAAACGCCACATCAACCAACCACTTGAAACGAGTGCAACTTCTTACCAAGAGGGTACGACATATAAAGAGTAAAGCTCACTGAACTTTCGTTGTGTTATATAATTTTTGTCCAAGACAGAAAATTAGCCTAAGTTTATGATACTTTCAATCCTGTTTACAATGACACAAGTTAACTATATTCGAAAACTGTAAAACACAGTTTAATAAAATCTTACAGAATATACTCAAGTAAAGTCTTTATTATTTCTAAAAGGAAAAATAAAAAGTTTCTCATTTGCAACATCATTTCCTGGCAGAATTGAAATTATAGGTGAAATATGATGAAGCTAAGGATTAAAATAAAATAAGTTAGGTTATTTAATCCATTAAATGGAACTAAATACGTTTTAACAAGAAGATTTATCTTATCATACAAAACGTAAAATAATACATTTATCTAATTAGCTGGGACATTTCTATGCATTTAGATTTCATATATATTTTCAGAAAATATAAATATTTTTGTCACTGGTATATCAACCATAGTTTAAGGAGTACGGCACTAAAACCCAAGTTCGATTCCTTGCATTGCAGAGAGCACAGATGGCTTATTACATACTTTGAGCTGGACACAACTAACCAATTAATAAAAGACGCTCTCACTGCATGTACCAATAGACTAAAATCATACCCAGCCTTTTTTTGTAAATAATCGACCAGTTACTTTATGGTCTGTTTCCTGGGACATCCACCGAGTTCTGTACACCTGTCGATGATGTGATCAGCACCTGATGAAACAGATAATTAGAGATAGTTTTCTTTATGCAGCATACAACGTTTAAACGAACTCTCCGAAAGTACGTGAAATTGCTTTATTTATCTCGGGTTGAATAACGGAACATACATTAGTAGTTTGTTATACAGAGGTCACGTTTTAATTTACTTCTTGTGTGTCGAAGAGAAGTGTATATTTTAGGAATATAAAAAAGCTGGCTTTCATATAAATGTTTTGTATCTTATTTTGCTACACCGTTGGGTTTGTTTGTTTCAAGACAAAGCCACATTAGACTATCTGCTGCGTCCACCACAGAGAATCTGATCCCAGCTATTAATGTTGTAAATCACGTAATATTACCGCTGTCCTACTTGGGAGAGAGAGGTTAAACTGTTCTTTAGCACCCTTCCTCTTCCCTCGCGGAGTTACAACGCTAAAATCAGGAGTTCGATTCTCTTAGGTAAATACAATAGATATCCTGATATGGCTTTGCTGTAACAGAAACACGCACTATTTGATGCCCCCCCTCAGTGGCCCAGCGGAATGTCTGTGAAATAACAACGCTAGCATCCGGGTTTAGATATTCGAGGTGTGCAGAACACAGATAGCCCGTTGTGTAGCTTTATACTAAATTACGAAGGAAAACTTTCTTTGATAAAGTATCTTTGTGTTAGTTTCGAGAAGCCTTCTTATGATACTGTGTCTTTCCTAGAGAAACAACTATAACGCCACACTAACAACAGCTTAAAGAAGGCTACACAGTGGCTGGAATCTATGAACATCAGTGACATTCTTTCAGTTGGACAGCAGTGCTATGATGTTTTCAATAAATTGCAGTACCCCCAGCTTAGTAAAAGTGGATACAAGTTGAACGTTTCCGAAAAATACCAGGAACTTCAACATTCCATTTTGTATTAACTGAAACATGGATGGATATTTATTTTCTTTCTTAATTATAACTAAAAAATTTTGCATTAAATACAAATTATAGTTAAAAACATATCCGTTTCAAAATTATGTTGGTAAATTATGAGCATTTTTAAAAGTGATTTTTGTTTGTTTTATTAAGCTTCGTAAACTTCATCTACTTATATTTCTTTACACGTTTTTACCTAATTTTTTAAATTATTTTTAAAACCCTTCTGTAATACTAAACTACGTACACTCATGCTTTGCTGTGGTTAATAGCAAAGAAGTTTAAATCTTTGCTATAGTATTTTCAAATCTGTAGCCCTAACAACCAGGTCTAACTTCAGTAGAAATATTAGTAGTGATAGAGACAATTTTACACGAAAGTTTTAGCTACGTTTTAACAGTAAAGACTAAAAGTATGGTTTATGCAACGGCATTACAAGTGTGGACTCTTCGTAAAGAGATACATGAGGACGTTATAATGTGACGGACAACCTCAAAATTCGTTGATAAAAGCTAGTTCAAAGGTAGGTGGTGTGTGTTGTTGACTCTCTGCCCTTTGTCTAGTCCAGGGGTTCCCAACCTTTTGGCACTCGCGACTTGAAAATGTAATTGATGAAATAAAATTAATGTTATCCCAAGCTACTTCCAACAAGGCTACGCGACTCCCCTGCCAAGGCTGCGCGACCCCTGGGGTCGCGACCACCGGTTGGGAACCCTGGTCTAGTCCATTACTTCAAAATTAGGGACAGATAGCGTGAAAGCTGTGCTGTAGATTTTCATAAATTCAAGAAACGAAAACTAAGTGAGTTTTCACGAAAATATTAGAATTGAAAATAATGTTTTAAATTTTGTTTCGGCCTGATATGGCAAAGTTGGTTAAGGCGTTCGATTCGTAATCGAGGGTCGCAGTTTCGAATCCCGGTCGCACCAAACATGCTCGCACTTTCAGTCGTGGGGACGTTATAATGTTTCGGTCAATCCCACTATTCGTTGGTAAAAGAGTAGCCCAAGAGTTGGCGGTAGTGGTGATGACTAGCTGCCTACCTTATAATATTACACTGCTAAATTAGAGACGGCTAGTGCAGGTAGCCCTCGTATAGCTTTGCGCGAAATTCGAAAAACAAACAAAACAAAACTTTTGTTTCGAATGCAGGGGCGTTATTTATTCCTGAATTTTCGTCTTAGGTTGTAGAATTTTCAAATTTTAGTGTGAGACACAATTTTCAATAATTTATTGTTAAAATACTTCTTTTCGTGTTGGGATTTTAGTTTTAACATTGATAAGAAAGCTTCGTTTTATAAATCCAATCAGCTTTCAGGAAGTTTTACAGGGTTGGTGAAAGTGCAAGATCCAGAAGAGAGCTTTGGTCTCACCACTCTTCTTGCAAGCTATTCCACCTTGGTTCCTGATTCATCACTCATCAGGTCGCACACAAGAAAACAATATGGATATTAACCAAGAGGAAACTAATAAATGTTACTGTTCGATCACACATTTTCATTCATTTTGCTATACATGTTTAATTTAATGTAGTGGGACGATTGAAAGAGGCCTCGAGTATTTTTGTGTTCCAATAAGTCTTAGATTTTTCTTTTACAAATTGTAAAGCATTCTCATGTTAAATGTGAGCATGTCATTCTTTAACAATCTGGAAATTTAATATATATATATATATTTCATTTAGGCTGACAATTGCTGGGAAAAAATGATTAACTAAATTATGACATAGAAAGGTGAACAAAGTCCATGTGACCATGTGGATGGCTTTGCACTGACCAAACAATTACAACTGTATTGAATTACTTACATATAAATGTAAAAATGGCTCGTTTGGGTTGAGAAAATCTTTTACGTAGAGGAGCGAACAACGTTTCGACCTACTTCGTTCATCGTCAGGTGAACCTAGATATACATTTTTCTCTACAAGTGGGTTTTCTCGGCATCACTGAATTACTTACAGTTTTGCCTTGCTAATGTAAACATTCAGAACAGCTGCTAAAACATATACATCAAACACAAATGTTTCTTTCTCTCACAAGCTTCACATTTTCAAAAAAATTTATATATATATATCAGCTTTGCACGTGCAGTAAACGTAGGTGAAAGTACACAATTTCAAAACTGATACGAGAGCACTAGTCAGAAGTAATTTGAAGAGTCCTAAAGCAAGTTTCTTCTAGTTTGTTGTGATCTCCCAGTAACTCTGATCTATAAGAAGTATTCTTTCTACGTGGTTTTTGTATTATCGAGTGAGAAAATCCAATTTTTCCTCCCCCGCGTAACTACGACCAAACGCAAAGCTTAATCATACTGCTAAATACGTAATGGACCTTTGTTGTACTTTAATGTTATATGTTCCTATCTTAGAAAGATTCAGATGAGTCATTTTATTATAGATGAGGGGATTCTAACAGACTGGACATAATAAAAATGGTTGTTGCAGAGAAGTGTTGACTTTTCTTCTGACAGTTGGATCCAATGCTAGAAGATGTTGCCAAAAGTTGTACAACCATTTCAGATTCTTTTCATTACTTTTAACCACACAGACCTGCAAAACAAAAAATACATCTTATTGATATCATGGGTGGTGCATGTAGAAAGTAAGAATCTTGAGAAATAGAGAGTCACTGAATCTGGACATTCTGTAGAGCACTGAGGTTGTTAATATGTGGGAATTCTGAAACCTGATGCTGAATAGATTTATTTATGATGAAAAGAGCAAAGATGTGGTTGGAGAATATAGTTTACAAGCTGGAGCCACCTCATCATGAAGTAGATCAGCATGCATTTTGTGAGAAATGGATGACTGCTTACACAATCTGAAACCCTCTCATGAGGAAAAATGAGCTGATGATATCAGGGGTGTAGCAAGGACACATCACACCTTCAACCTTGAGCATTATGTTCAGATGAATATAGTGAAATCCATTTACTGGAAGGCAGTAAAATTCAGTCAGAGACTACTAAGACATCTGTCTGTCTTGTCCTGGATTTTATAACTTCATGTTTCATACTGTAAAGAAATTGGATAATGACTAACTCTGTGAAAAGGCTTAACTAGTTAGAGAACAGAGCCATGAGAAGTTAACTGTGTCTGTTGTATAGGAAGGCATAATATGTAAAGGGATATATAAAGGGGTGGCCAAAAAAGTGCCCCCTCCCCTGAAAATGTTGTTTATATTTATATCTTTTATTAGATAATAGACAAATGTGTAAAAGTATATGTTTTTAGAGCACACCCAATGAGATGTAATCAAATATGGTCTCAAATCCTAATCTGAGCACTGACTTTCATAAATACCTGAATATTTCATGATTTCCCCTACATATTCTCATAAGAAATGGTTGAGTACCTGTTGTAGATTCTTGTATCTTCTTATTTCAAATAGCCTGCAAAATCTCCTTGAATCTTACAAAATATTATGTACCTCTTAGTGCTCTTGTCAAGACTAGTTCCAACACGTATACAACATGTCTGTGTGGTTCATAGCAGTGATACAACATACTTTTCACTCTTAACTTCTCATACAAGTGGCACATAATTAAAGCATCTGTGAAGTTTGCACTTTATCTTGTCACATAGGAAGTAGCACCCATACTCTAAAATTTGGGCCCTTCAACTGCTTCTTTCACAACCTTTGATAAACCACTTGAAGTTGAAAAGTTTATTGTCAATGCTACATCAGTGTCTTTCACAGCTGCATTGTATCTAAGATCTGAATGGTCCAATTATAAACAAACTCTTGCTATCTGGTGAAGTAATCTATGTGTGGTATTGTGTACTCATCATGTCTGTAATCACCAAAGCATCACTAGTACAAAGAAGCTGAATTTCCATCTGTCCATAATCACCAAAGCATTACTGGTATAAAGCTGTTACTCTAAACAATGATTGTCTGCAAGAGTGCATTTTGGTGTTTTAAACAGAAAACGGTGTGTTAATTCTATCATCATCACATACAGTGTTGGTGCAGTAGTGTGTCCATGTAACATCATGGACAAATCTGATTCCTTTATCTGAATGTTTTATGTTACACACTGTTATAGGTATTTGACTGATTCTGCTGGGCCTGGCATGGACAGGTGGTTAAAGCACTCGACTTATAATCTGAAGGTTGCAGGTTTGAATCCCTGCCACACCAAACATGCTCTCACTATCAGCTGTAGGGGCTTTATAATGTGATGGTCAATCTCACTATTCCTTTGTAAAGAGTAACCCAAGAGTTGGTGGTGGGTGATGACTAGCTGCCTTCATCTAGTCTTGCACTGCTATATTAGGGATGACTAACACAGATATCAATCATCAAACAAGTATACCCAAATGGATTTTGGTAACAAAATATCCCCAAGCACACAAACCACCACTGAAGAGGCTAAAACTTGTGAAACCTCTGCTTCGACCGACAGTATCCAAGCAGCAGACGCTGTTTCTCAAACAAAGACAGCCACGACTCATCAAGCAACCCAGTATCCTAAATACATACGATTCATGAGAGCATCCAGAAAGTTAGCACTGAAAGATCTCCCATTTAGAAACACTGTTTAGAAACGAGAATTTCCTTCTCTCTCCTTTGCCCAAGCTAAAATCAGACCCACGCATCTCAGATGATCCGCCATGTCCTTCAGATCATTCGTCTTCTTAGTTCTAAAGCATCCTAGTTGCAATCTATGTGTATTAACATCATTTGATCATTTCTTTTTTATTGTAAGTGCTATTGTATATCTCTTATAATTAATCCTTGTATTTTTCTTTCATTACAGCTCTTCTTCCGGGCACGGTCAGGGACTTTATTCGGCATCCTGGTCGTGAAAGTGGGTTTTCTCGGGGTAATCCCGTTTCTTCCCACAGCTAAATTTCTGTTTCATAGGATCTATAGATCCCAGCTCTGAAAAGAGGTCTGCCACATTAGTTCCTAAATTTTATGTTTAAAGTCCAGTTAATCAGTGTCATGAGTCTTAACCATGTCGGCGTACTGCGTTTGTATCTCTCTACCTTCTTCACTTTGACTGAAATCACACCATGTAATTCTTCGGACACTTGTGAATGTTGTGCTGAATCTTTTCCCTTCATTCTCCATTTTCTCTCCGGCTCGCCGGCCTGCTTCTCAGCTATTTCCTGATGCTCCTCACTCAGATGCACAAATCAGTCAATTTTAAGGTCATCAGTGACCATGGCTCTTGATAAATAACTAACAAGCCACTCCAATTCACTTAATTATCTCCGTGATCAGTTGACTAATTTATTCTTGCCTAGTGTGGAGTGAAGAGAAACAATAGTTTCTGACTGCACCTGGGTATTTTTCGTTCACACTTGGAGAACGAAATGATAATCTAACCTAAATACCTATCAAGTATTTCCATAGCCCTCATGTAGCTTTGCATGAAATTCAAAACAAACCAAACCAGGTTCTACTGAAATTGAAAATCATATCTCACATTGTCTACAGACCATGCTATCTGAAATGTATAGTTGGGTTGGCAATAGTAACACTTATTTTTGAGATATAGCATGGGTATTATGTTGGAGGTGTCCCCGCCATTTGTTGTCAACTCACCTCTGTTTGCTAGAATGAGGTCACTGTTGTGTGACCAAGGTAGTGGCTTCTCTCAGAGCACCTAATACACAACAGTACTTGTACAAAGTTTTAGCACAATCGTTATGTACTAAAACAATCTCTCACCCATTTATTTTCATAATCATGCTGCATTCCAAGTTGTCAACTGGTTACTACACAACTTGGACACATGCAAGCAGTGTACGTATGTGAGTTAATGGCTTGAATCAACCTGTTCATGATTTTAGAAAATCGTGTAGATTCAAGAAATCAACACAAAAATATGATACCTTTTAAGTCGTGCCTTAGAACGGTGGACATTTCTTCTTCAGGATTTACCCCTTAAGAAAGAAAGTCCACCTTTTGAAAGCTCTTGGATTATAGAGTATCATATTTTTGAGTAGTTTTCCTGTTTCTTGATTGAGTATGAGACATTCCTGTTTCAGTGACCAAGCAATCCACAATTAAAGTAATACTTCTGTTGCTTTCACTCAGCACTTTTGGAAGGACATGGTGTAACAGGTCCTGGGTGACTATGTAATTAGTGTGACGGAAACATAACATCTGATAGTGCTTGCAACAGTGAGCTTAAGGATCTGATATTTTGAGCCACACATGACGATGATGATGTTTTGGAGCAGTTAAAATTATCAATGTTGGCCTTCTCTTCAATTGGAGTTTTCTCGTCATCACGAATTTGAACTCTGTTTAACATGACTGCATTGAATCTTGCTTCATAGGTGTGACTTCAGTCAACGATGAAGTGTTTCTTACCCTCTAATATTGTATCTATTTACTTGGAAGCCCTTCAGTGAATGTGTTTACGAGGAACCCGCTATTATAGATCAATGTAATGTTGCCTTCTCATGTAAAGAAGGATCAAATATCACTTTTATAACCACCCATGTTTGAATAATTATACATTTTCGAGACTTGAATTCAGCCTTGAAGATTACTTGATTCACCAAAAGATAAAAAATGAACACAACGTGTACATGGTGACCTATTCACCAATTTTCATCTTCATAAAAGTTCAACAATATCCATCATTGGGGCACCAAATATCTAATAAACTTATTGCATTACCTATTCCTGAGTTCAGTAAATCTAAGCAGTTATTTGAAATTATTTAGGAAATAGTCTAAGTCCTCCTGGCAGTGTCAATAACTGCCAATGGTATCATTTCTATATCATATCACCACTATTCGACTGTGGTAGCACCCTTACGTGTCTACACCTAGGTTTTGAAGGTCAGTCGGTGATATGTAAATGACATTAAACGCTTCATTTCTCTGTGTGTTTGTGTCTAGTAGCACGAGTACCCCTCAAATCGTGACTCGGTAACATAATTCATATAGTCGTGCCTAAGAACTACGTTTCATAATAATTGTAAGAAAGTCTTTGAAGAGAGTAGTAAAACTGTCGATAATAGAAGTGGTCAAGAAAGAAAACCAAAACTCTCTAAACGGTGATAATGACCTTACTGTAAATACAGATGTGAATATTTCATCTAGAACAGTAAGATACTTACTAACAAGATATAAACTGGATGGGCATGTAGCTGCGCGAAAACTGCTAACGGGAAATCCTAACCAAAACAAAAGCCTGAAGTTAGTATCAGACCACAAACAGTCGATCAGCGAAGTTGGACAACAATGATATAAATAACACATATGTACTGAGAGGTGTGTAGCACTGTATAATTTAATGTGTAGTTAATAGTTACGACGTTAGATAGAAAGTTTTTTCCAAACAACCAGACAAGAGGGTTTTGAAAGCGTCACTTTGATTATTTTACGCTGCCAAAAATCAACAACTCGATTTTTTACTTTATTTACATCTCGTTTAGTCTCAGGGTCAGTTTAACTCTTTAGCAGTGTCTGAACGTAAGATCACAATTTGTGGGTGTACCACACAAGCATACACACACAAAGTGGAGAAACATGATGAAAAATTAGAAAGCCGAATAAAAGGGTCAATCGGCTGGTCCACTTGGGCTAGGGTCAACCAAGTACCAGTGTTGGATGTTCTCAGTAGGTGTTGTGGGCATTGTATCTGATGCTGTTGTTTGGGTGTAGTGCCCACGAAACCTTGGCGTTGCTGCGGTGTCCTTGTGTGGCACTGTAGTGCATTCCCTCGTAGAGCTCCATGGCGGCTGGGGTCAGTGGGCACTGAAATATAACTTCTTTATGATGGATGCCCCTCTTTCTGATAAAAATGATAAGCAGATCATTGGAAAACGACCACACATGAACGACTCTGTCGTACAGTCAATATTACAGCCAGATTCTGCACCTCAATTGTTAATTATCCATTCCTTATCTGAGAAATCCTTGTGGCAGATGCCTTCATTTTTCATTCAAAAGAGATTAGAGGGACTTTGTGGCTCCCCAAAGTCAGTAAAGAAGTTGTGCTCTGGAGACATTTTGGTGGAAACGTCTTTACCACAACATACCAAATTTTCTTGAAATCAAAGACCATTGAGGATATATTCATTGAGGTTACTCCACATGCAACTTTGAATTATTTCAGAGGAGTTATTGTTGATAGGGATTGAAAGAACATTCCCGAGTCGGAGATCCTCGCTATTTTTTCCAGTCAAAGCGTTACTGTGGTGCGCCGAATCTTCACTCGTAAAGACGGAATTATGGACCATATCAGTGTTCTGATATTAACATTTATATCACCACGTCTTCCTGACACAGTCAAAGCAAGGTATCTGAACTGCAAAGTTCCTAACCCTCACAGATGTTTCCAGTATCAGCGGTTTGGCCACTGAAAAACATCATGTCCTAGTTCTTTGATGTGTCGTAGTAAAACCACGACGGTTACGAGTGCAATCTGGAACCACACTGCGTTAACTATAGTGGCCCACACCCCCCTTACTCTATGTCTTGCCCTAAATGGATAGAAGAGAAAGAGATACAATGCTTAAAGACAGTTAATAATATCACCTACCCAGAGGCTCGAAAATTATTGTCCCCAACTCCACCTCAGACATATGCTGCTGCACTCTATCTCACTACCACACTGGGAATGCAGACAGATCTTTCTGTGCCTCCAACAGAATCGTTTGCAAAACATCTTAAGAATCTTGTGGCCACTATAATTTAAAACGTTGACGCATCTTTGTTTACTTCCATCTCTCTCCCTACCACTCCTTTCAGTGACTGTCCAGTTTCACATCCTTTAGGTTCAAGTGTTTCCTCGGGTCCGTTCTCTTCTGCAGTCCCGAGAAGTAAATCGACCATTCGTTCACGCTCTCAGTAATTGAAATCTTTGTTCACAGACAAGACCTGCTTACTCGACCCAGGGCAGAATCCATGGAAGTTGATAGATATTCATCCAATAAAGAAATAAACGTGGTCACAAACAGATCTACCCACCACATTCTCCTACACATAAATAACAACAGCCACTCTGAACCAGTGGAACTGTCGAGGTTTTCGAGCAAATATAGATGAGATTGAGGATTTGATTGATTCTTACCATCCCGTGTGCCTCTCCTTACAGGAAACATTTTTGAAACCCGCTGATACAGTCACCCTTTGGCAATTTTAATTGAACAGGAATGACAGGTCTGTTCCATACATGGACTATGATCATGTATTCAAGATTCGGCTCTGTGCCAGTTGGCAATCAATTGGAGTGCGAAACGTGAAAAGCTTTTCCAAATAAAATCCTGTATTGGACCATGCCTGTCTTGTTTCCCTAAGAATCAGAAAGAGGGAGTTGCCCTAGCTAGACTACGCACTGGTCACAGTTTTTTTAACTAATCGTTTTCTTTCATCTGGAACTGTTGCACCAATGTGTTTGTTATCTGTGTAACACTCGGGTCACACATTTTACTGCCATGCCGTCGTTACGAACCTCAACGACGGCACCATTTTAAGCATGTTTTGTCCCAACATTTATCCCTTATGTTGTCATTGGCGATGGTGACACTGTCCACCTAACAAATATTTGTGTTTTTTAAAGTCCATTAAATTAGAAAATAGCCGTGACGTCAAATAACTGGAAACCAGGACTGGAAAGCCCAACTTCAGGTGGCTAACGCTGATGTTTGAACTTACCCGTTAGTCATCCTGGCGAGTTATGATAATTAAAATTATGATACAGAAAGTCCTTTAAAACTAAGATTACTGTAGTTTCTCTCTTACTGCTGTAAACTAGATATAAAATTGTATTTAACGCTACTGAAGTTTTAATTCAAAAATAAAACTTTATTTTGTTTTACCTTAATTCATTTTACTAATTAACACTAATTTTAACTTTTGCCGGATGTTTGGCGCAGATAGCTTAGTTGTTTTCGCCATAAGTGGCCTGGCATGGCCGAGTGGTTAAGGTGCTCGAATCTCCGTCACACCAAACATGCTCACTCTTTCAGCCGAGGGTACGTTATAATGTTACGGTCAATCCCACTATTCGTTGGTAAAAGAGTAGCCCAAGAGTTGGCGGTGGGTAGTGATGACACTGCTAAATTAGGGACCGCTAGCGCAGATAGCCCACGTGTAGCTTTCCGCGAAATTCAAAATCAAACAATTTGTGCTATAAAACGCCACATCAACCAACCACTTGAAACGAGTGCAACTTCTTACCAAGAGGGTACGACATATAAAGAGTAAAGCTCACTGAACTTTCGTTGTGTTATATAATTTTTGTCCAAGACAGAAAATTAGCCTAAGTTTATGATACTTTCAATCCTGTTTACAATGACACAAGTTAACTATATTCGAAAACTGTAAAACACAGTTTAATAAAATCTTACAGAATATACTCAAGTAAAGTCTTTATTATTTCTAAAAGGAAAAATAAAAAGTTTCTCATTTGCAACATCATTTCCTGGCAGAATTGAAATTATAGGTGAAATATGATGAAGCTAAGGATTAAAATAAAATAAGTTAGGTTATTTAATCCATTAAATGGAACTAAATACGTTTTAACAAGAAGATTTATCTTATCATACAAAACGTAAAATAATACATTTATCTAATTAGCTGGGACATTTCTATGCATTTAGATTTCATATATATTTTCAGAAAATATAAATATTTTTGTCACTGGTATATCAACCATAGTTTAAGGGAGTACGGCACTAAAAACCCAAGTTCGATTCCTTGCATTGCAGAGAGCACAGATGGCTTATTACATACTTTGAGCTGGACACAACTAACCAATTAATAAAAGACGCTCTCACTGCATGTACCAATAGACTAAAATCATACCCAGCCTTTTTTTTGTAAATAATCGACCAGTTACTTTATGGTCTGTTTCCTGGGACATCCACCGAGTTCTGTACACCTGTCGATGATGTGATCAGCACCTGATGAAACAGATAATTAGAGATAGTTTTCTTTATGCAGCATACAACGTTTAAACGAACTCTCCGAAAGTACGTGAAATTGCTTTATTTATCTCGGGTTGAATAACGGAACATACATTAGTAGTTTGTTATACAGAGGTCACGTTTTTAATTTACTTCTTGTGTGTCGAAGAGAAGTGTATATTTTAGGAATATAAAAAAGCTGGCTTTCATATAAATGTTTTGTATCTTATTTTGCTACACCGTTGGGTTTGTTTGTTTCAAGACAAAGCCACATTAGACTATCTGCTGCGTCCACCACAGAGAATCTGATCCCAGCTATTAATGTTGTAAATCACGTAATATTACCGCTGTCCTACTTGGGAGAGAGAGGTTAAACTGTTCTTTAGCACCCTTCCTCTTCCCTCGCGGAGTTACAACGCTAAAATCAGGAGTTCGATTCTCTTAGGTAAATACAATAGATATCCTGATATGGCTTTGCTGTAACAGAAACACGCACTATTTGATGCCCCTCAGTGGCCCAGCGGAATGTCTGTGAAATAACAACGCTAGCATCCGGGTTTAGATATTCGAGGTGTGCAGAACACAGATAGCCCGTTGTGTAGCTTTATACTAAATTACGAAGGAAAACTTTCTTTGATAAAGTATCTTTGTGTTAGTTTCGAGAAGCCTTCTTATGATACTGTGTCTTTCCTAGAGAAACAACTATAACGCCACACTAACAACAGCTTAAAGAAGGCTACACAGTGGCTGGAATCTATGAACATCAGTGACATTCTTTCAGTTGGACAGCAGTGCTATGATGTTTTCAATAAATTGCAGTACCCCCAGCTTAGTAAAAGTGGATACAAGTTGAACGTTTCCGAAAAATACCAGGAACTTCAACATTCCATTTTGTATTAACTGAAACATGGATGGATATTTATTTTCTTTCTTAATTATAACTAAAAAATTTTGCATTAAATACAAATTATAGTTAAAAACATATCCGTTTCAAAATTATGTTGGTAAATTATGAGCATTTTTAAAAGTGATTTTTGTTTGTTTTATTAAGCTTCGTAAACTTCATCTACTTATATTTCTTTACACGTTTTTACCTAATTTTTTAAATTATTTTTAAAACCCTTCTGTAATACTAAACTACGTACACTCATGCTTTGCTGTGGTTAATAGCAAAGAAGTTTAAATCTTTGCTATAGTATTTTCAAATCTGTAGCCCTAACAACCAGGTCTAACTTCAGTAGAAATATTAGTAGTGATAGAGAGACAATTTTACACGAAAGTTTTAGCTACGTTTTAACAGTAAAGACTAAAAGTATGGTTTATGCAACGGCATTACAAGTGTGGACTCTTCGTAAAGAGATACATGAGGACGTTATAATGTGACGGACAACCTCAAAATTCGTTGATAAAGCTAGTTCAAAGGTAGGTGGTGTGTGTTGTTGACTCTCTGCCCTTTGTCTAGTCCAGGGGTTCCCAACCTTTTGGCACTCGCGACTTGAAAATGTAATTGATGAAATAAAATTAATGTTATCCCAAGCTACTTCCAACAAGGCTACGCGACTCCCTGCCAAGGCTGCGCGACCCCTGGGGTCGCGACCACCGGTTGGGAACCCCTGGTCTAGTCCATTACTTCAAAATTAGGGACAGATAGCGTGAAAGCTGTGCTGTAGATTTTCATAAATTCAAGAAACGAAAACTAAGTGAGTTTTCACGAAAATATTAGAATTGAAAATAATGTTTTAAATTTTGTTTCGGCCTGATATGGCAAAGTTGGTTAAGGCGTTCGATTCGTAATCGAGGGTCGCAGTTTCGAATCCCGGTCGCACCAAACATGCTCGCACTTTCAGTCGTGGGGACGTTATAATGTTTCGGTCAATCCCACTATTCGTTGGTAAAGAGTAGCCAAGAGTTGGCGGTAGTGGTGATGACTAGCTGCCTACCTTATAATATTACACTGCTAAATTAGAGACGGCTAGTGCAGGTAGCCCTCGTATAGCTTTGCGCGAAATTCGAAAAACAAACAAAACAAAACTTTTGTTTCGAATGCAGGGGGCGTTATTTATTCCTGAATTTTCGTCTTAGGTTGTAGAATTTTCAAATTTTAGTGTGAGACACAATTTTCAATAATTTATTGTTAAAATACTTCTTTTCGTGTTGGGATTTTAGTTTTAACATTGATAAGAAAGCTTCGTTTTATAAATCCAATCAGCTTTCAGGAAGTTTTACAGGGTTGGTGAAAGTGCAAGATCCAGAAGAGAGCTTTGGTCTCACCACTCTTCTTGCAAGCTATTCCACCTTGGTTCCTGATTCATCACTCATCAGGTCGCACACAAGAAAACAATATGGATATTAACCAAGAGGAAACTAATAAATGTTACTGTTCGATCACACATTTTCATTCATTTTGCTATACATGTTTAATTTAATGTAGTGGGACGATTGAAAGAGGCCTCAGAGTATTTTTGTGTTCCAATAAGTCTTAGATTTTTCTTTTACAAATTGTAAAGCATTCTCATGTTAAATGTGAGCATGTCATTCTTTAACAATCTGGAAATTTAATATATATATATATATTTCATTTAGGCTGACAATTGCTGGGAAAAAATGATTAACTAAATTATGACATAGAAAGGTGAACAAAGTCCATGTGACCATGTGGATGGCTTTGCACTGACCAAACAATTACAACTGTATTGAATTACTTACATATAAATGTAAAAATGGCTCGTTTGGGTTGAGAAAATCTTTTTACGTAGAGGAGCGAACAACGTTTCGACCTACTTCGTTCATCGTCAGGTGAACCTAGATATACATTTTTCTCTACAAGTGGGTTTTCTCGGCATCACTGAATTACTTACAGTTTTGCCTTGCTAATGTAAACATTCAGAACAGCTGCTAAAACATATACATCAAACACAAATGTTTCTTTCTCTCACAAGCTTCACATTTTCAAAAAAATTTATATATATATATCAGCTTTGCACGTGCAGTAAACGTAGGTGAAAGTACACAATTTCAAAACTGATACGAGAGCACTAGTCAGAAGTAATTTGAAGAGTCCTAAAGCAAGTTTCTTCTAGTTTGTTGTGATCTCCCAGTAACTCTGATCTATAAGAAGTATTCTTTCTACGTGGTTTTTGTATTATCGAGTGAGAAAATCCAATTTTCCTCCCCGCGTAACTACGACCAAACGCAAAGCTTAATCATACTGCTAAATACGTAATGGTAACAAGAAAGAACATTTTGTTACTGATTCTTATAGCAATCGGTTTATCATGGCTGTTAAGGAACGGATTATTCTCCAGTTTCAACTATGGAAAGGAACAAAAAATTCATTGTAAGTTTCTCTTTTAGATTTATTTTCTACTGTATTTATTTCCAGTACTGGTGTGTGCAGTTTTTCCCCCGTTTACACAAAGGCGACGCATCTGATTCTAAACATATTTGGAAATGGTTCAGAATTTCGTCCCAATTCTGTTGTTTGCTTTGCAATAGTTTGATAAATACAATCCGAAATATATGTTTTAAAATTCACTATTTATCACAAAACATACAAAATATTTTACTCGGGTCAAATTACCCTACTGGTGATCTACAAATTTCCAATTCTAATGTACTGAGATTGGGTGACTTATAATTGGTAAAAGCTCAACCTAGAGTTTGTTTTTTTTAATTTCGCGCAAAGCTACACGAGGGCTATCTACGCTAGCCGTACCTAATTTAGCAGTGTAAGACTAGAGGGAGGTAGCTAGTCATCACCACCCATCGCCAACTTTTGGTCTACTCGTTTACCAACGAATAGCGGGATTGACTGTAACATTAGAACGTTCCCACGGCTGAAAGGGCGAGCATGTTTAGTGCGACTGGAGTAAGTTAATAGAAGTCAAAATGTAATTACGGCCACGAACTGTGACTTAAGGTACTGGTCAAACAAATGTCTTGAGGTTTTATGTGTGCTAATATATTATATTTTCTGTATTCTGTGAACCTGAGTCTCTACTTGACTAACAGAAAACCTGTCTACAACTTGGAAACGTTCTACATTTTCTTACTTAAACTACTACCATCTAGTTGTCACATAGACAATATATGGTTCCAGTTGAAACAAATAGGGCTGAAGACTTCAACAGGTTCATATACACTAAAACTAACTTAGGTTAGGCAATGTTAACAACTATTTTTTTGTCCATTAGCGTTTCTCATTGCTCCATTGTATTTCGTTAGGGACTTCCTCTCAGTTACAAATTGTGTACTACGTTTTGATATATAGTTTGTTCTCGCGGATATAACGTTTTGCTGTTTTGCTTTTGAATTTTAATAATGCATCTTGTTATGAAACAACACTACGAAGGTACTTCATAAGTTTGTGTGCTTTTTAAAAATAGTTCAATTTGTATTACTACAAGTATTGGTATTGATTTTGTTTATTGTGAATTTCGCGCAAAGCTGCACGAGGGCTATTTGCGCTAGCCGTCCCTAATTTAGCAGTGTAAGACTAGAGGGAAGGCAGCCAACTCTTGGGCTACTCTCTTATCAACGAATAGTGGGACTGACCGAAACATTATAACGCCCCCACGGCTGAAAGGGCGAGCATGTTTGGTGCGAAAAATATTGGTATACCAACTTTATATTTGCCATGACATTTAAGTTACTGTCTAGGAATTTTCTTTTATTACTAATAATTCCACCTCTTCATGAATATTTCCTATCAATCTATTGAACTATCTTTTGCACTATTAGTTATCAATGAAAACAGGTAAAAGTGTGTTACAAGAAACACCAGTTGAAACTACAATTTATTTCTCTGGCATCGTATGAATCTCGATGTTACTACAATATATCCCAATTATGTATGAGAATTGTCCTCACGCTCTTTAATTCTTAAGAATGAGATTGAATCTTTTGGGTCAATGCACTGATTTATTACTGTTATAATATTTGTGTAAATTATTCATAATTATCACACACATATGCATATTTATACCATTATTAAACATTATAATAATTAATAAAATATTGCATCCCATTCTCATATGAATTAATACAATAATGTTTGAGAGATCTTCTGAAACTATGTTTAGTCGCAACAGGAGTATCATCCGAGTATTGTACAGCTCGATTTATATCCCAGGCAAAAAATGAGATTAAATAAATATTTTTCGCTAAAATTCAGGATTAATATCATGTTGTTACCTCCCTTATACTTCCCTGTAAATCATTCAGAGCTGTCTGTCATTTTTATTTCTGATTCTTCCTGTTTTGGTTTGTCATAGACCACCAGATAATTTTTTCTCAGATGAATGACTATGACAAGAGGCGTCATATTTGCCCTTCTCTGACTCGTGGATCTCGTCCTCAGTGCATGGAAAAACTTGTGTGCAACATATGGATGCAGCTTATTGAGATGTTATTCACACTTTCATTTGTTTTGAATCCTTCGTACCTTATACATTAATGGACCAACTTGTTAGAGACGGGTATATAGATCAGTTCTGCCAATTCTCACCACAATCATGTCCAGTCTCCACACTGAACTTCTATTTTCTGATCATAACTCTTTTGTTATCGAGCAGCTTTCCTTAGTTGTTGGTTGGTGAACTTGTGTGCATTGATAATAATCACAGACCTAAGCCACTTCACTATTGTAGTATTAACAAATGAATATATTTGGTAAACAGCCTATACATCCTAGTTTTTTTTGTTTGTTTTTTTTCGCTCTATCGTTTCGTCGCTGCATACGGCAAGTGTACATTCCAGTCAATTCTGTTGGGATTAACAAACATAGCAAGCTTTCACTTGGTAGTCTATATCACCTATTCTGCCAATCCATCAGACGAGGGGTGGTAATTAGAAGTATGCTTCTGCCCTACAATTTACACATCTCAGCAAACAGATGGCTGTTAAAATAAGTTCCCTGATCCATGTGAGTTTTTTTAGCACTATAAAACATGCTACAAAGTCTTTTAACACGTCAATGAAAGAGTGTGCTATTATAGTGATTAATGGACAAACATAGATCATCTTTGTGAAATAAACAATAATGACTAGAACGTACCAATGAGCTTTCACATTCTTTAGGAGTGGGCTAAAACTCAACAATTCTCGCATGGAGTTTGCCCTGCAGTTTTTTTTTTTTTTACCTGGGAAGAAATGTAAATATCTGGATTATCTTATCATATGTTTTTGAAACAACTACTTCAAAATTAAGCACGAATATCAAGCACAAAGTATAATTTATCATGATTTTCCTGCTTGAATAACGTAGTTAACGATTTTTTGTTAAATGTAATTTATAGAGAATACACCGTGCCATAACTATATGTAATGATTCTTTGTTAAATCTAATTTATAGAGAATACACCGTGCCATAACTATATGTAATGATTCTTTGTTAAATGTAATTTATAGAGAATACACCGTGCCATAACTATATGTAATGATTCTTTGTTAAATGTGAGTTAACTAGAAAATACAGTGTTTTAAATAACGGTGGAAGTACAATAGGGTAAGTAATAACCTGCCCAAGTTTCAAGATAACGAAAACAAAAAGGAAAACAACAAATCAGTAAATATGTGAGGTAGATTTAGAGTAATAAAAGTAATTAACTGGATATTACATCTCATCATCTTCTTGTGGTCTTTATTCTTTATTGATTCTTGATTCTGTTAAACAGCCTGTACGTTTGTAAATTTTTAGAATAATAATAAACATATGTTTTGTCTGTTATACATTTATATAGTTATTTTCACGATAGAGAAATTTGAAGAGGAATATGCGTGATTACAATAAACGTTTGTATCCCTGCAGTAAAACTCTATCAGTGCGTAAATGTATTTCGTTTAAAGTATTGTAGAGCATAGCAGGTAAGATCAAATTCAAAATAAGGAGCGCTACCTTTCGTTAAGCGATGCTAAGTATTTTTAAGTGTTGTCGTTAATGTCAAAAATAATTTATTATATTCACAGTTTCTCAATTTTTGCATATATTAAATAGATCATGGCTGGAATATCGTTAATAGTTGAAAGGGTATTTTTTATGAAGAAAACACATAATTGTTGAAATTTAAGTAGCGAACTGTAGATTGTTATGCTGATTACGTTTTATGTTTCCTCCAGTCCCAGTTTTAATGAAGACATTATTCGCACACCGGAGAAATAATACACAAAAAGTCCATGTTCTGCTACTGGGATACGCTCGTAGTGGCTCTTCTTTAGTAGGAAATATTATCCAGAGTCAGCCATCCTCATTTTACCACTTCGAGCCTTTGTATAGTCACAGACATAAACTGGAGGCACTGCGTGTGTCACCAGATCAGAAATTTCTCAAGGATCTATTCACTTGCAGCTTTGCAGACAGAGACACATATCTTAGGTTTGTTAAAATAATTTACATCAGATCTCATACCAATCCAACATACAATACATGAATGTTTGTCAGAAAGGAGACGACATGAGTCCATGCTTCAGATCAGAAACGATAAGTCGTTTTGTAAAATCAGACTTTGCACGTCATTAAAACAATTCGACTTTCTTTGAAAAATGCTCTTCAGCTTTCTCGAAACAATCCAGATCTTGACCTGAAAATCATCTACCTTGTGAGACCCACGTGCTATAATGCACTCACGCTGGTATGGCCTATCTTCTCTATGGTGTCGAAAGGCCAGTGTCTGCTATTCTTTGAAGAAATTTTGCCAGAATTATAAAGATGACGTAGAAGAAATATGCAAGTTAAATTTCGTAAATAAACAAAACCTCTTAGTTTTACGTTACGAAGACTTAGTTTACCGTTCTTATGGAACGACACTTCGAATTTTAAGTTTCTTGGTTTCGAAAAACTTTCTAATGAGACCGTGTTCTTCATAGAGAAATACTTACAACGCCACCCTAACAACAGCTTAAAGAAGGCTACACAGTGGCTGGAATCTATGAACATCAGTGACATTCTTTCAGTTGAACAGCAGTGTTCTGATGTTTTCAATAAATTGCAGTACCCCCAACTTAGCAAAAGTGGATACAAGTGGAACGTTTTTGAGAAATACCAGGA
Organism: Tachypleus tridentatus; assembly: GCF_004210375.1. Lineage (NCBI taxonomy): Eukaryota > Metazoa > Arthropoda > Merostomata > Xiphosura > Limulidae > Tachypleus > Tachypleus tridentatus. The sequence continues at coordinate 185,823,734 of NC_134831.1, forward strand.
ACTTGAACATCCTATTTTCTGTTAATTAGAACATGAACAGTTATTTATTTTCTTTCTTAATTATAACCAAAATCGTTTTGCACTAAGCACAAATTATAGTTAAAAGATATGCAGTTCAAAACTCTGTTGGTAAATTATAAGGATTTTAAGTTATTTTTTTTGTTTTATAACCCTCAAAACTATTGCTAACCATTTCATTACACGTTTTCTAATATTTTTTCTGAATTATTTTAAAACCCTTCTGTAATATTGCACTACCTATAATCTTGCTTTGCTAGATCTTTTCTGCAGTACACTCGATCAGGTAGTTACATAATTTAACCAAATGTTATATTTTCTGCATGTACAACGTTAGCTGTTGTTTATTTGTCTGGACAACTGTGAGTAAAGTTATCGCCCTACTTAACTGAGGGTGGCCCGGCATGCCAAGCGCGTTAAAGCGTGCGACTCGTAATCCGAGGGTCGCGGGTTCGCATTCCGTCGCGCCAAACATGATCGCCCTTTCAGCCGTGGGGCGTTATAATGTGACGGTCAATCCCACTATTCGTTGATAAAGAGTAGCCCAAGAGTTGGCGGTGGGGTGATGACTAGCTGCCTTCCCTCTAGTCTTACACTGCAAAATTAGGACGGCTAGCACAGATAGCCCTCGAGTAGCTTTTGTGAAATTCAAAACAAAAACAACAAAAAACAAAACTTAACTGGTTTTAATTCAAATAATCGTTACTATGTAATTGCACTTTCCACTAAAACCTTCACAGTTATAGCAGTTTGATGTGAACTCAATAGTTGTTAAAACTTGAAATAATGAGTGTTGATTATGTTTGTTTGTTTGTTTAAGAATTTTGCGCAAAGCTACACAAACTATCTGCACTAGCCGTTCCTAATTTAGCAGTGTAGAATATAAGCACTAGTCATTACCACTCACAGCTAACTCTTAGGCTACTCTGACGAACGAATAGTGGATAACCATAACATCAGAAGGCTTAAGGCTGAATTAAAATCAGAGTTTCATTTCCCTTTGGTGGACATAGCAGATAGCCTGATGTGGCCTTGCTATAAGAAAACACACACCTGTAGATTTTGGGAAAGAAAGATGCATACCAGGTATTATACGTGGAAAGTCTTTTAGCATTTCTGCTGCCACTGAATTATAGGTTGCTTTTAATAATAGGGAATTTATAAATTATGTATACCTATACATTTATAAACTGTTACAGTCTGTATAATGTAAGAAGGACAACATTTTTACATCTCCCCAGTCAGGTATTTATACAGCACAAAGTAGCACACAGGAATGGTTTCTATTTACAATACTTTACATGTCACTCTGAAAAGAATGGATAAACAACAAAATCAGAATACATTGTAAAGGATTAAGTTCATGTTTGTCATCATATGATTAACTATTGTGGCATCACAGTTTGATGAAAGCTATTAGTATCAATTCACTAATATAACCTAACTTACACCAGTGGTTTTTAATGTAAATAGCATTTAATTACCATCTATGTTATATCCTAGCTGGTCTGAAAATCCCTCAAACTACATGAAAAAGCCTCATCATCACTGCATATAACAGAACTCGTGTGGTTGATATATTACTAAACACTTTCCATTGCTGTCCCTCCAGAGGTCTTATTAACAGTCCTTGACCATTTCTTTGGAATTTTAAAATTTCATGTTTTGAGAAGATATGAATAAGCACATTGTGTTCAGATCTTTATTAACATTTTCTGTATTATTAATCTTTCAGCTGTCTATAATTATCCCTATATCATATCAAGAGGTTTGAGAAATAACAGTTAAACCCCCCCTCTTCCAACATACTAATTGTTTGCAAAGTCTTTTCAATATTTGAGAATAAATTTGTAAGGACAAAGAAGTGTTATATTTAGAAGATCCTCAAGGTTTTTTAAAACAATGTCTTCATTCAGAAAATAGGGAATGAATTGTATGACTGTAGAATCACTTTCTATTCCTCATCACCAAAATATAATAAATACAGTAAAAACCATACCAACAGAGTTTTTTAGTAGTGAATTACTATTTTCTTTTATGATGGCCTTTGAAGTTTTGCAATATGCTATTACCCATAAGACACATTAGACTTAAGAGATGTGATTTTACATGAACTATACTAATACATTATGTAATCATTGTGTGAAAATAGTCCTCCATCAGTACAAGAGAAACACATACTCTATGAGCAGTTGATCTCCATAAACATTTGCACTCAAAATGAAGTTCCTGGTTTTCTTCAGTTCTGTCATAAATGACATTTAACATAATTCAATCTTTTTTGATTTAACAAGATTTGCACTGCCTTTTTTGCAGTGTTAACTTTTTAATACTTTGGCCAGGGTTTTTCTCTGTGTATTTGGTTCCTCTGTTGTTTGGTCCTTCTGGGACAAGATGTTCTTTTTCTGCTGTTTATCTTCCACATTCTTACCTCTGTGACCTCCCTCTGGCTTTTTATTTTCACACTAAAGTCCTCCCTCTATGAACCTCATGAATCCACATCATCCCTCAACCCTGTCAACCTTCCACCAGTGCTCTCTCTCTCTTTTCCAGTTTCTTGTTACTCTATTTCTTCTTGCCATCCCCCTCTTATAAAGTTGTCTGTCATACATCCTGTCAGTAATTTCTTGCTATTATGCATAGTTGGCTCAGGCCCCAAGGGTGCATGTCAGTTTCTGTTTTCTGATCTCAGAACTACACTTAGAGCCAGTCAGTGAATCATTCAGGTTCTTACACATGGCTTTTCACATCTAGTCTCTTCTTCCTGTGTCTCCTTCTTCCATCATTTTCATTCTCTCCAAGATCCTCAACATTTTCTTTATCTTAAAGCAGTGGTTTCAGACTTTCTGGACAAGCTAGCCATTAAGAGGGCCCTTTGATCATTCATGTTGTTTGTTCCAATTATCATTTTTCTAACTACTATCTAGTGGATTTTCAGTTCAGAATGGGAGGTTTCTTTCTCTACATTACTTCTTTTCACCTAAAATATGGATGACTAAGGTCAATATCTTGAATGCCTTTCTACATAATTTTATTGCCTCATTCTTTGATTCTGCACATTGATCTTTCTGTTATGGGCTTAGTTAAATAGGATTCTTCTTGTTCCTGTAATGTCCCAGGGGCTTTGAACTTTGTGTCAGATAACCTCTTTTGACCAGACAGGATGTTTCCTACAGAATGGTCATTCCATCCTCAGATCCTTTGTTGGATCTGTTCCCAGTTGTGCATGTCAGTGATTGATACTTTTACTACTTTTCTCAGTACCAAACTTTCTCTCTGCTGGTCCTTGATACCTCACCACTGTTCTGGCTGTGGATGATCTTAGCAAAGGCTGGTCTTATCTCTCATGTATGTATACCTTTCTCTTAACTTTCTCACATGTGGCTTTAATTACAACACTTCTGTCATGTACTTTTGGTCTGCCCACTCTTAATCTAATTTGTTGGCTAACTGGCATTCATAGTACTTCTGCCTTAGTTCAATTCACTGCTACAGTCTCATACATCTCTCTTTCACTAGAGTGTCATCATTTAGGTTTCATGTGTGAGACTTGTGCAGCCCCATACTCACCAGTCAGTTTTCTAAGACCATGTAGTCCTTCTTTAATCCTATTAATTTCACCTTTCTGAGTTTTTTTTCTCTTTTAATTTTTTCCTCCCCTGTTTTTTTCTACTTTGTTCCAGTCCTTCCTTTTTTGTCTGATTGGAATCTTCATGTGATTTACATGCTCTTACCCAGCTCCTGTTTGAACCATTGGCCACTAACTCATTATACCATCTCACTCTTAAAGACAGTTTCCTTCTCCTTCTTGCATATGGTTATCACAGATATGATCTTTATATATTGAATATCTCCTGTACTTTGTTTGACATATTTTCCTTGATCTGCTGCTAACTGCTCAGTTTTTCATAAGACTTTGTAGGCATAAAAGAGCAAGGTCATTCTACTCTCCAATTTTTATTCCATCTCTATAAGCCCTCAGTTATCATAATGATCCTAATTGTCCACTTTGAATTGTCAAGAATTATTTGGCACACATAATTCTGTTTTTAGGGTTCCCACAGTTATTTATTTTTGTTATGGGATCCCTATTTTTCCAGCAATCTCTTGTCATCTGTGCTAACCAGATGGTTTCAACAACTTCTCCAGATTGTATATTCCACCCTGGAGGAAGATGTTTGTGCATTTTATTATTTCTCATCACATTAAAATGTCACTTAACTCACTCGCACACTGTAGATATGCATCTTACACTTTCTCTTTCTCCTGTTATATTAAATCTCAGTCACACCAACATCATGAACATCCATTATTAGAACTCACTGAACTCATTATTTAGTTTGGTAAATCTTCTCTTTCCATCTACTTGTCTGTATCTCTTTCACAACATTTATGCTTTACCTTATTTTACAGGCTTTACATCTTGATCCTATTAACTTTAGTGGGGTAGATTGCATATATATGTGTGTTTTCTGCTTTGTACTTGAATGTTTTCCCATTTTGTTGCATTTAACATATTTTGGTTCTTTATGGGTTATATTTCATCATGATGCCTTTTATTCTGACAGTCACCTCTCACTCTTCTCTGCAGGATTTCAGTGTTGAATCCTTTCTTGGTGATGTGATTTTTGGAAGTGTTTCTTAATATTTGGCAGCCTGAGCTGATACATCTCACTAGTATCACTTATGCTTTTTGTATTCTTGCCTTTGAGAAAAAGAGAACCACACCAGGTTTCTCATCATGTATGTTATTGTTATTTCCTCTCCTCTATTCCTTGTTCTCTTGTTATTGTCCAAGGTCCTTCCTTTTTATGGGTTGGCCTTCATGGATCTTGGAGGTGATCTGTTTCTGTAACCACTTCTCAACTCTGATCCTGTGGTAGCTCTGTTATTCCTCTTTTTAACTCTGGTGAAATCCACTTACTATAGTTTATTGTGTTTTCAGGGGTTCTTTTTTACTTCTACTCTTTATCTCATCTATTCTCTTATCATGGGACAATTCCTCTTTCCCATTCTACAGTTTTATTCTTGTCTTTTTGTTGCTCCCATGTTGATGGAAGATTATAAACTAGTCACCAGTATGCCCTATTTGATCCAACTTTAGTCTTACGTTGGTTCCCAGTAGACAGTTGTCGTACTTGTTGGTTGTTAGTCTTTCCAGATGTGCCTGACATATTTTGAGGTTTCATACAGTTTCTCCAAATTCTGATTTTTCTGCATGTCCTTTGCTTCCTGTAATTTGTTCACAATGGTTGAACATTTAGTTCTGAACCTTTATTTTCAAGTTGGCTATCACCTCATCTTACTTTTTTATTGTATTTACTATTTTTTAAAGATATTTTGGTCTCTATTTGCTCCTTGTAGTGTGGCTTTCTCTCTTGTGACCTCCCTTCTAAAAAAAATGACTTAGTCTCATTTGGGGGGGCTAGTTCAATCTTAACTCTTGCCCTGTATTTCATCCACTTGATGGTTTTCTTACTTCATGTATGAAGCAGACTTAGCCTATTTATTTATGTATTCTTCATTCCCTGTATAAATGTATTTGTCTCTTTAGGGGTACTCTCCCACCTCTTGAATTTCTTTTTCTTTTCTGATGTACTCCTACATGTCTCTTTTAGTGTTATTTAGTCTGCCAATATAGATATATCCAGTTGCCCAATTTCTTTTTTTCCTCTCTTACAGTTGTGACTAATTCACCTTCACTTGATGGGTCATTTCTCTTTTCACACTGTACTCAGATTTGCATTTTTTGGAATCCTCTAGCTCAGGTGTAAATGTATGGGCTCATTTTGCTTACATGTGTGGGTTTCATTATCTGTAGTGATCACAGCAGAGGTAACATTTTGTGTTGCTTTGTGCTTCACAACAGCCAGTTCTCAAAAAAGCTTTTTCACCAATGTCTTTGCTCAGCTGGAGTGCAGTTCTGGGTGCCAGATCATTTTCTGGCATCTAATCTCTAGATGTGATGTTTCTCTATATGTGCATCCTATAGATTGTGGCTGCTTGGCAAGCTTGTTTCATCTTATACCACATCTTTCTAACATTCTTACCATTATCCATGGGGCTCACGACCACCATGTTCAGTTATCAGTCTATCATGTCTCAGGAGCTCAGGCCCTGGTAATGGATCAACTATCTCATTTAGGCCTGGATCCTTCCCACTGAACAGTTTCTCTGTTGTTGGTGGATTTGCTTCTAGTATAGAAGTTATAACATTACTATCTTTTCAATTTCCCTTCACTACTTATTTCCACTCATTTATTATGGGATCCCTGACTGCAGAGGATGCTCCGTGTCTGGTGTGGATTCTTCTTCTTTTCTGTGCTTCAACATTTTGTATTTTTGTTGCTTGTGGCAGCTGTGACTTTTGTTTTGGTTTCCACACACACATTATTTACCACAGAGCATGTTAATCTTCCCTCATGATCAAGCTTTCCTTTCCAAAATTTGGGTGGATGGGGAGTAATTGGGTATTTTCTCCATTCGTACTCCTTTTCTTTTCTTCTTTGTATGATCATTTTAACCTATATTTACTTTTACCTCACTTGTGCTGCTCCTTTCCAACATCATCTCTTGCTCTAGGGTTCCTCTTCACCTAGTAATTTATCTTCTTACACTTTGCTTGGTGGAGTTATATACCCCATCATTCTAGTTTATTCTGCTGTGAGAATGTTTTGATGTTACCTTTTGCAAAGAGGTATTCCCTCTTTAAAATGTATGTGGTCTCCCACTAAGTGATGCTCCAGAAGGCTACTAGTGGGTGGCACACTGAATTGGATTTTCTTTTCTGACATTGTGTTTTCAGAAAAGAGCTCAGCTCTGTACTTTCTTTATCTACTTCTACTATTTTCAACATGGAATTCTAGCTGTTTGTTGTATTGTATAGAAGATGAGTAGTTTGTATGAAGTTAATATTTTCTTCACTTGAAAGTGCATTTCTGATATATACACATGTCTCTGCAAAGCCCACCATCATTCATCTGCACTACCAGTGTATTTAGTATGTCTTATCAAGAACGAGACTTTATTCAAATGCTACTCCTCGTGGGGATTGCTGCACCCTTCCTTTGGTTGAAAGCTATAGTCTAATAATGATTATATCATAGGTTGACACAATACATGGGTTGGAGCCCCTCTCAAGATTTGTGGTTCATGTGGTGGGTGAAGAAAAATTTTAGCTATTATAGGATTGTTACATGTAATAGATACCTGAAAACTTTAGCTGTGGTGAAAAACAAAGTAATAAGTAGAATATTAATTTTGTGATTATTTGCTAATTTCCAAGTTTTTTCTCATTATCTAGATTATTTGTTCTTCTCCTGTCTGTACTGTTGTTTGGCTTCCTGTTGAATATTCATGGTGATGCTACATGAAGATCAGAGTAAGCAGCACTTGCTCCAACACCTTTCAAGGTGGCCTGGCATGGTCAGGGGGTAATGGCTCTCTGCTCGTAATCTGAGAGTCGGAGTCTCATATCCCTGTCACACTAAACATGCTCACCCTTTCAGCTGCTGGGGCGTTATAATGTGATGGTCAATCTCACTATTAATTGGTGAAAGAGTAGCCCAATAGTTGGTGGTGGGTGGTGATGACTAGCTGCTGTTTAGTCTTACAGTGCTGAATTAGGAACAGCTAGTGCAGATAGCTCTCATGTAGCTTTGCACGAAAAATTCAAAACAAACAAACAAACCCTTTTTGGGCAAATGTCAATGTAGGTGTCTTCATTAGCTTGTGTTACATATAATGTCTGTAATGTTCAGTTTTGAAACATCTTTCACTTAAATTAACAGTGCAGTATATACATACAAGACGTTTCACTAGTTCGCGATTAACTCAAAAGCATTTTAAATATATAAACCCCTTTTTAAATGGTGTCATATTAGTCAAAAATTGTCTATTGTCTAGTAATAGGTGGCTTTATTAGATGTCTAAAATACATATTAACAGGAAAGAGATACTTAGGTCTACTTTTATCATGTATGTAGTAGCTATAAAATTCACATAATAGGCCTTTTTTGCCATTTTTTAAAGTAATTTAGAGAATTATGCATGAACTATTGTTCGTATATTCGTGTATAAGTTTTGACAAAGTACTGCGAGGGACTTTGTATGTTGTAGTAATTACTGTGTTTTGCATTAATCGTATTTTGTTTGTGTTTAAATGTTACGTTTAACCATGATGGGCATGCATTTCTATGATAGGTCATATATACGTTTGTAGGTTTTTACTATATTGTCTGGTGTGGTTTATTCTTGTGCATCGTGTAAATACAGTTTAAAAATTAGAGGGGGGAGTCGCACTAAAATATCAAGATGTACCACTTGCTGTCGATGTTTTGTAAATAAGGAATTCGACTCTCTCTTTGTCTCCTCTTGACGGAACTTCCCACTGCGCATGCGCTTGACGGTATAACCATGGTCGCATTCGTGAGGTGAATTCTACGACAGCAAATTATCAGGTAAAGACGAAAAAGAATCCTTCAAAATCCATCTCTGTAGTTCGCCATAAAACTTTTAAAATATAATCAGTAGACCACTAGCTTTTCATATGTCAAGCCATTTATACTAAATTGAGCTATGAAATTTGTATGAAAACTTGGTGGATTTGTTTTGTCACTGAGCTGATCGATCACATTATGACAGCTGCAAGGATTTAATCGTAGCCACATGTGATGTAAATAGATAAAAAATCTTTGAAATAAAGTGCTTGACATAAAGGGAATACTTTTATTGTGAAAGTTTATTTTGTTTTTCAAGTTTATGCAGGAACATGATTGATTTTGTGTTGGCGATAACAAGATTTATTTACTAACTTACCGAATGCGGTCATTGACTATTTAACCGTTCATGGGTGACGAATCGAAAGATACAAAATCTTTTTCGCAAGATACAGTGAACTTGAAAATAATCACATTTTGTGATAAAACATGCTCAAAATCGCTCTAAGAGAGCGAGAGACCTAATTTTCAGGGTAATTCAGAGTTTTTTTGGGTTTTTTTCCTGTTGACGTCTCTGAAATGATTTGGGATTCATTATTGAACTTAAGTGGAATAAGTGTTAAAAACATTGTATTAGACTGGTAAAGCTATATATGTAGAGCGGTCTTGCTTCCCTCAGTATAAGAGATATACACTGCATATGTTTGTTAACATACTTCAACATATACAGAGGTGGAATAATACCTTTCCATAGCACAGTAATTTAAAACATCTGAATTCTTTCCAAGAGGTACAGATGAATTGATCAATATAATCTGTCAAGAGACTGCAGCATTATTGGTGTTTCGGTGATGGAAAGAAATCTGAAAGGGTTATAGTTTTATACTTGAATATAAACCTTGTAAGGTCTTCACCACATGTATTTATAAATGGCTTACTACATATAGGTGGTGTGTGTTATATCTGTGTATGTATGTTAATTTATTTTAAACATTCATTGTGTAGGCAGATAATTTATAAATGTAAAGGTTTTCATGTAATTTTCATTTTACTAACTTGATGTGTAGTGGTGTAATCTGAATGGCCTGTTAGTATATTTTCATACTTTGTTAGGAGTGGTTTATTCCACTGAAACAAAAAAAAGTCCTTAATGAATAGACAGGGTATTCAAAGTGCCTACAGTACCTGTATCCTCAAAAGAACATCATTAGCATTCCAAGAAAATTAAACATGTTTTTAAAAGTAGATGATATCTAAACTTGTTATTAGCAAAGAACAACTTAATGGATGCAAAGTTAAGAAAAGTTATCCATTATTATTAAACACTCGATTCAAAATGTTGTAATGGAAGAAAAGTTTACAACAGGAAGCTATAAGAAAAAATTTTTTTTAACCTTGGTTATTTGTTTGTAGATCTACCCTGATATTCAAACATTGAAAACTGTTGCCACTCATTTTCACAGTGATATTGTTAAAATAACTTAAATATTAATATGCAGCCACATTATAATTGAGCACTGCTATCTAGGTCTAGGCTAAATTTACCTCATCCTGGAACTCAGCATATCACAAAGATTATGTAATCAGACAGAAAAGTTGTGAACAATCCTTTAAACATCTACTAATGTCACTCATTAGTTTTCATCATAAGTTGATATGTTTTGAATATGAGGTGGTGGTACTAACATTCTTGGTTTCTTAACCATTATTCCAAACAGCATTATCTTTCAAACACTAATATGTATCTATAATAAAAGAGTGCATCTGTTATTCAGTTGGTCTGTGTGTGACTTCTATAAATCCAAGAGGATAGAACCAAAAATCCTGACATTTTGCACACTAAGTTGACCTTGAGGGTGTGAACCTGATTATTATTTACTGATCTAGGGGCATGCATGCATCTTTTTAATGATGTAGGCTAGTAAAAAACTGCAGAGAAAAGAAATGGTTAATTATACAACTTCTAATATACAGAAAAACTGGCCTGGCATGACCAGGTGGTTAGATTGCTTGACTTGCAATTTGAGGGTTGTAGGTTCAAATCCTCATCACACCAAACATGCTCATTCTTTTAGACATGGGGCATTACAAGGTGATGGTTAATCCCACTATTCATTTGTAAAAAAGTAACCCAAGAGTTGGTGGTGGGTGGTGATGACTAGCTGCCATTCCTCTATAATGGGGTTGATTGTCACATTATAAAGCTTTCACTGTTGAAAGGGCGAACATGTCTGGTGTGATGGGAATTTGAGCCCGCCACTCTCAGATTGCGAGTCAAGCATCCTAATCTCATGGCCATTTTGGGCACAATTTTTCAAGAACCTCATATTTTGATCTATAGATTTGTCATTTGAACTTGGTCTATGTTTGAATAAACCCCAGAAGATGACTTTGCTGCTTAGCTGGCCATTCTGGGCACAATTTTTCAAGAACCTCATATTTTGGTCACCCATTGAGATATGCGTCACAGCTTGTGCCATTCAAGTGAACATGACATCTCGAAAAACATTCCAACCAAATATCTCAAAGATAGCTCTCATGTAGCTTTGCACAAAATTAAAAAACAAACTGGAAACAAAAGTATAATTTAATGTTGTTAAGAAGCTATGTGCTGAAAGTATAAATGAAATGTATAAACTACAAAATTGAAAAAAAAGCAAAGAAGTTTGTTTTTATTATTTATGATTAAATTTAGAGGACAAGTCAAAAGAAAGGATACCTTTATAAACAAAGACCACATACTATAAAGGAGCAACAAAAATATGTAGGTTATACTTTTATGCTAAAATGGGCTCAGAATACACACACATAGTCATCAAGAATATATCAACCTAAGAACCCTAATGAAGCAGGGTGCTTTTGCTAGAGTATAGTAAATGCTTATTAACAGACATGTGTATCAAAAAAAAACCTTTTTAGCATAATTATTACAGTTATTTTGTTCATACTTATTCTGTAAAATATCTTGAGATGTTACCAAATAGGACTTGATTTATAAAAACCAAGAGTTTCACTCATAATTAATCAGATCATATCACATGATCAACTCAACTCTGTTCACACTGCTAAAAGAGCATGCAACACAAGTAAAATCACCATAACACACACAAATATGAATCAGTGATGATGAGAAAACCCACTTGTGGAGAAAAATATATATGTAAAAATGGCTGGTTTGGGCTGAGAAAATGTTTTATGTAGAGGAGTGAACAACATTTCGACCTTCTTCGGTCATCGTCAGATTCACAATAAAGAAAGAGGTAGCTGACCACATGTTTGAAGGGGGTTGTGTAACTGAGTGTAGGAATGTAGAGGGCATGCTTAGATGTTTGATTATATTTATAAATATAGGTATAAAGGTGTTCCTTTGTATTGGTTTATTTTGGGCTTGAATTGCTGTATAAGTAAGACTTCTTTAAGTTTGCGTTTGTTCATGTTTGTTTCTTTATATAGTAGTTGAGTGTTTTCTATGGGTATGTTGTGTTTATTTGACTTGCAGTGTTCGAAAACGTGTGAAGGTGACTTTTTATGTTCTTTGAATCTGGTTTCCATTTTTCTACTTGTTTCTTCAATATAGAAGTCATGGCAGTTATCACATTGTATGTTATAAATAATGTTAGTGTGGTGTTTTTCAGTGTAGTTTTTACACACAAATATGATTTTATCTTTTATGAAAACTGACTCAAGTTTGTAATGCAATACTAGTCCTGTGATGTTTTACTTTTAGTAAGCCCTATGGAACTGGCAACTTCTACATATGTGCTATTGAAGCTAGAAAATCTGTCTCTAAGCCATTTTGTACAGTGTTCTATAATTTTATTTGGTCAGTAAAAAGATTAAATCATCTAATATTGTATTTGCTTTCCAGTGCTCTAATTGAGTGGTTCACATTATTTTTCTTGTGTCTATGTGTGTATTTCAAAGAATTAAAATGTTTTTTGTCATCTTGGGAGTGAATTTATAACATATGCAGTATTTTTCATGTGTTTTTAAGCATTTACTGTATGTAAATATAAGTTTTAAATTTATGAGATGTAACTGCTTTAGTTTCTATATTTTATTAAGGATTTTCAGACCATAAAGTCCATAATGTACTTAAGACGGGTAAAGTAGTCTTAATTTTGTTTTTAAGAATAAGTAACCATGTAGAGACAGTGTAGAACCTACCGTACTTACCGATCTGCATTATTAAAGCCTAAATGCTGTTATTAACACATTCATTGAAATGTATGCAAGTTTGATAACTTACACAAAAATATTTTAAGAATTTAAATTATAAGCTATTTTATCCTTTTAGATATTTTTCTGTGATTAAGATGGATGTGAGACGTCGAAAAGGAAGAAAAGACACTGGTCATAAAAATGAGCGTAAACAGCACAGAGAAGGAGGAAGAGCTGATAATATCAGGCATACAAAACAGCAGACTTGTGATATAAAACAGGAAGATCTGTATAAATTATCAAAGGAAGAAGAAACTAGAACACCAGCCAGTGAAACACTTAAACCTGTGCAAGATGCTTCATTTGGATTTTGGAATAACTTGTCGTGGGTTCTAAATTGTATGTGTGGTTGTTTAATAGGACTTGTATTGGCATGCAGTTATTCTTGGTACATGGAAACTCTTCATGAAAATGAATATTGGTTTACAAATATTGGTGAAGTAGAAAGAGAAATTTCATTTCGGACTGAACAAGGGCTATATTATTCATATTACAAACATCTAATAAATAGTCCAAGTATTATAAAAGGTGTACAGCAACTAATGAGAGACAATTTTACCGAGTGTGGTCGTACAATAAACATTCTAAACCGTTTTAATATTTATCAGGAGATAATTCTTGCTTCTGCTTTCAAGTTATTTGTTCTAAATCAGTACATTGAACCAATTTTTTTTTACACTAAAAGTGTGTTTGCTTTGAGTGGTTTTGGTTTGGGAATGCTGTATATTTGTTCATGGCTAGTAAACAGATCTTGGTTGTCTGCTATGTTAACGGGTGTGATATTCATATTGAATAAGACTGATGCCACCAGGGTGTACTTTACAGTTCCATTAAGAGAGAGTTTTGCTTTACCTTTTCTGTTTGCTCAAACCACAATTCTTTGTTTTTATATGAAGCATACAAGCAAACATATGAGTTTGGTGCTGATATTTTTTTTTCTATTTTCATTCCTCTTTACTCTGACTTGGCAGTTTTCACAGTTTGTACTGCTGTTTGAGACAATAATATTGTTTCTCTTATGTATAGTGAAACTAATACCTGCAGAAAAAGTTCTTAGATTACTTTTTCTCATGTATCTTGCAGTTTTCTGTGTTGTTTTCTCACAGTTTGGCCAAAAAATGTTGCTTGGATCTTTTGTTACCAGTTTCATTCCAGTTGCTTCCTTTTACATCTGGCTACGCTGTGCTAGAAACCAGCATCAAGATCAGAAGCATGTCAGTTTGTTTGCATTCGTCAGCCTGATTGTTTGTGTTTCTGGACTAAGTTTGGGATTAAACTGGTTGATCAGGTTCTCAATTGGTATTAATTCAGACACACACATCTTCAAGTACATTCAAGACAGAATATTCTCTACTGAGCCCAAAGATTTTGAAGCTAAGCTTTACACATGCAACCCTGGATTTTACTTCATAGATACTGAGTTCTTTCAGCGATTAACTGGAAACTTTTTGTTGCCTTTTTACTTAATTACCATATTTTTGGTTTTCCATGCAGGAACTTTCTATTTCTGTAAAATTATGTCTTTCATCAAAAAAACTCATGAATATTATAGAATGTTAGACTTTTCACCATGGCTCATAAAAAGACCTGAGGTTGTCTTTCTTTCATTGTTTAGTTTCTTACTAGGTCTTCTTGCTTGTTTCATTCTCAGAATGAAGTTTTTATGGGTGCCTTATATGTGTGTTTTAGCACCATTGGTGTTCTCAGACCTCCAGATCTGGTCCTTAAATGATTCCAAGAGTCTGAGATTTTTACTTGTGAAAACTGCATCTATGACAATTAAAGTTACCTTCATAGGAATTGTTTGTTACAAATTTTATAACATTATTCAAGAAGAAATGATAGATCTCAAGGAATTTTGGGATCCAGATACAGTTGAATTGATGGAGTGGATCAAAACTAAGACTCCATCAGGAGCAGTTTTTGCTGGTAGCATGCAGCTTATGGCTGGTGTGAAGTTATGTACTGGACGGCCTATCACTAACCATCCACACTTTGAAGACAAATGGTTGAGAGAACGCACAAAACAGGTAATATTTTTAATTTCTGTTTTACATGTCTTATGAGACTTAAATTTTTAATCTAAAAGTTCTTTGAAGTTTAAGTTACAGTGTGTTTTGTTTGGTGTATTTAACATATGTTTGGTACAAAACAAGAATGTTTTTGTGCACAAAAAGTACATAGAAACATACCAGATACTGTAAACAAGCTTAGAATTTCTATGTTTGTCTGCTGGAGGTGTGTTGGACCTTCTAAAATTTTAATTCATGACTTGTTGTTCAGCTGATCTAGTATGAAGAAAAACTTATTTCTTAGTCTCATCAATTCCAGTAATGACTGGAATACCTAACTTGATTACCTCTGACCCTCCTCATTTCAAGAGAGAACAATCTACTATTCTCTTGTGACAACCAATTCATTCCTGGTTTCATCTAGTAGCAGTCCTCTGAACTACCTCCAGTAGATCAGTGTTCCTCCTGAGAGATGAAATCCAAAACTGGAAACAGTACTCCAAATGCAGCCCAACTTGTGAGTTTTACAATCAGTCCCTGTACCATGGGTTGTGTGAGCAGTGTGTTTCCATAGAACACCAACTTGAAGGGAGCCACCAGTATGCCTGATGGTATAACAAGGTGAACTAATGAGTTGGGTTAAGGGGCATGAAATTTCTATGCTGCACAAGGCACCACCAGACATTGGTATGACACTGTTGGACATGTATTTAATATTCCTTGACATATGTACACACACAAACTTCTGTTAGCTTTATCACTTACAGTAGAACTATACACTGAAGTCATAAGAGGTGGATAGACCAGTACCACAAAATCTTTATTTCTCATCCACATTCCACATAATCCATCATATGATTAATTAACTGAATATAACTACCATTGATCATGTGCTTGTTTAACAAAAGAACTACCCTGCATTCCCTAAAAACACAAAATTCTCATTGAAACTACTCATACCTAAAATGTTTTCATCATCAGCATACTTAACCAACTCTATGCTTTTATCTGTGCCATTAATATAAATGAAAAATAGTAATGGTCCCACATTGTCATTTGTGTCTCACTACCTCCTAAGCAACCTTCAGTCCATTTAACTGATCTTCTACTTCATCTTAGGTAACCTTTTCACTAAGAAGCCAGTAGTGAAGTTAAATTAGGCACACCTGGCTCCTAGATCTGATATTTGTCCAGGCTTGCCATAATGTATTTAAAGAAATCCTTACTGTTAATATTTATATTTTCAGCCGACCTTTTATCAAACATTGTTTTTGATGTTCTATTTTCCTGTTTCACTAACTTTCTTGGTCTTCTATAATTTTCCATAATACTAGTCACTTTAAATTACTTAAATTTAAAATGCTTCTCTGTAATGTTATATCTTAAACTCTTTGTGACCCAATTTTGTTTTGTTTAATTGCAGCTACTATTTTCTTTCTATAAGAAATATGTTTGTTTATCTTGAATATTTAAAATTGTTCACATCTGATCAGTGTCTCTAAGTAACTCAGCTGCCTAATTCACAACAGATAATTCTTGTTGCATCCCTTCAACATTTGCTTTTGCACTCAAAGGATCTAATCAGTTACGCTGTTTAATATCATACAAATTAATTGAACTTACAGTTAAATTGATTAATGTTACTAAAATAATAAACTAATCAAAATGAGTGTTTCTGATTGTTCCTAATGTTCATGTAATCTAAAACATTGTAACCATGATTTCTTATTATTAGTTTTGATTAATTCAAAGATGTTCATTTTGATCGACTGACATCTCAATTCACAAAAGTCATCAGTTTACTGAAATTGCTGTTTCTAATTATTATCATTTCTGATGATTTCAACAACCCAAGTCTCAAGTGAGAATAATTGATTAGTTGGATGTTACTGGTTTATAAGCTCAACTATTAATTGACTATAAAACTACACTAATTGCATAATTCACCTTACCACCATTTGTTTATGCCGTAATAAACTATGTGATGTATTTGTTGTTTTAAAATAAATTGGTTGATGTAGTTACTTTGTTTTCCACTACCACAGGTGTATCAGATATATAGTAGAAGAGATCCTGAATATGTTCATCGTCTTCTTGAAGATATTGGTGCTTCATACATAATTCTAGAAGACAGCATTTGTCTTGCTCCTCCTAGAGATGGTTGCACTCTTCCAGAGATAATGGATATCCACAATAAGATTTCTTATTATTACAGTTTAGATAAAAGTACAATAGAAACTTCCCAATCACTTTTCTGTGATGCAATTCGCTATTTAAAACCAACTTATTCCAAATATTTTGCTTTAGTTTTTCAAAATAAGACCTTTAGGGTTTACACTGTTCTTCACACACAAAAACAGTGAGGTGCTGTTGACCAGCATTAAATTAACATCTCTTTTAAAGCTGTTTGTTTGGGACTATTGAGGATCTCAACTTTCTTGTAATGAATCTTGAATTTGTCTAACACAGAAAATGACTTCAACATAAAAAGAAATTTAAAAAAAACTGTGTTGAACTTTCTACTAGCAAGAGAATGATACGTATTAAATAATATGACTTGTGACATACTTCAGTTGATGTAATTAAATGATTTATATATATATATATATATATGCTTACTGTTTTTGCACAGATTTTAATCCTTAAACCGCACGATTTTAACATGTACAATTTCATTAGCCTTTCCAGCCAAGCAAATTGATGTAAGATTAATTTTTGGACTGTAATTGTCAAATCTTGTTGCTAATAAATATAAAGAAAACTGTGAAGTTACTAACAAAATTTCATAATTGTTTTTGTAGTGTTTGTATGTTGTAAGTTTTCACATAATTTGTGCTAATTTTTTATCTTAAACTTTGTGAGATTATATTAATTTATGATAAGTGTTTGTGAATCCAAGTCATTGGAAATTATGAATGTTATTGTTTAACAAAATATCAGACTAAAGCTGTGTTTCACTTTTATCTCAGAACATTCATGTTAAACGAGTTTGATACCTATGTTTAAATTTCAGTTTCTAATACTGTAATTTGTAAACATTTTTTCTATGGTTGTTTCTTACTCAGGTTATACTTGCTAATCCATTTTTATCTATGTGCAGGAAGAAAACTTGATTAGATATAATCACTGTTTATTTTAATAGAGATGTTCCAAGTGAAATCAGATGTTATGTTTTATTTGAATGTCTTTAGATTTACTTCATGACCAATTATTATTTAATTCTTTGATATTTTTTGTGCAGAATTATTCTTTAAGTTGTATACTTTTTAGTGCAATGAACAAGATTATTTTAGTCAAGATTAAATCAGCAATTTTTCAGCTGACTAACTGTGACATTATAACACCACGGTTAGTCCCACTATTCATTGATAAAGGAGTAACTCAAGAATTGGCAGTGGGGTGGTGTTAACTAGTTTCCTTTCCTCTAGTTTTACACTGCTAAACTAGGAACAGCTAACAGAGATAGCCCTCATGTAGCGTTGTGTGAAATTGAAAAAAACAACAACAAACAAATACACCTGTAATTGTCCCCGTTTTCCTTGTGT
This sequence comes from Tachypleus tridentatus, assembly GCF_004210375.1. NCBI lineage: Eukaryota > Metazoa > Arthropoda > Merostomata > Xiphosura > Limulidae > Tachypleus > Tachypleus tridentatus. The sequence goes on from NC_134831.1 coordinate 185,841,968, forward strand.
GTGCCGTGAATATTTCAGGAATGAGAGTGTTGCATACTGATCATTTTATTGAATAATTGTAGCTACTCAGTAGGTAACCATCAACTAGAAAATACAAACAAAAGGAATAACAGTTCAGTATAACAAAACATACAATGAGGTTTATCATCTAGGCTGTTACAGTTCTAGAATAGATCAAAATAAGGTCCAAATTATGTCTTCAAGTTACCGAAATTTGTTGTGCATAAGTGATAATCATGAATGTGAATAATATAATCCATGGTTTCTTACAATATTTAAGAAGTGAAACTATATAAATACACCAAAAATACATTCAAAGCTAGTGTGTAGCAAAACCACAAGGTTTTACCAGGAAATCCAAATTACCTCATACATTGTGTTTACAAACAATATGTCATATATAAATGTTTCTTACTGACTTTGGGCCTTATGGCACACTTGAGTGAACATAAAAAGTGTAGAAACAATCACTAGTTTTCAAAGTTTTCTTGCAAAGGTCGAGTGCAGATCTTCTGATATCAATCCTGATGAAATTCATGTGGTTTTGAGACTAACTTGTCGAACATTATACTCACCACCAAAATCCCCTATGATTTTACACAGGCTAATTCACAGAAGTTCAATGTATGGGAAAAATACTAATTATTGTATCAACAACGTTTGTGTGGTATTCTATAAATTCTGTTTTATCAAGACTAGCACTAGTTTGTGTATTGGCCACTCAAGAACAGTTGGCTTTGAAGTTTTTGTCCCTCTCTGGACAGGTTTGAATCACTAATGAGTAATTTGACTTTCCTCACCAAATTATCCATATCTGATACTACTATTTTGTATTGACCTCTTACGAGATTTTCATCCTTGACAATAGCAATGCCACTCTCTTCCAGATTTGGTCATTTTTTGGTCTATTTCTGTCTGGACTGTAGGTCAAGGAGGTAGCTCTTCTTCCACTTTATCCAGAAATTGGACCTTTTTCCAGCATTTGTGAGCATATACATCTTCTCTCACAAAATCTCCTGGTGGAGGAAGAAGAATCTTGGACTTCATGGTGAGGAGATGGTTGGGTGTGAGTGGCTCAGGGTCATTTTTGTTCTCTAGAGTCAGAGGTCTGCAAATGATGATTGCCATCACTTCATAGAGAAAGGTCTTGAGGGTTGAAGAATCTGTTTAGGAGCCATGTTGACTTAATGTGGTTGACAGAATGCTCCAGATGGTGCATATATGTCTCTCCCAGACACCTCCCATGTGACTCAAATGGGGAGGGTTCATAATGAAATCACATTGATCTTGTAAAAGAAAGGCTTTGATTTCTTGTGCTTCTATCTATGTGCCTGCCTTCTTCAGTTCATTCGATGCGCCACTGAAGTTTGATCCCTGGTCACATCTAATGCTCTGTAAGGGTCCCCTGATTGCAAGGAAGCACTGCAGAGCATTGATGAATGAATCGGTGGATAGGTCATCGCAGGACTAAATATGCACAGCTGTGGATGCTAGGCAAGTGATGATGAGATTGTACCTTTACATTTCCTTGCAACCATTCTTTGTCATAAATAGACCAAAACTATCTAGACCCACATGACTGAATGGAGGGGAGGGATCAATGTGTTCTTCTGGTAGGTCAGCCATTTTCTGTGTTAATAGCTTACCCTTCAGTTTCCTGCAGAATACACATTTGTAGATGTGTGATGAAACAGTCTTACTCCCTCCAACTATCCAGTAGCCATACATGAGAATTTCCTACAAAGTGAAACTTCTGCTTTGGTGGGCTACCTTCTCATGGTGATGCTTGATGAGCAAGGTTGTAATGCGACTTGCTTTTGGAACGAGTATTGGGTGTTTCATTCCAAATTCTAATGAAGATCTTCTCTGGTTTTTGTGGGTGGTAGACACCATGATAAGGGATGTAGCATGTCACTTTGCTGATGAGCTCAGTGCCAGGTACTTCCTCAGCTTCTCCCTTTAGTATGATGTTGGTCATGAATCTATTGTGATCATCACGGCACCTTGGCCTCACTTAGAGTTTCCTCTTTAGTTACTCCAATGTTTGAGAGCCAGCTTAGCATGTTGATCATTGCAGGGCTACTCTGTCAAAATGGCATCATCTACATCTTTGTGGCATTTCTCTTTCATGAGTGTCATGAATTTGAGATCCTCTTGTGACATGAGGACATCTTTCTTTGTGTCTGCAAAATCTGACTCAAGAATTCTTACAACCTCAGGCAGTAATAATCCTGTGCATCATGATGCTTGCCTGTTCGGTGCTCATTCGACCACATATATTCCACCAAAGTTTTGTTTTTTGAGCAAATGGCTCCTCATCACCACCTACAATGAAGTCCTGTGGGGCCAGTGCTTGAGGACAGTCATACCTTATCAGCAGATTAACTTCACAATTCTGAAGAGGGAGGATTTCATGTTCAGGCTCCTCAAATACTTCCATCTCTTAATGTTGGCAGTACTTGGAATATGAGCATGATTTGCTGGGATGAATTCTTGAGAGTAAGTGGTGGATAGAGTGATCCTTTTTTCAGAGTGAACTCCTCTGACCTGCAAATGCTTGTACTTTGAGCATTGGATCATCAATGTAGAAATGAGTGTTGACAGCTTCCCTGTGCAGGCTCAGATTGACAGGAGAGTTTGTCAGCTGTTTCATCCAGAATAAATGTTGTGTCCCTCTGGGTATCTAGAAGGGCATAGACCAGGAGTTCTTGGTCAGGACCCTCTTTGGTGGACAGGAATGCAGGCACAATCATGGACCATATGTGATCTCCATCTCCTCTAGTTGCTTTCAATGTAACAGCTCAATCTGTGCCATTCTGTAGACTCTACTCATTGTTGGTATGTTCAACATTGTTTCCCTTGGCTTCAGGGCATCTTAGTCTCCATGTAGGCAGGTGGAATATCTTCCCTTGCACTTCATACAGTGGCTTGTGTTGGAGACGTTCTTCGACAGATGGCCATGGGCCAAGTATCCAAAGCATAGGCCATTCTTCTTCAGAAAATCTCTATGTTATGCTGCAGTCTTGCCAATGAATGCCCTACAGTTGTGAATGGTATGATTTCCCTTGTTGCAGAAATTACATTCTGTTTTACTCGTTTTTGAAGTACTACTCACAAGAGTATTGGCATCTGTGTATCACTTGTTAGACCTTTCTTCCTTGACTGATGAACCTTTGGGCATGACAAGATAGTAGTTTCATAAGTATCTTGCGATATTTGCAACAGTTATTTAATTATGTGTAGGCTGTTGATGTGTCTTATGGCTACAAGACATTGCTGCAAAAAGTCAGACAACCTTCTGAGACCTTGACTGTCTTTGTTGGATATCTTGGGCCACTCTTGTAGTTTATCTCTGAAAGCTTCAGCCACCAGGAATGGGTTTCCATATCTTTCTTCTAGGGTCTTTCTAGCACTCTGGTAGGCCTCTTCTGAGTCAAAGTAGAATGTTCTTCCTTCCACTGCTTCTCCTCATAGATATTTCTTTAAGTAGTGGATTCGTACCATAGGTGCAATTCCTCATGATTCAATGAGAGGAGAGAATGAAGCCTTCCATGCTGGATACTTGAGGGGGTCTCCTTCAAAGATGGTTGGCTCCAGAGCCACGAGATGGCTAATGTTTACTGTATCAGTGTAGGTTTTCAACACGGAGTGAATATCAGTTCTGTCACTATCACACTGTCTCAACTGTAATGGCTCAACTCTGGGAGATTACTGAATCAACTGACAGTCATACTTATTTTCCGAGCTTTCCAGAAGTGCTTCAAGTTCTACCTGTGTCTGGAGGATCTCACTATCGAGGCGTTGATCACTTACCTCTTGACAAAGATGCTGTATTTCAACTTGAGCTGCTGACTGTCTGATCTTCTCCATAGTTTCCTTGTGCAATCATCTGAGCTTTGTACTCTGCTTTCCGAGCAAACTCTTTGGCTTCTAATCTATCAAGCTTGGCTTTCAACTCGCTTTACACACATTTTGCTTCCTTTTCAGCTTGTAACAATGCTGCTTGGGCTGCTAGGAGAGCACTTTGAGAGGAAGTACTTGAGGCATGGGATTTCCTGCTCAGAGGAGAAGCATTTTCCCCTAGTGGATTTCCTTTAGACCTTCCATTGATCAGCCATTTCTTGACCCTTCTGGAGGAGTTTTTGAGTTTGGGCTTTGATCCTATTTGCTGACAGCTTCAGGCTTGAAGGCACCTCATCAGTAGCAAATTGTCTCAGTTCTGTATATAGTTTATCTAAACTGGCTTAACTGTTGAGTAGCTTGTTGATGGTATCATCAAGGACTTTGGCAGAACATACATTTTTGAACACCTTTTCTGTTTCTCTAGCAGTTGTAGACTATCTTTCTACTGTATCCAGAAACTCCCAGTGGCTTCATGAAAGTTACTAATATCTTGGTGGGATGGCATTTTTGTCCTGATGCTTCGATGAGTTTCAACTTGATATAGAGGGCTGATGGATACTTCATGGTTTCAGTGAATTGGCCTATTATCACTCATTACAGATGGCTCTGGATTGGACTCAATCAATTGTTCCTCGTTGAGATTCAAAGTACTGTCCAGAGGGGCAACTGACACTCTTTCCACCATTTTCCAATACTCAGTTACAATACGATATATTACTATGCCTAGTATATCTAGCATTAATCAGTGTTCAACACTATCATTGCGTACACTGGATCTGACTTACTGTCATGCACAATCAATTATCAGGTAACCATTATATTATGACATGTTTGAGTTGGATTTTCTAGTCACATCAAGTCAACACAAACAAATTTAACTCAAGTTAGTTTCTACTGTCTCAGACCTTGAAGAATCTTGTCACAATGCTTTGCTTGTGGTGTCGATTATTCTGTTGCAGTCGAAGGTTTCTGTTATGTCAACGAGTGTCATCTACTTGCTTTGATGGATGAATTGCTGCTGGTGCGTGTTGGTCACTTGTCACAGTCAAATGATTTTGGTTCTGCTGACAGGTGTCTCGGGTACCTCACATCACTCCAGCGGTTCTTTCTTCTCTTGTCTGATTCCAGTTGTCTTTGACTCTAATCACTCCTCTTCACAGGAGTAAGAGTCAGATTTAACCTTGATGTATATTAATTACATAACAGTTTTATAAGACACACATCCAGTACTTTGTTTCTTCTAAACCTGGACCAACATCTATTCAGCACAGATTTTTTTTTAACTTCTATTGTTTCTCTTATATTTAGTTCCCACTCCAACTTCACTGACTAATTAGTTTAATATTATTCTAGTGTATAGCATAAGATGTGCTTACCACATGTTCTGCTAAGAATAACTCATTTTTTTATATTCATCTACCACATTTTTATGTTCCTTGAAACTTAGTATGAAATAATTATTTTGGTAGTTTGAATTTTATAGTTTAAAGCAACAAATGTAATTTTTCACATTACAAAAGATTAGTGGTGGTGTCATCCAAATACTGTTCTACAATTGCTTGTTTAATCTCAAGATTATCTTTATTCATAAACATTATATCATTGCTTGAAATGTATTTGCCATAAGTGTTCATATATTTTATATGGGACGGTTAGCCTATTTTTACCCATATATATTGTAGTTTCTAATACTTGTATAACTGTTAATCTTTGGTTTTAGTTTACTGTCTATGTACAAATTTGCCCATCTATAATGCTGAATTATTTATAATTAGGGGTGACAATTTTTATGTTTATATGTATGGTGTTTTGAAGTGTCCTTTACTCACACAGTAATTCTCTATTTATATAAGAATTTAACAAATGAAATTATGATTTAAATATAGGATTACTGTGTGCGAGTAAAAAACATTTCAAAATATATAATTTATACCCCATCACCATATGAAGCCTAATTTTTATGCATTTGATTTCCTTTTGTACAACAAGATTACTGTTGAGGGGTGGAGTTCCTTGAAACCAGTAAAACTCAGTGGCAGGTGGTAAATCAAGTGATATTTATTCTTTAGTTTTAAAAAGTATTAAAATAATTAAACCACTGCTTTTCCAGGAGGCTGTTTCAAGTTACAAACAACTTTGTGTGTCAATGAAACTCGATCTTTAACTTGAAAGTTTGATCCTAATGTATGATAAACTTGTTTGTATTTAAAGGACACTAAATGTAGAACTGTTTCATGTGAATTATGTATTTTTCACTATATAAGGTAAAGCCACAGACTCTAAAATTTTTATTTGACCCGTGTATTGATGTCTGAAAGAAATAAACATTCATAGTTTCATGAGACATTTTCCAGTCATTAACTCTGGAACATTTTAAACTGTTTAGCCTTATAAATAAACAGTTATACTGGCAGTAATTACATACATACATATATATATAAAGTTACTACTGGTTAAAAGCTTCAAAAGAGTTTCTGTTAGTAGTTAGGTGGCTTTAGAACATGATTACAACTTCCCACATCATTTTTATATGTGTGCCTTAGATTAAATCTTCTTTATTACTAGTAGATGAGTTTTTTTAGATCCTGTGAGAAATTGTATGTTAAAATTAAATATAGGCCCATTTTCTGTATCTCTGAGGGCCTAATATTAAAAAAACATATTTTATGAAGGTGTAATTTGTTATTCTCTCTGAATCTGTAAGGCTACAATAGCAACCTTTAAACGTTCTTGCTAAGAGCCCACTTTCAAGTTACAAAAGAACAAATAAAACATCTTGCCAACTTTATCATGCTACTCCCAGGTATCCCCACATTGTTAAATAACAAGACTGTTTTTTTTTATACCGGATAGCCCACTTAGTAACTGTGTGTTTATTACAGCAGTAACTTACAAGAAGTTTCATACAGTGCACACACTAAGTTTTGTATACTTCTGATTGATATATTACTAAACATTTAGAAACAAGAGAAATTGCCAGTTAATGTTTCCTGGTGATGAAACATACATGCATTTTATGTAAAACTATTGTTTCTATCACTGAATGGAGAACACAAAGTCCCAAGTTTCCATGGGTAGAACAGTGAGACATACTGTACTATATCATGTAAAAAACATCACAGCCCATGTCATCGGTGTTAAATTATCTCCACAGCATCTGAGTGTGATTTTACAAGCTCATTATGTTAAAAATCAAATTTCAATATCCATGGTCAACAGGGCTAAGATAGCCCATTCTGTAGCTTTCTAATTAACAAACAACCAGCCAATAAAACATCCAAAACATATCTGTGCTTGAGTAAAATATATGCTATAAATAACTAGGTTAGCATAGAACAAACCTAGATGTGTTAGTAGAAATAAACTTTGGATGTTGCATTTTATGTTTGAAATAAAACTAATAAACTTGTGAATATATCTATATTATTTTAATATAAACATGGATCAGTCATTCTTTTCTCACTCAAGTGAAACAGTTTTGTATTAATTTACACAGTTGTTGCTCGGGGTCTTCCATGATTTGTTGGTTTGTCTATCACACAAAAATTATATTGAAAAATAAAATTGTAGTTTGTGTTTGTTACAAAGTAGTTTATAAAGATGCACAGTTATCTTTAGGTATTTTACAGATCAGATTGTGAAAACACAATTTATTTGGTAAGTATATAATAAATCAGACTTTTTATCCTAATAAAAAGTTATACATAGGGTCGCAATTGGTCATCAGTATTGTCAAGGTTAAGGAATGCTGGTCTGTAGTAATTAGAGAGTAAGTTTAAGACCTCAGCTTCCTAAAGATATGCTTTTATTTGTCCTTGAAAAATATCACAGTTTCTATTAAGTTATTTAATACACAACTGGTGTGTGATAATTCTGTGTTAAATTGGTAAATATAAAAAGTTACTTGTTGATGCATGTGTCAAATCTAGAACACACAGAATAGCATTCAATGTTATACGACAGCTATGTTCAGCTTTCTTACAAATATTAATATGTTCACATAGTGTGTATCATGTAGTTGCTTAAACTATCAAGTGTTTTAGCACATGTACTTATTGTAAGAACGATCAGTGATGTACTTTCTTCAATAATTCATGTATTAAGCTTAATCAGCCTATGTTTGAATAAGACCCACATACAATTATTTATGGTATACAACTGTAAGTAATTTGAGCCTCAGCCTGTATTTGGATAGCATAAACAATGAGCGATTTCATTTACACTATTGTCAATGGGTCATGTCTTGAGCTTAGCCAGATTATGTCATAAAACCCCTTGAACTATAAAAGTATTCAACTTCATGTTTGAATTCATAATAATTACAGTTTTATTTATAAAAAAAAGTTTTATTCTCCAGGAATAATTACAGATGTGACAGTAAAATACACACTCAGTTGTATCTGGTATCACAGTTTCTGAAGAAGTTAAATTCTATATTGCTAAACTTCACATAACACTATATTACAATAATATTACACGATTTGTTTGGTCATCCAAACACAGTAAACAAAAGTAGTAAATAATTTTATTCTTATGTTAAAACTTATGTTGCATACTAAGTTACCATTTGAAAGCCAAAAGAATAGTCATGTAAATGCCAAGAGAGATTAATAAATGTCTCTAATGGAAGCATTTCAACTGAGTTTAAAGAAAAGAAAAAATAAGATTGTCAACTACCATCTTTTATCATATGATAGTTATTTAAAACACAACAATCTACTCATGTAATGGTTGCTTAAAAACACCACACAACAACCCATTTAAATAATGGTTGTTTTTAAGTCACTACAAAAATGATTCATGATACTCTTATGTGGGTTACATTTTTAAGAACTATTCGCCTTACAGAGGAACAAGTATATATTTAATATTTCTTTTTGAGAAAGTTTAAAATATAAAATTTAATTTTCACGAAATAAAACTTTTTTCCATGTACATTAAAATATTACAAAATATCAGTGATTGCAAAGGTTGAAAGGTAAAGAAACTTAAAAGTCTTGGACGTTAAAAAATGAACGCATTCAATTTAAATGCATCCTCCAAAAAATCTGGATTATTTGTAGGTTTTTAAATATAGGACAGAAAAAACTAAAAATACTCAATATATATAAAAAAAAAAATCACTAAAATTAATAATGTTTAATAAAAAATAAATAAGCTTTCTCAGAAAAAACAGGTTACTTCATTTACATACACACTGTACAGATGAACTCTTATTGCAAATTCCCTACATTATCTAATAAATAAAAATAAACCATTCTAGTCGCTTCCATAATAAACTTGATAAAACCTACTTCAGACTGACTGAAGTATGAGCTAACAAATCAATGATATTGGTTGATTTGGCTCTCCAGTTGCATTCGAGTACACAGGAACCGAAGTTTTTTTGTTTTGTTTGTCATTTGTAGATATGATGATGGAAGCTCGATAATACTAAATATTTACACTGTTTTTCTGTACACTCGTTAAAATTACTTCCTCTTCTCTACTGGCTGGTTTGTACAGCAACAGCTGCCACCAGAGCAGCACCACGGCCACTTCCATCTTCAGATAACATCAGATCAAACTGAAAAAAAAAAAAGTGAGTTTAGAAATTTTATTTGATATTTTTTAATTCAGATTATGCAAAGCTCTTTTTAAACATTTAAAAAGGTATATTTCAGTAAATATATATCTATAATACAATTAGGAGTGAAAATCCTAGCTCGATTTTAAATTCATATTTGCTTAGAGTATTCAATAACAACAAAAAGCGTTGATGTATTGGATTCATTCACTCAAATCTGCACGAAAAAAGGTTCTACATAAGACGTGGTAGTTGATATGATTATTACAGATTTTATGGTTTTAATTATTTTATGGTATATGCCAAAATAATGGAGATTTTATACTATTACAAAGTACTATCGTTAAGTTACAAAATCCAAAACCAACCTTGTAGTCAGGTGCTGTAAGTTCGGAGATTTTTCTTTCCATCAAATCATGGAAGTAAGGATGATATCTGTATACGGAGCCATCTACACCTACTGTTGTGTGAGGACGTTTCATTCGATTCAAGATACACGAGATAGCTGAAAACAAACAAAACATCTTTTAGGTAAAAACTGCTATAAATAAATAAAACGTGATACTTTTATAAGTTACAACAATAAGTTTAAGTAATTTCATGTGTATAATTTTATATGTTATGATATAGCATTTTAAATTCTCCTCAAATTACTCCTAAAGTATGTTTTACATGCTTAATTAAGGAGAGATTTCCCATATAAAGCTTGATAACATTGTTTTAACGTAAAAATCTTAAATATACGAAAACCTAAAAGTTTACTTATTATTTCACAAATTAAACTACGGTGTTGTTTGCAAGACAATAATTTTCTGAACAATATCAATGCGTGAAAATTTTAATTTTATCATTAGATTAAAAATGTTCAAATTCTAACCTGCAGAAACAAGAAATGCTGCTCTAGTGGAAACTCTAGAACAAACCAACTTTACATTCTCCAAGTCGTCTGTGGTAGCGTTGAAAATATTCATCTCGGCTAACACCCTGCGAGCATTGCCGTAGGTGTGTTTCCCGTCGCTGAAAAAAAAAGAAAAAAGTTTAAAATGCATATCCAGCTCCCAAATACTTATATTTAACAAAAACTTTGAAAACCAATCTTTAAAAATCAAGTATTTCCACTGAATCTTTTTATCGTAGTTTTAACAGTGAATAAAAGTCCCATTGTTGCATTTTTTTTTCAATAAGTATATAAAAAGTTAAATTATTTTCACCTGGCACGAATGTTTAAAATCAATAAATTTTAAAATCAATAAATTCAAATAAGGTTAAACTGTACTGACGCTTGTCATGCGACCTCTTCAAACAAATCTTAACAGTTTATTAAAATACAACGGGTAAGTTAATTATTTACAGTTAATTACTAAACTGGAGAAGAAACATGATGAGGCAGAATACGTAAAAATAACTCAATTTTAATATATTGATAGAAAGTTCTAATACAGAGTAGATTTATTACCTCTCAATCATTGACACGTATTTCGTTTTAAATGCATTGGCTTCTTTCAGTTTTTTGGAACACTTTCCCCCGAACAACAGTCCTTCTTGCACCAGATGAACCAAAACGCGACGAACCAGTTCCCCCATGTACATACCAGATATCATTTTCTCAAATCTAGCAAGAGAGAGAGAGAGAAAAAAAAAAAAAAGTCTAATAACAACATATAAAAAGATATTATTTTGCTTTGTGGCGTTTTATTTTATTTGAAGGTTATTTCCCAAAATAAGTAAAACACCGAATGCACTTCTTATAAAGAGCTGACTTGAGTCATAAAATTTGGAAAACAAGGGAAATTACAATGTGGAAGAACTAAATATCAGAGTAAAAGATAATTTTGCCTTAGTATAGCAAAATACTTGTTTATAATTTACATACTAAAAATATATTGCACATAGTTATTGGTACTGTGCTTGATCATGTACAGAATTTTTCATTTAATACTAATAAATAATTATCCATTACCCCTCGAGAAATAGTAATAATTATGTCTTACATTTGCTTCCCAGTGTTCAAAGAGGCTTTATCCACTTCTCTGTCATAACGTGTGCACAAGAAATCCAAACATCCATTATCACCAAACGCGCCCCATTCGGTGTTGATAATAACTTGCTTTGAACCATTCTGATCTTCTTCCCAAGTCTCAACGTTTTCTATCTTCTCCATGTAACACGCATTAGTACCAGTACCTGCAAGGTTACATGAGCAATGTTTTAAACTAACGATGTACATATAACATGTACAGTACCTGTAATGTATCACGAACAAGTAGCTTTTAGACTAACACATCTTAAAACACTAAAAAATTTTAAAAATCAACTAGAAAAAAGTTCTGACAAAAGTTAAGGATTAGAGTTTTCAGCTAAAGAAAAAAACTATAAAAATGGAACTATATTTAAACGCGTCTTATTTCGAAAATTGTAAGTCTTTCCGATCACACAATATTTTTTACCCTGAAGAATTTATCGAAAGAAATCTGTTAATCCTAAGTGTGTCCAAGAAGCATCGTACTTGTTAATTAAGTTTAATATATTTCCTTTACAAGTCTAACATTCGTATAAAATATTTATCTGTATACTCAAAACATAATATCGTAAAGAACTTACCAACAATGACGCCGACACGACATTCTCTGTTTTTGTGAGCGCACGACATAAGTGTTCCTGTTGTGTCATTCACCACAGCAACTACATCGATATTTATTTTCTGTAAGAAATGCAGAAATTGATATCAGGAGGAGTACCTTCTGCTTTTCTAGATCAGGTTATTAGAAGAGACATGATATAAAAATAGTAAATAAGGTCTTTTTTTTTTTTTTTTGACACGCAAGTGTGAAAACCAATTATTTTTTAGGTGAAGACGCTCTAGGCCTTTCGCCAGTTTTAGTGAATAATAGTTAAAGCTAATTCGAATAAAATAATAGTAAGATAAATAAATAAAGTGTTAATTAAAATTATATTATGCTATTAGTTCTTACCCAAAATTTAGCTTATAAATGTAGCTGTAGTATGGATGATATAGATTAACTGGTACTCTTATAATCAAAATGTTTTAAATTAAATGGTCTTAGCCTAGTTTACAAAATAAATTTGTTCAGTTCAATTACTCTTGTTTGCAAGGGAAATTTACTTGGTCTTGTCTCAGAATTAAATTACCTTTCTTAGAACTGCTTCTCGCAAGAGTTTGACAACATCCTCGCCTTCTACACCAGCACATCTAAATCCTTTAGTCCACGTGACTAGCCGAGCTTTAGTTAAGCCTTCTTGTTTACAGGGGAAACTAAACGTAAATCCCAGAGGAAGTGTCTCCCCTTTCATCGCCTCTTTCTCCATGAAATTAGCCAGACAGTCAGCAATATGATCAAACAGCTGTAAGTTCAAAAGGAATAATAAAATAAAATAACTGTCTACACGTGTAGGATGAAAAGAGAACAAACACATACGTAAAACCAGTTAACCGTTGCTAATTGTACATAGTAATAGAATTGAGTATTCAATAGTTGTTACCAAATTATAACATTTATTTAGTTTTAAAATATTCCAAATGAGATAATTAATACCATAAATACAAATTAACTTAAAATATCAACTTATCTAGATTTGTAGCTGGTACAGAGACACCTTTCAGCTTTTTGTAATTAATATTCGTCACAAATTTTGAATTCAAATAATCCATAAGTAATTTTCAAAAGTAAGAAAGTAATAAGAGTTTACTGTTATGTACAATATTTAGAATGTAGTTCTTGAAGCGAATACATACTGTTGAAAAAGAAATATCAACGGTAAATGAAAACAAAATCTTACCTGGTTACCAGAACCCAGCATAATCTTCTGTGGAATAGGGTAAATAACATTGTCCATATGGAACTTGTCTCCCTCAAGGTTGATCAACAACACACGAAAGTTAGTTCCACCAAGATCCAAAGCTAGAAACCTTCCTTGTTCTAAATAGGAGACATTATTTAATTACAGACTTGCAGTATGAAAAAAACTGATAATATAATTATGTACATTCTTGTAGATTTCGTATGACAAATTACACACAATAAAACTTATTTAATATTAAGTTAAAATGAACAAAAAAGAAACTGAATACAAAAGACTTGGTTTGAATTTAGCGCAAAACTACTCGAGGGCTATCTGCGCTAGCCGTCCCTAATTTAGCAGTGTAAAACTATAGGGAAGGCAGGTAGTCATCACCACCCACCGCCAACTCTTGGGCTACTCTTTTACCAACGAATAGTGGGATTGACCGTAACATTATAATGCCCCTACGGCTGAAAGAGCGATCAAATTACGAGTCGAGTGCATTAACCACCCGGCCATGCCGAGCCAAATACACAAGAAAAAGAACTGGTAGATCGTTATTTATTAAGAGCACGATCTAATTGTTTGGAACTAAACCTTTTAAAGCAGTGTATCTACCCTTTATTCTAAAAAGACATTAACTGCGTTGTTTGTTTTTGTATATATTGTGAAATTCGTGTAGAATGAAAAGTTTCACTTTAACTAGTAACTAACGTTAAAAGACGATTGCATCTTCCTATAATTAGAGGTGCCCTCACTAGCTCGTTCTGTAATGATGATGCAATACTGAACGCGATTCTTTGAACGTCACATATGACGCAACATTTCCACTTAAATTTTACAACACGCCTCTCCAGCTTTTCGAATCTAAAAGGAAGCACTAATTGATTAAAGCACGTACTACCAGAGCGGTGTACGTGTGAGCATTCACACACATTAAAGAAGTAAATTAAAAAACATAGAAGAATTTTAAAAACTTTCAAGACATTCTATTTTGGTAGAATACGTTTGATATTTTATCAATGAAAAAAAAAAAAAAAAAAGAGTAACAATAATATGAATTACCTAAACCGCTCGGAACGTTTTGGACGAAAGTTGGATACATCTTGACAGATGCTTCATTATGAGTTTCTTTGGACAAGCCACAATTGAATTCATGAAGAAGGAGAGAAGACACTTTGTTCAGCTGATCGTTTGTCAGAACGAGGTCACGTGTGAAGGCTTCAATCTAACCAAATAAAAGAATACATTTTATTTTTAAATGTCTTTATGATATTAAAAGCAAAGTACCAAAATATGTTATTTGAATACATAATGAACGAAAGAAAATACATGTGGTACTGAGCTTTTGTTAAAACAGTTCGCGTTATTTAGAATGTCAGAAAATAATTCATTTGCATTTTATCAGTAATAATATATAAATAGACAGACGAGAAGTTGTTGTAAAAAAAAAAAAAGCTTCAAATGTTAGATTAAGGAAAGTTAAAACCAAAACAACTATAAATAGATTCTGGACCATGTGCGAGAGACAGTTAGTTAGGACCAAGGGCCATGTGTGCGAGACAATTGTAGTCGCTAAAATCGACACCTTTAGGAACCCTACTGCGCAAGTGAAGGGGCAAATGAGATGTAACTGTAGATGTGCAAACGAGTTATTTACTTTATACCACCAGTAAACCACATACATAAAAACATTACAAATATATTCTGAAATAACAAGTGTCAAAACAATACCTGGAATGAAATCTAAAACTCAGTGCTTTCGTGTGCAGGAATATAAATTTTTCGTAGAGTAAATCACTATTAATGTTTTGTTGTTACCTGTTAATACTTTATTCTTATTAGTATTATTAATAAGAATTTTGATCACAGTGATTAACAATACAAAACCTCATTTCTTTACTTGTATCTGGTGTTTATAAACATGATAGCTACAGAAGTCGCCGAAAACCTACTTCGATCGGAGTTTCTAAAAATAACCACCTTGCACGTCAGCATTTGGCAGCACAAAGAGAAGGATCTATTCGCCCACGCTTCATCGTCGTCATGGGTTACGTCAGACACCGATGAATTTCAATTACTATTTGTAAACTTGGAAAGAACTCCAACATAAAAGAATAGAATTTTAAGAAGTGAGAAATATATAAAGAAGACTTTGAATGAAAGGTTTTCACCTCACATATACAGTCAACATAGTAATGATATATTTTCATGTCAAAGACTCAGAAAAAAACAAAACAGATTGGTCTGATGTCATGTTATATCACAGGTGTCTGTGATGTAGTTGTATGTCCTACTTTATTTTGTAAGTGAGAAACAACAATAAAAGAAGAAGAATTTGAAGGCGACCTCCAACGTTAATGTATTATAGAGGAAAGAAGAAATTGAAGGTTACCTTAAACGTTAACCATTGTATTGTAAAAACATAAAAACTTACACTGAAAGATTATTTCCAAGTTTCTAAGTATTTATGATGAAGGACATATCAAATAGCATTTGGTAACCTGAGACGTTAAAGTTGTGTAGGAAAAAGAAAAGAAATCCAAGTCCCTAATTATTTGTATAGAAGGACATAACAATTAAATTTTGTTTTTATTTGGACTGCTCAGTACTGTGATTGGTTGACTACGGAGGCAAGTTCTTGGCAAAAAGCCAGGTCGAGGAAGATGACGTAATAAATTATCTTTCGTTACAAGGGTTACGAAAACTGACCAACAGTGCCAAATAAAAGCTTCTTTAATAGTTTTTTTTCTAATATTTATAATTGTCATGTGTTTTACAGCGAAAGAAAAAGTAAGAATAGTGAATTTTTCCAAGTTCAACACCAGAAATAAACGTAAAATGAAGATTCTGTGATAACTTGACCCTCGTATAACAGTCCAAACTTTACATAAATTAAAAATGGACATTTTGTGAAAGTACAAACTGTGTATTTACATTTGTAGCAATTGTACTGTTCGCCGATTGGTCAGGATTGTGCGATTAGCTACATGCTAGATGACACACAAGCGAGTAGGTGAAATAAACGGTTACACAATCATGAACGAATTATTACACCAAATAGGTGCTTCACACCTATTCAGCAAGGTTACGCTAAAACTAATCTTGTTTCCATCTTTACTACCATTCGACCTGATAATTTCACAACTAAATTACCTTTACTAAAGTAATAGCTTCTTGCTTTAGATTCTTACTTAGCCAGTAAATGATACCAAATAATTACTCTATAATAACTTTTTAAAATCAAAGGTGCCTGCGGGAACAATAGAATACACACATTACAGTTTCACAATACGAAAGGT
Organism: Tachypleus tridentatus; assembly: GCF_004210375.1. Classification (NCBI taxonomy): domain Eukaryota; kingdom Metazoa; phylum Arthropoda; class Merostomata; order Xiphosura; family Limulidae; genus Tachypleus; species Tachypleus tridentatus. The sequence goes on from NC_134831.1 coordinate 185,858,540, forward strand.
CTCTTCGCCAGAGTGTGTTCAACATTACGATTAAATTCTCTAAAAATTCATCACATATAAGCTAGCGAGCCAACGTACAGAATCAATTGAAAAACAAAACTCGTATCTTACCGCTTTTTTCTTATCGCTCAACATTTTGGACTCAAAGTTTTGATCACTTCAACAACTTAACTTCAATTTTCGCAGATAATTCTGAATGAAGACTGGCGTAACTGGTTCTTAAAAGCGGTGTTACAAGCACATGACCGGTACGTTTACGTTCCTTACGTCATTATGGGTGTGCCAATAGTCTTGCTTCTGATTGGTTCTCTAGAAGGCAAGGCCTTTACATCCTATTTCCAGGAAACGATCGGCATCCTTGATAATTTTTGATGTTTTGAGAATGAACCAGTTTAGCTTGTATTAGTCAAGGACTACATTATCGATGATATGTGTTACTAGAAACGTGTCTGGGAGAAATTCTGGTTTCCTTTTTTTTTTTCTTACACGCATGCGTGTAGTTCATATTTCGTCAGAACTCGCTGAGTCAATGAAAAGATAACTACGAAATGTGCGTCAGCCTCTTGATGTAGGATTACACGCAATTTTTTCGAAACTTAGTATTTCATCTTGTTGCTACATTAGCAGAATGCCTACGAGTTTTGTTGTTGTTGTTTTTTCTGGTTCGGTACTTAATCTTATAAAGACATATTGTTTCAGGACTCATAAAAAAATCACTTTCTGTACGTATCAGGTGAACCAATTCAAAAAACAATAGTATATAATTAATATTAGTAGACCTCAAAACCCGCCTTTTGATTGTTTCATGGATGTTAAACACATCAGGTATTACTACTACACCTAGAAATTACAATAAAATATAACTGTAAGTTGATGTATGTTTTCAAACACAACTCTATATGAATACAGCGCTACTGCCTGTTGTCTGTACATTAAATAGTTTGCAGAACGCAGATGGATCTTCGACAAAATTGGTACGGTGGTTCATTAGGTCCATGCAGGTGTACGTGAAAATTTTACAGTATTGCGTTTTGCGGTTTTTATGGGTGTTTTCGCGTTTTTAACCATCACTTCTCTACCTTGTTGACGGAGCTTCGCCAAATTTGGAATGAAGGGTCGTTGGAACACGGTGAGATGCATACAAATTTTCAGTTTTGTACTTTGTTTTGCGATTTTTATGGATGTCCTTTACCATTGTTTCACTCAAAATTTGGCATGAAAATTCGATGTGTCCATGGGGAGGTATATACAACTTTCTAGTTTTGCCGTTTTTATGGTCTTTGTTTTGGGTTTTTTACCACTAATTCACCCCATGTTGATGGACCTTTCTTTATCAAATATAACATAAAGATTTCTTGGGCCCATAGGGAAATACGTGTAAATTTACGATTTCAGGTTTCGTGTTTTGCTGTCGGTATGAGCGGTTTTTCGTTTTGTTTACAATTGCATGTAAGGGAAGCAACATTTGATGCCCTAAGATAACCTTTCATTAATCATGGATTTCAATAATTTCCATCAAAAGAATGGGTGTGTGTGTTTTCTTCTTATAGCAAAGCCCTATCGGGCTACCTGCTGAGTTCACCGAGGAGAATCGAACCCTTGATTTTAGCGTTTTAAATCCGTAAACTTCACGCTGTACCAGCGAGGAACACAAAGGAACGGGTACTGCAGCTAGTGTACAACACAGGAACAAGACTATTTATAACCATATGTATTAGTGTTTCTGGATATGGAGAAAGTTTGTATAAAACTACCACCTGTGCTGAGAAAACCAGTAAGTTTTGACGACGTTCGAGTGTTTAATAGAACAGTGTTGGCTTGACGTAGGTTTTTGAGTAATATTCATTTAATTTCCTATAACAAAAATACAAAACTTGACAATTTCTTCCCAGAAAAAATGGAATGTTTTTCATGTAAAAGCATTTGTACAAGGTGAACATGTGACTGTTGATGTGCCTTCGTGTAGCTTTGCGCGAAATTCAGAAACAAACAAACTATTGGTACAAGGTGAGAAGTATAAATATGTCTCCAACTGGTTGAACAGTCATGAAAAGTGAGAGAAATCAGGTTTCGGTGGTTTTTAAAACGAGATGTTACACTGTGTAAATACATCATTCAAGCAAGGTTTTATTATCAACGCGTGTGAATGATTAGTTTAAAAGTCAGATATCAAAATGTCAGTTTGTGTTGACTTTGGATAAAATAAAAATATCAATTATGATTATTTGAAATGCTCCTTAATCTGTGTCCGGCGTCCAAAAGAATTTGTAATTTTTTAAAAACAAAGTTTCAATTTTCTAACACCAGTTCTTCCAAAATAATCGAATTTTGACAGGACATTCTAAGTGAGATATTTTATAAATGCCAATAGTTCTTTCCATGATATAAAATGTTAAGTGTATAGTTAAACCAATTATGTTCTCAACGTAATTTATTGAAATATCACATTTGTTAGTGGACATTAATGCTATGGAATTATCAGCGTGGGAGTCTTCGTAACTGGACTTTAATATAAAAACAAGAACTATGAAACTGGTCACAAGGACAGCTTAATGTTAATATTACTAACAGTTAAACCCTAAAATAGGGGTGGCCAACTTTTTGTTTCCTATGCACCAATTTTTTTCACTTCTAATTCAGATGCACCAATCAGCCTTTCAATCCTTTAAGTATGGTAATTTGGAGATATTTGGCAGTTATACATATAATCATTTGTTATATATATGTTAATGTGGAGTGTGGACACATGTAGAAGTTGTAAAAAGATTCAACATGAATACAAGGTAAACTTTATTTACTTTATTGACACTTTGCATTTGCATTGATATATTTCATTAGTTATTTATGAAAGAATATCTAATAAAAATTTATCAACACAATTAGCAATTTTAATGAAAAATAATTTTACATGGAGGAAAAATAAACACAACTTGGTTTAATGAGACTTTTGACTTTGCTTCGCTTTCACCAAATCTCCAACATTAGGAGTTAAATTAGTAACTGACAGCAACAGACAGTTTTTCAGACTTGAATCAGATAGTCGCGACCTCAGTTTGTTCTTGATAATTTTCATGGATGAAAATGCTTGCTCGCGTCTGTATGTTGTTCTGAAGCGACAGGCATAACTTTGGGCAAATTTTCTCAGTTCTGGAAAATGTTTACATGGTGATGATCGCCAAAAATTAAGCATTCCAGATTCACTTGGGAGTGAGGGAAGTTCATTAAATTTACTCTTCAGTACTGAATTTGCTTTTAGATCAATAAGTTCCATCTGTATATTACTAGGCATCTTCAGAATGTTTTGTTCAGTAAGTGAAAATGGATTTATAAATGCAAGCATGCAATCTTCTTCTTTAGCAAAATCACTAAAACGACTATCAAAGACCTCTTGTAGTAGTATGATTTTTTCAGTGTATTCTGTAAATTTGGTATTATCTTGAACACATTCACTTTGTTCCTTTAAATGTGGAAATTGGCTCAAATCCGTGTTTTCTAGCTGAGAGATAAACAGTTTTAACTTCATTTTGAATGCACTGATATCATTTACTAAACTAGGAAACCATTTGTCCTTGCCCTGTAGTTTTGAGTTTAGGTCATTGAGATAGCTGGTAATATCAACTAAAAAAGCTAAATCAAACATCCACTTTTCATTACACAAAAGGACCCTTTCCTTGGGGAGCTCTTCGTCCAGAAAATCATGTACAATATTTTTCAGTTTCCAAAATATTTTGAGAACTTATCCTCTAGAAAGCCAACACACTTCGCAATGAAGGATGAGATCACCATATTCCATATCTAACACCTCACAATATTCTCTGAATTCTCTCCTATTTAATCCTTTAGCTCTAATTTTATTCACACATTTTACAACTGGTATCACAACATGCTGCAAATTCAAATTTTTTACACACAGAGACTCTTGGTGTATTATGCAATGATATTTTAGAAGAGGACGACCTAAAAACTTTTCGAGCAAGGCTACAGTTCCAGCAACTCTACCAATCATTGACGGTGCTCCATCAGTACAGACACTTAAGAGTTTACTAAAGTTTAAATGCTGATTTTCTAAACATGACTTTACTTTCTCAAATATGTCTGACCCTCTAGTTTTTCCATGGAGTGATTTAAGGCCAATAAGTTCTTCAAATATGTTAAAATTATCATCAATTCCTCTTATAAAAATACTTAACTGGGCTACATCACATATGTGAGCAGATTCGTCCAAAGCTAATGAAAAGAAAGAGCACGCATGGACACGTTCCTTCAGTTGCTCAAATACATCATGAGAAAGTTCCTCAATGCGTCTTGTAAGTGTCTGCTTTGAAAGAGCGATTTCGTTTACCTTTCTTTCAATACTTTTATCACCAAGACATTTTGCAAATTTTTGGAGGCATGGTTTAACAATATATTCACCGTCAGAGAAAGGCATATGCTTTTTAGCCAACACAAAGGCGATTTCGTAGGATGCTTCGAGCATTGCCAAACTTTCACAACTTCTCTTTACAAAGAGATTTCGCCTCTTTTTCATATCCTCTCTTTTCTTGATCACATATACTTTCCGTAACTCAGAGCCAGGCATTAACTTTTGTTTTTCTTCTACTTCAACTTGGTGTTTCTTATAGTGTCTGCTAAGATCATGTCTTCTGTTATCTGAGAGGGTGCTTTCACAAACAATACACATTGGTTTTCCTGAAGGACTCGCAATAAATAAGAACTCATTTTCCCACAGTTCATTAAACTGACGTTTGCTATCGCTTTCTGCTTTTCTTTTGCTCATGTTCTTTTTCACTGTAATGGGACTATAAAAAATCGAAAAAAAATATTATTATTATTACTAGTACATCCCACAGGATCATTGATCCTGTTTAATCCATGAGAGTATTGAAATTTTTTTAGATTTCATTCATATATTCGTAATCAGCTTGAAAAACTGCAACAGTTTTATCGTTTTCAAACATTTGAACTTATACAAAATGTTTGAAAAAACTAAACATATTAAATTAAAAAATCATTATTTATTACTTTTTATCTAGAAAATTTATTTAAAAATGATTATGAGCAGTCTTTTTTGTGATACTATTCTCTAACAATGATTATAGGAAATCTTTCATGTCCTTTCAGCCTTCTATTAAACCAAGTCATAATAACTAAAAAATTAAAAATTAAAAAACTGAAAAAAATTTTTGATTTAATTTATATATTCGTAATCAGAGTGAAATTCTGCAAAAAACTGCATCAAATGATGTATAAAACATTGAGATTTTCAGATATTTGAACTTTTACAAAATATTTTATAAAAATTTCAATATTAATACAAAAATTACTATTTAATTTTAAAAGAATTAACTCAATTCAATTTAAAAAAAGAATAAATACTTGCTTATTATGAATATGTTTTCATTCATGTATGCATGCGTATGTGTAAGGAGGAAAACTTTTACTCACGTCAATGCGAAAAATGAAATACTTCTACTGAGCTGCACTTTTTGTTACAATATTTAACATCCGGTTTGTAACGTACAGTTAATCTGACCCTTAAATTTATGTTTGTTTCAATGTATCTATATCTTCTTGTGTATTCACGTATGCGTTTTAGGTTGCTGTTTCTGTATCTAAGTTTCTCTTTCTCTTCTTTCTATTATGTCTTGATATAAAGATATATACTGAATTACATAACAAATCCTTGCACCAAACGTTTTCATACACAAACACAAATGACAAACACACACACATCAACTTCAAACTCCTAATAAATGGACTCACACTCATATACCCGCAAACGTACATTCTCATCTCTGGGCCACTTGTAATCGTGCAATGCGCCATAGGTTGGCCACCCCTGCCCTAAAACAAGCACAGTTTAACGTTTATAGTAACAACATGAACATTGAAACCGTCACAAGTACAAATTAGTGTTACAATGTGAACAAATGAGACTCAATGTAATAAAACAAACACTGAAAAACTGTTAGAAGTTCAGGTTAACGTTTAGATTAACAACACGAATAGATTAAACATGTTATATATACATTTTGCCATTTAGTGTAACAGCAGTAACAAATAGCTTATAAGTTCATCTAAGTCTTTAGCTGGACAAAACAAACAGATCATACATTTCACAGTTTAACTTTTAATATAATAACATGAAGAGTGTAAACCTGTCTCCAGTGTAGTTTAAATTTTAATATAATAACAGTACATACCTGTCTTCATTGTAGTTTAACTTTTAATATAATAACACGAAGAATGTAAACCTGTCTCCAGTGTAGTTTAAATTTTAATATAATAACAGTACATACCTGTCTTCATTGTAGTTTAACTTTTAATATAATAACACGAAGAGTGTAAACCTGTCTCCAGTGTAGTTTAAATTTTAATATAATAACAGTACATACCTGTCTTCATTGTAGTTTAACTTTTAATATAATAACACGAAGAGTGTAAACCTGTCTCCAGTGCAGTTTAAATTTTAATATAATAACAGTACATACCTGTCTTCATTGTAGTTTAACTTTTAATATAATAATACAAAAAGTGTAAACCTGTCTTCAGTGTAGTTTAATTTTTAACATAATAACACGAAAAGTATAAACCTGTTTTCATTGTAGTTTAACTTTTAATATAATAATACAAAAAGTGTAAACCTGTCTTCAGTGTAGTTTAACTTTTAATATAATAACACGGAAACTATAAACCTGTCTTCATTGTAGTTTAATTTTTAACATAATAACACGAAAAGTATAAACCTGTTTTCATTGTAGTTTAACCTTTAATATAATAACACAAAAGTGTAAACCTGTCTCCAGTGTAGTTTAAATTTTAATATAATAACATGAAGAATGTAAACCTGTCTCTAGTGTAGTTTTACTTTTAATATAATAAGACGAACATTTGGAATTTGTCAGAAGCTTGAAATTTAGCTTGTATAAAATTGTTTAGTTTGTTTTGAATTTCGCGCAAAGCTACACGAAGGTTATCTGCGCTAGTCGTCCCTAATTTAGCAGTGTAAGACTAGACGGAAGGCATCTAATCATCACCATCCACCGCCAACTCTTGGGCTACTCTTTTACCAACGAATAGTGGGATTGACCGTAACATTATAATGCTCCTACAGCTGAAAGGACGAGCATGTTTGGTGTGACGGGGATTCAAACCTGCGACCCTCAGATTACGAGTGGAGTGCCGGGGCGTTGAAATTGTTAAAATTACAGATTACCTTTCGCATAAAAAGAAGAATACTGAAACTTGTTACATTAGAAGCTTAAACTTTAGTACAATAAAACATGTCATAATACGGATGTATGTTTAATGTAATAATTTAATTAGAGTGATGTATGTATGTAAAATAAAATTGTAAAAAATGTAGTTCGAGTAATGTCTTCATGGCTAGTTATATATATGTGTATTATAAATCAATTACACGTTGTAATGGTAACGTTAGTTCATATAAATAGCACCTGATACTAGACATCTTCCAAAATCTCCTGAAACTTTCCTTCCGTAATGATTTTCCATTCGTAATCAGAGAACAGACGTCAGTCATGAAAGTGGTGCGCCTAGTGTTTACATTGTAAATAATTCATGCAATAAAAAACAGCTTAGCAAACTGGTATAGGTCATTTAATTGTGTTTCCAGGTTTATCCAGTTGTATAAGCTATTGCATCCTTGTGATCGGGCATGAACTGAATACAATATGGACTTGTATTCATGGACAAATTCACCGAAACGCTTACTCATCTTAATATTTCTTAAAATACGATTCTAGACAGCGCAGACACAAGCTTGTTATTAGGGTTAGCAAAATTCACTTTGAAGGAAGCAATTGTAACACGTATAAGGTTATCTTATCGCACACTCATGCGTGTTGCTACATTTAGCAGATAATGTTACTTTGGATGATTTGCAAATTTAATCACAGTGTCTACTTATTCTCTGTCGAAAGTTACGTTTCTTTTGTTTGAAAAAAACACACACTACAAAATTAGGAATTTTATAATTGCTTATAGGGGTCGTAAATAAAAAAAGCAAGGTAACATGGTTGGACATCCTGTACACATTATTTGCTCAAACAACAAACCCCTATTTTGGCTCAGTGCTGTCACCTAGAATTACATGTGTATGAGAAAAAATGTGGACGCCATTCAAAAATTTATAAAAACCTTGTTTTTTAAGATGGGCGGACTAAAACACACAGCTTAGTGATCAACTGCATCTTGAGGGTGGGGTTTCTTAGATCGTGCCCCGTACGTGCTGAAAAATAAATAATAGCGCTTGGGGTCATGAGTGAGTTATAAGATCGACTATTAAGTTCTACTATTAGAATATCTGCAAGGTAGGCGGTTTCTAACGTTTCTTGCCTTTCTTATGGGCCTGGCATGGCCTAGCGCGTTAAGGCTGAGGGTCGCGGGTTCGCGCCCGAGTCGTGCCAAACATGCTCGCCCTCCCAGCCGTGGGGGCGTTATAATGTGACGGTCAATCCCGTTATTCGTTGGTAAAAGAGTAGCCCAAGAGTTGGCGGTGGGTGGTGATGAGTAGCTGCCTTCCCTCTAGTCTTACATTGCTAAATTAGGGACGGCTAGCACAAATAGCCCTCGATTAGCTTTGTGCAAAATTCCAAAAACAGCCTTTCTTATATTATTTCAAAATTAGGGATGACTAGTGGTGTTAGCCTTCGAGTTTACCTCGAGATAAAACAAATATTTTCGTTTTGAAGTAAAAATATCGAAAATTATCGATTTATATTCGGTAATAATACTAAGGATGGAATATTAAAACACTTTTCTAGTAACCCTTCATGAAGATAGAATGTTAAAACACTTTTCTAGTGGCCTTTCATGAAGATAAAATGTTAAAACACTTTTCGAGTGATCCTTCATGAAGATAGAATGTTAAAACACTTTTCTAGTGATCCTTCATGAAGATAGAATGTTAAAACAATTTTGTAGTGACCCTTCATGAAAATAGAATGTTAAAACACTTTTGTAATGACCTTTCATGAAGATAGAATGTTAAAACACTTTTCTAGTGACCCTTCATAAAGATAGAATGTTAAAACACTTTTCTAGTAACCCTTCATAAAGATAGAATGTTAAACCGCGTGTTATTTTAAAGAATATGATTTGGGAGCTTTAAAAATATGGCAAATCTAAAAAAAAAAAAAAATCAGTTTTTAATGAAAAGATAGCTAAGTTACAAGTGGAAGCTACGCAAGAGCAACCAGAAGTCAATAAAAATAGTGAAGTAGTGTCATAAAAGTGTGTAATCGAAATTAATGGAGACCTAGAATGAACAAGAGTAGAAACAATAGAAACAGGAGAAGAAACAGTAATAAATACATAAGTTGATAAACATAAGAAAGAAGAAAAGTTACGTAAGATCAAAGCGTAATGAATGTAAAGAGACAAAGGATATGAGACAAATCGTCACTCATTTGTCTTAAGTATACGTTAAAGAAGAAATAGAAAGTTTTGAGGGAAATAAATTATTGCTTTGTAGTTTACGTATAACAGTGACAGGCTATTTGTGCTGTGTCCACCACAGGTATCGAAACTCGGTTTCTAGCGTTAGAAGTTCGCAGACATACCGTTGGGGGTTCTAAGAGCAAGAGAAATGGCGTCACTGTTTGGAAACGTGAGGGAAAAAAAGACTGATATTTTAGTTTCAAAAATAATTTTTAGCTCTAGTTTTGATTTCGTTTTGCTTATTTAATTAAGTAGTAGTCTCTTTTACTTTTGAGCATTTCAATTTAACTTTATTTTCCATTTTGAGTTATAAATTAAAATAACGTGTTTATATTGTGATTATTTTAGGTGTATAGTTACTACTAATTACTCTGACAAGTTATATCTCGTGGTGTGAAGAATATATGAATTAAATGAAAGTAATAAAAATATAATTTTAATCAAATACTCCTTTCTTTCAGAAAATGAAAACTTACAAACGTAACAGTTTACTATATTACATAATCCAAACTATAGCCACAACATTGACAAAAGCCAGTGGCGGATTTAAAGTTGTTTGGGCCCAACATCCAATGTAATCTACATAGAATAAAATTATCAATGGTCCTCCATTGAGATCATAAGTCCTGGGACTGAGCCCCTACCTAAATACGCCACTGATGTCAGCAGAGATAAATATTTAAAGTCACAGTATACAACCTACAAAACAATGTCGAAAAATAATTTGTTTTTTAGTGTCCATTATGATTATGAGTATGTGACAAGAGAGCTTACTCTGTGCTGACGGTTATTCCTAGTAAATTCAGTAATATTCATGAAATGAACCTTATTGGTCTTTCCAATCCCATAAGAAAATTTAAAACTTTTGCCTTTGAGAGAAAATTAGTTGAAAATTGAAACCTTTCCAAGTGTACAAATTCTTACCAACTGCTGTTGCTGTTTTGAGATTTGTAACATTCCTTTGTGATCGTTTTGAAGAAGCGTTTAGTTTTAGTTTTTGTTAACAGAAATTCGTTATTTTTCGTTAACGAAAATATTGCTGAATCAAAACATTAAAAAAAACGACTGAATGATGAAGATGCAAAAGTTTGAGCCACAAATATATGAATCAAAAAATAAGACAGGCTGAGAGAAATACAAGGAAATGTAAGTTAAATAAAGTACATATTAGCAGTTCGTATTTGACTTATAATTGCTTAGAAAATCATTTTATTATTATTATTATTTCTCTTCCACGAAGTTCTGTGAGAAACTTAAAGTAATTACTGTTTATGAAGCAACACTATTTACTGCAGTGCACATGTGCAAAACTATACATTGATACTACCACATGTCTCTTTGTGTGTTCGTGTCTCCTGCCCTGACTGATTTACATCTGATAAGAGATTCCTGTTTCAAATCCCCTATTCGAGTCTATGGTATAGGCCAGATCTTCACCCTGGACAAAGTTTCTCGAAATATGACATAAAAAGAACGTTTATTTCTAAAGCCATACGTGTTAAGCCTTGTTGGACCACTAGTCTGTTTGTCCGAAGGGAAAGAAACTGGTAAAAACGTGTTACACAATGACGAATACTTAAGTACTGGCGCCAGTCTAGTAACAGTCTTAAGAACTACGTGAAACCGACTGAAGAGAAAACGGCGGAAAGTTAACATGTAATTTAAGAACAGAAACGAAAAAAAAAAGAAAGAAAACTTCCAGACTTTATAACTAAACATTTGTATTGAAGGTTATAAACATGTACGGAACATATATTATTAATAAAGAGCAAAACGAAAATCTTGGTACCGATACAAGTTTAACTGAACTGTATGATATGTGAAAATGTTTTTCAAGCATGTGGGGGCACGTAGAGAAGCTACGCAGATGCAAACTGATCAGAACTTCCTCCTTTTAATAAAAAACATACCATGAAAACAGTTCTACAAGCTATTAAATCATCTTATTTTTACTGTACAACATGCCATCCAAAACAGTTCTACCAATGTTCAAACTTCCGTAGTTTATTGTAAAACATATAATTTAAAACAGTTCTACCAATGTTCAAATTTTCTGTTTTTCCTGTAATATATATTATAAAAATTGAGTCGCTACTCTTAAAACTTTCTCTTTTCCTGTAAAGTAAATCATTTAAATATTTATATCATTTTTCAAAACCTAAACCGTCTCCTTTTACTACAAAACTCAGATATTTATTTTACAAAGTATTAAGTTATTTTATGTGAAAATAAAGTGCCCCGTTGTATAAAATTTTCTGGTATATCGTTATATCGAAATTAAACACACCAGGTGAAGTTTTAACATGACGTCACTTGTTGATAAGCTGTGTAAATGCTTTTGTAAAATTAGTACCTTTTTACTTCCATTTTGCAAACATTTCATTACAAAAAGTGCTTTGCATATAATAAGAGCAGCCTAGACACCCTTATACGAATCTAACTTTGAAACCAACGTTGTTAGTTTACGTTTGATAACTGAAGTACTGAATTATAAACAATGGCTGATAACTCTATGGCAGAGATTTTGTAAGGTGAAACAGTTGAAAGGTATCACCCGCAAAATAATATATTCTGTACTTCCTAGGTTGTTTTTTATTGTTTTTTAAGAGAAAAAGTATGTATATATACATATACATAATTATATTTCAATCCTAAATTGTTTTGGGATGTTTATATGAAAATATTAATTGATATAAGGCTACATAAGCAAAATGCAAAAATGGTAATGATATAGAAATAAAGTTATGGGTTTGTATGGTTGCATTAATAACTAGCTATACAGGGGTTTTAAGTTATATGCTTAAGTTACATCACGTTTCTCTAGTCTCAAATACTCTCTAATTTAAAAATACCAAATATTCTTTAGCGGTTTTTAACATTTGTAATAACTTTAATAAAATGCAAATTTAAAAAATCAACATCATATGCACTTTAGACAATTGATAGAAAGTAATATTTGTTCCAGAGAATGGGAAAATAAAACTTCTAATTGGTGGAACGACTCACACTTCTGGAAAACATATTATTTAGCTTATTTTTACTCAGAGAAAGAAATTTAAAAATACAAGTAAATTTGTTTAGTGTTTTCTGAGATATCTGTATTATGTAAATCTAATGAGAAATCAGCTTTATTGTCTCATGAAACAAGAGTTTAATATGACAAATAAAATCAACTTTATAACATGCCTTAAAAACAAGGGATTTTCAAAAACCTTTTAATTTTCTTCTTTGTCTGAACATTACTGTATCTTCCTTTCTGGAAACGTTTGTATGACGTAAGAATCATCCAGTAGCCAATCTCACTGCTCGTGTTCCCGAAAGTTGCTTTGCCTACTTTTAAGTTCGAGGGTAAGATGTGATTTCCCGTAAAAATTTGACATAACTTCTTTTCCCTCGAGGACATTAAGTATCCCATATATTTCGTATTATTGCCTTGAATCTTTAAAATTGTTATTCCTCACACACTTTGCCTTCTTCTAAGAGAGAACAAAATGTATTCAATCAATTATGAACCTATGTCATTAGTGTACAACAGCCTTGCAATTTTTGAGTAGGTTTCATAAAGGTTAGTCTTAATAATGTAAGTCAGGTTCTTGAGTATCAGCGACGCTTCTTGTTGCTAGAATATTTTATTTACATTTATTTATGAAAATGTTTTAACCTGGATAACGTATGAAACATATATCAATATTTGCTAGAACTTAAAACAAAATATATAAAGTTTATTACGACTATGGAAAACGTATTTTGTTTACATCTTTTATCCAGAATATCGTAACAGTCTCGTGCTTTAAATAATGAAATATAAACCTTAGTATTAGGAATTTCGTTTTGAGACGATTAAGCTTTAAATAGACATCTTGTTATGAACTTCAACCTATACAAAAACCCTTTATTGTCGTTATGCATGCTCACCAAACGAGTGTAGGAAGTAAAATTTTTAGTTTTATTAACTTTCTTTGTTTGAAACGTTAACCACAATTACTTTTAATCAGAATTAGTTATGTAGTCGACTAAGTTTACTTTTATAATAAATACATCCGTGAATACAATACATACCTTTCAAAATTCTGTCGTGAATGTTTAAAATTTGTAAACTTCGATTAAATACATTATATTTAAGTTTATAAACCTCTTGTACATATGTCACTATTTTATCATTAATAAAGATTCGTACAAACTTGTAATACAAAGGGAGTATTGACTAAATATCATGTTTAAAATAATTCTAAAATTACAAAGCACATTGATTTCTTCTACAAATTAAGTAACATCCAATTCTGTCTCTATAAATTATATGAGTAGATTATATACAGATTAGTCCTAAGAATATAATCAGTTTTCGTATTCGGCGCTGAAGTAAATTCAGTGAAGTTTGCTTGAACTTATTTGGCTCCATTTGCTCAATTTAGTATTAAATCTTACTATTCTGTTATTATTACATCATATTATATGTTTATGAAACACTAAAACTTATCAGTTACTGCTTTGTAATATTAAAATTGTTAATACAATTTCACCATTATATTACTGATAGTGGAAAACATCACAGAAAAATTGCAATGATTTTCGAAATCAAATCATGCAATAACAACAGTTTCTGATCTAACCACGTTTTGAAAACTTGATTGTTAGGTTTCGTGTTGCTGGTTAAAGTCTACAAGCTGTTGATTATATTTTTTTCTTCTTATTCACTTTGGAATGTAATTCAGGTTTCAGTAGTTGATTTACAGAAGTGATTAGTGAACCCTTAATGCACGTGTTGTTGCAAATTTTAGATGGTGAATTAAAAAAAAATTGATATTTTGGTTCATCATTACCTCGTGTAAATCATTTTGAAAACACTTAATAATATTATTGTATAACTAGAGAAAGATTCATACTGACACTTAGTCAAAATAAAGTTACATACCGACACCTAGTCCAAATAAAGATACATACTGACACCTAATTCCAAATAAAGATACTACTGACACATAGTCAAAATAAAGATACATACTAACACCCAGTTCAAAATAAACTTACATACCGACATATAGTTCAAATAAAGAGATACATACTGACACCTAGTCAAAATAAAGATAATACTGACACGTAGTCAAAATAGTTATATACTGACACCGAGTCAAAGAAAGATACATACTGACGCCTAGTCAAAATAAAGATTGATGCATAGTGACACCTTGTTCAAAATAAAGTTATATACCGACACCTAATCAAAATAAAAAAAAAAGATACATACTGACACCTAGTCCAAATAAAGGAAGTTGCAGTACCAAAACCTTGTCGAACTAAACATAGGTACAGTTGCGACACCTACTGTCAACAACTCTCTCACCTCATTATCTTGCTTCAGATGTAATGTTCTATTTTCATCTAAGTTTTCAATTAACACACTGTTTTCAGTAAGAAGGTGAGGAACAGTATTTTCAATTAGTTTTCCTGATGGTAGTGAATCAGTTTTGATACTGATACTGGAAGTGAATCAGTTTGATTGGTTCTCTGAAGAACTGAGCCTCGTATTTTTGAGCTGTAAGTCCGTAAAGTTACAGCTCCTACCATGAGAACATACCTTGTATTAGGCAACATTTGCTATTATCCTGTTTGTATTAAACATATTAATATCAAGCCACTAAGAAATGTTAATGCCATTATAGAAAACAGATAATGGAACAACATACAAATTTCTATGAACATTATAACCTTGTTAATTATCTTTTATCATCAACAGTATTGTAAGATTTCTATTAGTAGGTGTGGTTTGTGAATTATTCGATACGAATGACAATACAATGTCTAGTCCTTTTAATAATAACGAAAGTGATTTATTTTTTCGACTACAAACTTTGCTACTTGCACTATTTAATAAACCAACGACAGGCATATCTTCAGAAATAACGTAAATATTCACTTATTTGTTGTTTTTTCCGTATGTACAATACTTCTTGTATTTCTGGTATTTTGTGAACACTATTACAGTATTCACGAAACTGAAGTAACAGGCAAGCTGAATAGCAAATTTTCTAATCCAGTTAGAAATACATCTCTGTAACAAACGCACGAATTTTTCAATAACTTCCTCTGGACACATCTAAATTGGATTATATGACGTTCACTTTGTTTATCCAACTCTCAAGAAAATTTTCGATAAAGCCACATGATTATCATTTGGCATTAAAAAAATCTCCCTCTAGGAAATAAAATAACCATAAAGTAAAATATAAATATACAGAAAGATTAAACGTTTCTTCATGAAAAGTTCCAAAATTCCGATGGCAGTGCTTATAGCAAGTAAGAATCAACATAGCCTATAATTCTACGACTGCATCTTTCCCAGATTGCAACATTTTCCCACTACTTCCGGTCTTGTTACAAATACTCTAATGAACTGTGGTTTTACCAGGAGGAATAAAACTTGGTGGTTATTTCCTGCTGACGTTGGGTGATCAGTAAGGTCACTTGGAAATGTACACTGTAAATGTTTGTTTATACAGAAGCAAGCACGTGCTAGTTCCACAGATATTACATTCAGTGACGTCATATACATACGAGGATTTTGAAAGGGATGAAAACTGAGTCCGCTAAAACAGTTTGTAATTTTTGTCTAGTCACACCTTTCTTGAGATGTTTACATTTGAAATGAAATCTCGGATTCCTCAATAATTCCGAGTGTCAAGTGTTGTATTTTGATATGTAATTACAAATATGTTTTTGTTTTATAATAAATTATTTCTACATACGGTTTCTATGATAGGTCGAGGTTTAAGAACTCCGCCCTGGAAATTTATTCAGATTTGTCTCAATTATATAAATTCCCATACACATGAACAGAACACTGAATTTACTCGCATATATTACATAAGTTGATGATGTAAGGTGTCATGTGCTTGCTCGTGCTTAAAAATTTTGAAGATGCAGCAATATCATAGTTTTTTTGCAGGAATTGGAGGAAATAAATTAATCGTGTGGCAGACGATTTGTTAGCAAACGTTGTTTGTTTGACTGAATATTTAAATAACTTTTGTTCTCATAGTTTCTAAGGAAGCTTTCACTTTATTTACTTCGTTTCTCCAAGCAGCATGGATGAGCTGTGAATTTAGCGTTACTAGTCTGCTGCAGCAGAAGTGGCCAATCACGTTTTGAGAAAAAAATATATTCCCAGCTGTATATTTAACTTGTTAAAATGCAGATATGATTTCTTCAGTAAGGTACGCGTATTCCTTTACAAATTTCTCTGTCTTATTTTTTTTGCCATGATAACGTGTAAGACCTTCTCTGTAACCATGATAACGTATAAGCACTTCTCCGTAACACTGTCATAATAACATATAAGCCCTCCTCTGTAACACTTTCATGATAACATATAAGCCCTTTGTAATACTGCAATGGAGACATATGTACCTAACAGTTTTACTCAATATAATTTCAACCTCACAATATGTTACTCGTGTTATGGCTATACTGTTTAACGTTTTTGCTTACTGTATACTTTTATACAGAGTACGCTAACACACATACACACGTGTTAGACCTAATCCTCATTAGTTATCTAGACATATTCTCCATCTTCTTTCCTCCACCAAGTGTGGAATGGCCTGATGGCTAAGTCACTCAGTTTATCTGTAGGTTGGTTTCGTTACTGGTCATGTTCTGATTTTCACCCAAGTGGTGTCATAATATGACTATAAATTCATTTTTGGTTTATACTGAATTTTACGAGGGCGATCTGCATTAATTGTCCATAATTTATTGTACCAGAAGATTTTTTAAATACATAGTAGCATTTTGTGGATAAAATAACCTTGCCCATGGCCATCCTTGCAGCTTAGAACTAAAAAGGTTAAAACCCTGGCCTTCTTATTGCAACTCAGTTAAAATGTGGTGATTTACAAATGCAGATGGTTCTTCAAAATATATCTTTTCATTAAGTGGTTGTAATATATGACTTTCTAATACAAGGGACGAAATTTTAATATTTGTAAAAAGCATATTTATAGTATTGAACTATACAGGTAAAGAACAGGCTATTTGTTGAGCACCAGAGGGAGTAAAGATAACTAAAGAAGCTTGTAACTGGAGAAATTACCAAGAAAAAGTGACCTATTATAGCTGAAGTAGAAGTTTCCTTGTAATTCAAAGATAATAACTTACACAGAATTGCATGTACAAAATCGGCAAGTTCTTGTTCAAATGAGTTTCCTAAGACTCATAGCTAAATGGAAGCCCAATTGTCAAAAGCTGTACGAATGATATATGTCTTGTGAAAATGGAAGTAAGTCATCACAATGGGTAGATCAAACGTTCAAAAAATTTATTATCATTCTGTCAGAAGTAAAGAGTCCAGGAACGACACATAACTTGCCACGAAAGTATATCAAATGGCTTCGGCCTATTGCTTTAATATCAAGATAAACATTCAGAGTGTTTAGAAAACATTATCACGATATATCTTCATACTGTAAGAATAATGTGTTAAAAATATTGTAGCATGAGAAAATCAGCCAGATTAGATGACAATAAGGCACGACTCCATGGAGAAAATATCCAGTCAAATCAACCAGCTGTCCTACAGAAGGTTATCAATATGTACCATTTAACGCTAAATCATTTATAGACATATCTCTGGAAATTTGTTCTAGTAAGTCGATTAAACAGGCTCTTAGCATTCGTTTTTCTATGCACACTTGTTAGCCTGTAAAGAATTAAGAAAAGAGTACAAGGATATTATCGACTTCCATGCATCCAACAAAAGCCTTCTGTTGTCGAAACTGGAACACCACAAAGTACATTATTATTGTTGTTGGTGGATGGGATGAAAGGTCTAAACATTCATTCTTGTATCACTACTGTACATTAAGAACACCTCTGCCTGTATACTATACATTTGTATAATGTAAAAGTATACTATTCCATTTCACTCTGTAACAAACAATTCAATTGCAAAGAAATATTGACTTATGCGCCAGAACAAAGAAGAAAATAGCCCTTTGACAGCAGCGATTAACTGCCACCTGGGAATAAAAAGTAAGAATAGCATTTCTGTTTATTGTAAAGGATACATATATACTAATATACGACCTATCTAGTTCAACTAAGATACGTATCTACTAATATATGACCTATCTGGTTCAACTAAGATACATATATATACTGATATATGACCTCTGTACTTCAAAATAATAAAACGCTGAGCAGCAAAGCCAGTAACCATAACAGCACCAGCATTAGCTTCTCTTTTTACACAGGGCCCGGCATGGCCCGGTAGTTAAGGCACTCGACTCGTAATCCAAAGGTCGCTAGTTCAAATCCCCATCACACCCAACATGCTCGCCCTATCAGCCGTAGGGGCGTTATAAGGTTACGGTCAATCCCACTATTCGTTGGCAGAATAGTAGCCCAAGAGTTGGTGGTGGGTGGCGATGACTAGCCGTCTTCCCTCTGGTTTTACACTGTCAAATTAGGGACGGCTAGCACAGATAGCCCTTGTGTAGCTTTGCGCGAAATTCAAAACAAACTGAACCAAACCTCTTATTACATGCTAGCGTGTACGTACAACCTTCGGACACCATCTGCTGGGTCAGTACAACATCAAGTAAAATAGCGTCACAAAAATAATTAGTAATAATAATAATTTTTTACTTCAAGTTGTTTTGAATAAGCACAAAGCTACACAATGGGCTATCTGTGCTCTGTTCACCACGGGTATCGAAACTCGGTTTTTACCGTTGTAAGTCCGCAGACATGCCGCTGAGCCACTGGGGGGCATTTTACTTAAATCACGATCCAAACCACATTTTACTTCATCAACGCCAAAATATGGTCACACACTAGAATGCAGTCGTGCTACTGTTGTATATACGTATCGCTGAGTTGTGTATGTTATAACTGCCATCTAGAGATAGAAAAAATAATTATATTAGTTCAAAACGTAGTGAAAACAAGTTTTAACTAGATGATACATATTCTACCAACATGATAAAATAACACTTCATTTCATTTAACGTTAAATGATTAACCATTTAATTTAGGCACTTAATCCCACCTATAATGGCTGTGCAGGGTTTCAGCTGACAATAACAGCAGTCAGATCACTCTCATACTGTTTGGTATTCTTTCATTTAAATCTTTTAGGACCACTAGATATGTACCGCAGCATTTATTTTCAATCAGTTTGATTGAGGTAATACAGTAGAGTGTTTCTCGTTATTGTCAAACTACATCTACCCCTTCTACCTTGGGATCCTTGAAAAATGCGATCCTGAGAGGCTCATTAAAGACATGGAGTTTCAGTTTGTTAACATCTTGAAGCAACCCTAGCATGTAGTTCATTTGATTGAGCTATTAACATACATCATATCGAACTGTCGTGTTGGAACTGAGCTGATGGGATGTACATTGTTGGATATGCCCTGTAGTCGTATCCAGACACTTGGATGGAGCGTGCTCTATCAAAAAAAAAATATCCACTTTATCCAACTGATAGCATCAGGTTAACCTACATCAACTACTTAATGTGTTTCTGTGAGACATTGGTTGGAAGTTCATACATTATACCTTCAGAGAGCTATACAACTACTGTCCATGTGCTTGGTATGCCATCGTGACACACGGTAGGTATTCATCCAGTACTGACAACTTTTCATTAAAACATCAATACCACACACTCATCCAAACCACATGACAGTGAAGGATATGGCGAGGTTCTTGTTTCTACCACACCTAACGCTTAACATAATTTGATCAGTGTGTGTATATTCAGGCGATCCTGACTGTATCACTCAATCAATAAGTTTCAAGTAATAAATAAGACCAATACTGTTTCTAGAGTAGTCTTAGCAAGTATGATCCTATAGTTAGTGGTAGCTTTCTCTGATGTCTCTAATTTTTCTTTTGTGCAGAAAATATGTTCCCGCATCTGTACCATCTTTAAAGCCGTTATATGAATACTGATAGAAAACCTTTCCACATGTTTGCACCTTGTGACGACTAATGACACCCTCTTCCCTTTACATCATACAAAGTCTGAACTATATGTTATTTTATAGCTCTTGGGCTAGTTTTAGACATGCAAAAACACTAATGCCAGGTTTCTCAGTGGTGGCCTAAAATCTGAACAAAAACAATGCTTGCCCATATACACTAAACATTCTTCCTCTTTCATGTGTCGAACAAGTGTTAAGTCTGAGGGCTCACAACGCTCTAACACCAAGTTTCTATACTCTTAGTGGATATAGCACAGATAGCAAACTTTATAGCTTTGTGTTTACAATATAAACATGAAACTTACATTTTCATTCCAGTTAAAAATATTATTCATTCCCCTGTTTTTTTTTTCCCAATCAAGCAAATTTGGTAGAAATTATTGAAAACAGTTTAATTTCTGTGTGAAAAAACACTTAAAAGTTTGACGTAGTATCTGTATGGATTTTAGGTCCAAAAATTTGAAAATAAGTATGAAACCCGATCTTTCATACGATTCATCATTTGTCACTGAGTCATGCCAGTTTTGAAAAATTACTCCCCAAATCCCCGGATAATGGCAAATCAAAAGCAGATTAAGTTATATATGATGTTAAAAACTTTTAAAAAATAATAAAGTATATCAATGTCTCTTAGATGATTTGTTTTTTATTACTGTTCAGAATGATCCACATTATACATCCAATAACTTTGTACTGTTTTATATTCATTAACCAAGTCTTTTGATACTTCATTTGATTGGTTAAAGTAGCCAGCCAGACGTTCAGCTTAGTATGCAAGACTATGTAGCTGAGATTATGGGATTCACGTTCTACTGGAACCCACACACACAAAATCACGCTTTGAACTTTGGAACCGTTGATGCATTATAAGAGTGATGGTTAAATTCTATTATCTGATCTGACAAGATTAGTCCAAGAGTGGGTGTTGTTGGCTAGCCTGCATTTCCAATTTTACGGACAACTAACGCAAGTATCCATCGTGTTCCTTTGCGCGAAGTTCTACAAAACAAACAAACAGTTAACTTCTTGCTTACAAATCAAACACGGTATTCAAAGAAGTTCAGATTATCTCGCTAACAAAATTTTGAGCCATGATTAATTTGTATTAAATACCTTATTTTCTACAAGGTTTCTGTATTTCCTTTTGGAAGAGTATATTAAAGCACGCCAAATCATCCCTTCAGTACTTGAGGTGAGAACCGAGTTGAAACATTTTTCAAACTTAAAATACGTATATAAAAATCTTACATCCAAAATTAGATGTCTTTCATTACTAAACTCAGCACCAGAAGGTAACTGGTTGTTTGTGATCTCTTGTGCCCACTGGTAGAGGTTTTTTATACCATCCAGTGCAGAAGCTCTGTCACCCTTCTTCAGAATTTGAATTCAGATACCGTGTAACAACTCGTTTCAAGACACCAGTGTTAATAAAGATTGGTAGTTTGTGGAATATCTTCCATGTCCCCTCTTCTACCTATCGATGTTCTATGCTCAGGATCTATCGTGTCCTTGTTTTCTCTAAACTGGACAATAGGTCTATTGTTCTGCCAGGACCTCGGTCTTGAAGATTCTGGACCTCATTCACCATCTAGGGCTTTGGCTTGGCACAGGGGCTTTCCATTTTTCGCTAGTCCTGAATCCTATGAACCTCCTCTTCACATCCGCCGTTTGCAACTTTCGTTGCAATATGGCATTAAACTTGGATCCTTACCACAGCATTCCACGTGGGGTTGTGTCATCCTTCCTCAGTGGGCTTTACTCGTTTGAAATAGACTGTCTGCCATTCTTCCTTCCAACTTTCCTATACAGGCGCAGCTGGCTGAGTGGAGTGTGTCATTGGATGACGTTGTTGTCACCACTAATCAGCCCCTCACCCCATTGAAAGTATTATATTCTCTTTACTGAACATCCTTCAAACCATTCCTCCATTCCATTTATACGGATGTTTCGAAATCAGTGACTCTGTGGGATCTGCCATGGTTTGTTGTGGATCGGTGATTGCTGATCACAGTATCCACTCTTCAGTTTCTGTGTTCACTGCCGAGTTGTATGTCATTTCTCTTGCTCTGGATCATGTATAAGCTACATTATACAGTACTATTTATATCAACTCCTCATCTCTTTACTGTTCCTGGAATCACTTAAAGTATCGATGGCTCGGCTTCGCGCCAGTTGGCAGTCGAATTGGAGTAAGCAATATCGTAACAAGCTTTTCCATATCATGTCTTCTGTTGTTCTTTGGTCATCTTATTTCCATAGGGATTAGATGTAGGAAGTTATCCTAAGTACACTACAGTTTTTTTATCTCATCGTTTGCTTTTATCTGGGACTGATGCATCTGTGTGTGGCCTTTGTGACACTCAAGTTATAATAGTCCACGTTTTGCCATTGTGCCATCGTTACGACTTTGAACGACGGCACCATTTTAGACGTTTTTTCCACTGGTTTATCCCTAATATTCACGATTATGACACTGTCCACTTGTGTTTTTAAGTTTTTAAGGGTCATTGTCCTTTTTAAGTTTTTTTCCTGAATTTTAGACATTGTTTTGTTTAACGTGCTTTATTTTTACATTTCATACTAATTTTACTTTTACATCTTTTACCGGTTTTTTGACGCAGATAGCCTAGCTTCATATTTCATGTTAATTTAGTTTGTTTATATATATTTCATAGTCAATTAAGCTACGGATTTCAAGTACATGATATGTTTTGTTTAGTTGGTTTCTCTTGTGTTTGAATTTCGCGCAAAGATACACGAGAGATATCCGCACCAGTCGTCCCTAATTTAGCAGTGTAAAACGAGAGGGAAGCCAGCTAGTCATTACCACTCATCGTCAACTCGTGGGCTACTCTTTTATCAACACGTTACATTATCGTAAAATTAACCGCGAACTTATTGAGAGTTTACAAGTTCACGTTTTAAAAGAAGTTATATTATTAAGAAATTCGAATAACATCCATTTTTGACAAGGCTTTATCGTTTAATGCTCGAGACATGATATCATTGAATAAGTGTGATTAGGAGACATGATATCATTGAAAAAGTGTGACTAAGAGACATGATATCATTGAATAAGTGTGACTAAGAGACATGATATCATTGAATAAGTGTGACTAGAAGACATGATATCATTGAATAAGTATGACTAAAAGACATGATATCATTGAATAAGTGTGACTAAAAGACATGATATCATTGAATAAGTGTGACTAAAAGACATTATATCATTGAATAACTGTGACTAAAAGACATGATATCATTGAATAAGTATGACTAAAAGACATGATATCATTGAATAAGTGTGACTAAGAGACATGATATCATTGAATAAGTGTGACAAAAAGACATGATATCATTGAATAAGTGTGACTAAGAGACATGATATCATTGAATAAGTGTGACTAAAAGACATGATATCATTGAATAAGTGTGACTAAAAGACATGATATCATTGAATAAGTGTGTATAAGAGACATGGTATCACCGAAGAAGTAAGTTTAATGCGTAAACATAATCGAGAAGAAATCATATATCGTGTGATTTTGGTAATACATAATCGGAAACAACTGTTATACGTTTATGTTTTAAAGAAAATGACGTCACAGAAGGATTTTGGTTGTTGTTGTTTTGAATTAAGCACAAATCTATTCAATGGGCTATTTGTGCTCTGCCCACCACGGGTATCAAACGTGGTTTTTAGCGTTGTGAGTCCGCAGACATACCGCTGAGCCACCGAGGGCGAAGGATTTCGGAAATACGTAACCGGCAATAAGATTTCCACGTTATGTTTCAAAAGAAGTGATTTTCTGGAAGGATTAATTTTAATATTTTCAGTTATAAAACAAATATCTACAAAATTCAGAAGACTCGTCAACTTGAAAAGTTTTTGTATGTTCAAACTTTAGAATAGATATTTTACAATTGTTTTGATAAAAATAATATTCATACTCTTAAAAAAGATTATTTTAACGTTCACTTTATGAAACACGTTATTAAATAATTAGGTCTAAAGTTTGGAGAAAAAATGTATTTATATTAAAACGGTGATAACATATAATCTTTTCAAGAATTTTTTTCTCAAACCTTAAAAGATACTATCAGAGATTTCAGTTAAATTAATAAAGTTAAGATGTTATTGTTGAGTTAATATTCCAAATGTATACAATAGCTCCAAGAATTCCAAATGTATGTATTAGTTTCAAGAGTTAATATTCTAAATGAAAACATTAGCTCCAAGAATTCCAAATGTATGCATTAGTTCCAAGAGTTAATATTCTAAATGTATACATTAGTTCCAAAGGTTAATATTCTAACGTTATACATTAGCTCTAAGAGTTAATATTTCATTACTTGCAAGGTCTAATTATAAGGTTTCAAGTATAATTGTTTCTTTATTCTTTCTACTTAGTTATCACAAAGGCTAATTTATAACTACTCAAGGATATATTAGTAAAGAAAGAACTGACCCACTAACCACGATATGAGAGTACAGACAAGCAATTATATGAAGAATGAACTATTTCCACCCAGAGTTCCCAAACGTCTTTCCATTAACCTAAATTCTAATGTAGACAACAACTTGTAATGATTTACAAAGAAACCTAACAAAAACCCGTTATTTCTAAATGGTGGAGGACAGACATTAACGCTTGTTGGAGAGGTCATTCAAGAAATTATACTTGAAGTGTTTGTTTGTTTGTTTTTGAATTTCGCACAAAGCTACTCGAGGGCTATCTGTGGTAGCCGTCCCTAATTTAGCAGTGTAAGACTAGAGGGAAGGCAGCTAGTCATCACAACCCACCGCCAACTCTTGGGTTACTATTTTACCAACGAATAGTGGGATTGACCGTCACATTTTATAACGTCCCCACGGCTGAAAGGGCGAGCATGTTTGGCACGACGGGGATGCGAACCCGCGACCCTCAGATTACGAGTCACACGCCTTAACACGCTTGGCTATGCCGGGCGTACTTGAAGTGTCTTAATGAAATTTTTGCATAAAATATTATGATTTGACTTCCTCACGTAAGACTGATCGTATGTAAACCTTTATACTTGTTTACGACGTATATTATGCATTATCATCACAAAGTGTACGTTTAATTCCATTTTTAGTTTGAATTCTAGACTAAAAACAGTAGAAAATAACCAGTGGAAGTGTGTTCTGTGGAACATCTGCCTTCACTTGCTGGCGAGTCTTATCACGTGCTGATCTAAAGTTCTGCACTGCATCAAGCACATTAAAGCCAATCCTTATCAGATACCCTTAAACGAGGACAAATTTTTTCAAGTCTCTATTTTATGGTTTTCAGACAACAGCCTTCGTTTCCTTCTGGTGTCTGTCTAATGATTACACTAAGAAACGTTTTTTGCTGCTACTAGAAATAAAGAGAAAATCTTCAATAGTCGCGGCACTTGAAATTCTTTCAGACAGGATTAGAATTAATTAACCTATGAGACCTCTCCCCATTTTGATTAGCTAGTCACTGATAGTGCATTTAGACACAGAATATAACGGCCCCGCATGGCAAGGTGGTTAGAGATCTCGACTTGTAATCTGAGGTTCGCGGATTCGATTCCCCTTTACACCAAACCTGCTCACCCTTTCAGCCGTGGGGGTGATATAATGTGACGGTCAGTCCCACTATTCGTTGGTAAAAGAGTAGCCCAAGAGTTGGCGGTGGGTGGTGATGACTATCTGCTTTCCTTCTAGTCTTACACCGTTAAATTAGGGACGGCTAGCGCAGATAGCCCTTGAGTAACTTTGCGCGAAATTCAAAAACAAACAAACAAATAAAACTGTAGATAAACTACTACCCCAGCCAATAACGCTTCTGATAAATGCATACATAACTAAAACAAAGTAACAATAACTTTAAAACCTCAACGTGTTGAACTGGCGAAGTAGAAATGTGATAACACTGCATTCAGTCATGTTATAACTTCCACCAGAAGAACTGCCGAAACTCTGTAAGAACATATAATTTCAGTTGTGGGTACCAGGTAAACTACGACTAAACATTTTATAACAGCTCTACACTAGATCATCAGTTGAGTACCCTTTAACTAGCACCTAACAACTGACGAGGTTGATTTTGTTTACAGAAATCACTGAGTTGTCACAAAAATTTTGGGAACAGACAAAAAAAACTAGCTAAAGGTGTTGGAATTAGAGGTCTAATATTCCCCTATGTCGTAAGAATTTCTTGAAAGTTTTAGTAGTTTTAAAAAGATGAAGGACCTTTTTGATAATGTTTAATTGGTGTAAACCCGGCCATACAATGATAAAACGTATCCACGAGACCAGTAGAAGCCTTACGACTCAACATTCCAAGGTTAGTTAGTTTAGAATACGTTCTGAATGATTCGTTGTGATTACAGTTGCAATGATATTCTAATCACCAGTACCCAACACCTATATGCTGAGCGCTGGTTGTACTAGCAATTTCTAGAGTAGACACTCTGTTGTCTTCCAATGTTATTGCTATTTTCGATGTAGAATGATTTAACAGAGAAAACCTGTGTTGTCTGCGCACCTCAGTTGTCCTTAAATTACGTGTAGCAACAAATATAATTTACTCTAACTGAACTAGCTAGTGTTAAACCATGCACTGCGAGCAACTAAGTACCCTCTGGCTAAGCGTCATAAAAACTTTCATATTCATAACTGTTGGTCTTGTTTGTAAACGACTTTTATCAGCCCTATTAAAAATTTGTTGTTATTTATTAATCATGGGTTCTACATGTGCTAATGACGTGTAAAAAACAAACATTAATTTGAATACAATTAGCTATGAATGTATAAAACATTACTAAGGAAACAGTTTTACTAACTGTTTTAACATTATATGAAACAGAAGCGAAACTAAACAACATATTTATTTCATTTCCTCCAAAACATATGTTAAATGTTTTACTCAAACATCATGTAGGTTTCAGTGTCATATTCTATTACATTTTCATTAATTTGTTTCACAATCCTTTACCTATTAATAAGATCGACCGTATTACAAATACAAACACATACCTTTAATTTTTCAATTTCGTAAGGAATAAATAAGATAAAAAAGTTGTAGAAAGATGAGTGAATTTTAAGAAATAGTTTAAAATATCACAGAGTAAACTGGAGTTTTGGACACAGTTGATATCACGTTGTAGTTGGTTTGTTTCAAAACTTAGTTTATCTAAAAATGTTATGTTACTGTTACACAAGAGGCATCATCAAGTCTATTGAAAACCTCAAAGCGAGAAAGAAGCGAGTTTGTTGAAAGCTTCAAACAAGGAACTGTTTTTGTGTTTTGAAGTTCACGCAAAGATACATAAGGGATATCTGCACTAGCTGTCCCTAAATTAGCAGTGTAAGACTAGAGAGAAGGCGGCTAGTCATCATCAACCATCGCCAACTAGTGAGCTACTCTTTTATCAACGAATAGTGGAATTGACCGTCACATTATATCACTCCCACGGTTGACAGGGAGAGCATATTTGGAGTGACAGGGATTCAAACCAGCAACTCTCAGATTTAGAGTCGAGCCTCTAACCACCTCGCCATGTCGGGGCCCAAACAAGGTAGAACCGAGACAACTTCATAAAACAAGAACAATTTACTTCAAGAATTTATTCTGTAACTTTGTATTACATTACATTTTAAGATATGATAGCTGTAAAGCTGACGTCTTGACAGGTCGAGCCACGAAAAGAGGGACTCACCTAAAAAAATCGCCAGAAACAAAATATAGTGACGTAATCATGTCCACATATTTTTTGCAACTCAATTCGAAGAGATGTGCTGAAAACATTTATTTACTTCGCTGCCCAGCTAAACAGAAAGACAATGCGAGTCAGCCTTAACTACCCAAAATAAAACAGTTAATGTCCATAGATTACGTAATTCTTCTGTTAAACAACACAAAGTTAACCATAATCATAAGTAAAAAGGAAGAATATATTACACTTAGTAGTATATCCCGTTATGATGACTACAATAAGAAGGAATGTTAACTGACTCTTAAGCTTATTGTATTCGGTGGTTTAAACGAGGGGATAAAACCTTGGACCCTGCCTCTTGACGTCTTTTGTTCTCTAGATGTTTAGTCTTTAACTCTCCTAGTTCTCTCATCTCTTCCATCTCTTGTTCCTAGGAACAATAAAAAACATGCTTCTTTTCTCAAAGTGACAAGATATACTAAACAACTAAGTGAAAAAAAAGAAAATTTAACATTTTTAACGACAAATATCCATTGTTAACACTCGTCCTAAGTGAATTTGTTTGTTTTTTAAAGTCAGAACGCTCTCTCTTTCATTAGGAAGGAACGTCTAAGGCTATTGAGCTTTCCTCTCTAATTACATCATGTCCACCTAACGGCGTTGTACTGAACTGTGACATACGTTTCCTTCCATGAGTTTTTAGCACTGTAGTAACGTCCACAGTAGATAATTTCTATTTATTTATGTGTTGGAGACACTGTTTATCCGTGAACTTTTTTGTCTTTTGATAAATTATTCCATGTTATAGTGATCACAAATATGTTTATATGTTCTCCGTGATGACGAGAAAACCCACTTGTAAAGAAAATTATATATGTAAAAACGGTTGGTATGAGTAGAGAAAGCTCTATGTAGAGGAGCGAACAACATTTCAACCTTCTCGGTCATGGTCAGGTTCACAAAGAAAGAAAGAGGTAATTGACCGAAAGCTAAAGGTGGTTGTGTAATTGAGTGTAGGAATGTAGAGGGCATGCTTATGTTGGATATATTTATTAATATAGGTATAAAAGTGTTCCTTTGTATTGGTTTATTTTAGGTTTGAGT
The DNA here is from genome assembly GCF_004210375.1 of Tachypleus tridentatus. NCBI lineage: Eukaryota > Metazoa > Arthropoda > Merostomata > Xiphosura > Limulidae > Tachypleus > Tachypleus tridentatus. The sequence goes on from NC_134831.1 coordinate 185,887,798, forward strand.
TGTTGTATAAGTAAGGCTTCTTTAATTTTGCGTTTGTTTATGTTTGTTTCTTTATTTAGTATTTGGGTGTTTTATATGGTTATGTTGTGTTTATTTGATTTGCAGCATTCTGTCTTTGGTTACATTACAGTTATTACATATATGTTTATATGTTCTGTTGTTGGTTATACTATAACGATCACAAATATGTTTATATGTTCCGTAGTTGGTTATTTTATAGTGATCACAAATATGTATCCCAAGACGGTTGGTATGGTATGAGTCCTTTGTTTAGCAGATGTATCTCTCTATTCATTGCTTATTTGTAAGTTGAATCTGTTAATTACGAGGTTGGTTGATGGTTAGTCGTGTTGGTGTCTTTTTTGTTGTTGGCACCTTAGTTTATCTAGCTTTTGTGTTGTGGAGGATCCTCTTTTTCTTGTCGTTCTTACTATTGAACCAGAAATTTACGGACTCATAGAACGCAACATCAATCAAATCAATAATACTCAACAATGGTCTCAACTTCGCAGAAACACCTAGAAATATTCCATCCGTTGAAATGAAAGCCTGTCTGGAACACCTAGCTAGAAGACTGGTGATCTACTCTACACAAACCGAAACACCAACAAAACAGCAGAAAACAGCCACCAGAAATAAGACAACTTCGACAACAGTTCTATCGACAACCAACAACCTATCTTTCGAGGTAGAACTGAAAACATCTATTTCACCAATACACCTCAAAATAGTATCTTAAACAAGTTTTTCAAGGAATTTTCATGCAAAACCATCAACACAATTTCACAGAAAAAAAACACAAAAAACTCACACGAAAATATATTAATTCTATAAACAACACCAAATTCTAAAAGCAGATAAAGGCAATGCTATAGTTATAATGAACACAAATGAATACATTTAAAAAATGAATATCTTATCAGATACAAACAAACTTAAACTAATAAACACAAACCCAATAAAAACACATGAAAACCAATTACAGCAAAATCCTACTACAAATGAAAAAAAAAACAACACAATATCAGAAAACCTTTATTCTCACCAATGAAAGACCGACTCACGCACACCACAACTATACGGAACCCCCAAACCTCACAAACTAGATTGTCCACTACGACCCATAATGTCGACCTATGAATCATTTAACTGTAACCTCAGTGAATACATAGCGTGGACATTTTTTAAATATGTAACATCAGTCGGCTCCAATTTTCAAAGACTCTTTTAACTTTAAATCTATCCTTAATCAACTGAATCATAAAGCCTTAATGGCCAGTTTTGATGTAACTTCCCTCTTCACAGAAATCCCAACAACTAAAGCCTGCAAGACAGTTTTAAAATTTTGTGTCCAAGACTCAAACCCATTGATACACATTCCTAACAACCAATTAGCAACCTTACAGAATTCACTACCACAAAAATTAACTTGGCCCGGCATGGTCAGGTGGTTAAGGCAATCAACTCGTAATCTGAGGGTCGCGGGTTCGAATCTCCTTCACACCAAACATGCTCACCCTTTCAGCCGTTAAGCCTTATAATGCGACGGTCAATCCCACTACTCGTAGGTAAAAGGGTAGCCCAAGAGTTGATGATGGGCGGTGATGACTAGCTGCCTTCCCGCTAGTCTTACGCTGCTAAATTAGGGACGGCTAGCGCAGATAGCCTTCGTGTAGCTTTGCGCGTAATTCAAAACAAGGCAAACCAAAACTAACTGTATGTTCAATAACCAAAACCACCTACAGATATATAACTAAAGTCTGAGGAATCCCGTGTCACCAGTTATAGCCAACATTTTTATGACACAGATTGAATCTCAAGCGATCAGTTCGTACGTACACCCACCACTATACTGGTACAGATATGTTGATGATACAATTGCTGGAATCACATCTACGGAACACACACTTAGTTTCTTCAACCACGTTAACTCGATACACCTCAACATTAAGTTCATCTGTGAACAGGAAAAAATTTAACCAAATAGCTTTTCTCAACCTCAAGATCACAAGAACCGAAACATAATTCAAAACATAAATCTACAGAAAAATCACCCATACTGGACTACTACATTCCCTGGGACTTAGCACATGAAACAAAACAAAAACTCAACATATTAATAAACCAAATAAACGTATCCACAAAACTATGTTCACCTGATAAAATTAACGATGAAATCAACAAAATGAAACAACACTTCATCAACCTTAACAAATTTCATAAAAAAAAACCGTGGAAAAAATTATACGCACACACACATCTCAAAACATGCGACCAACAACAAACAAACAACAATAAATCCCAAGATACAACAAACTACAAAACCTTATACCGCTGCATACCTTAGGTTCCTGACATCAGCAAAAAAAATAACCAACATTTGGAAAAAAAAAAAAACTTATAACAAAACCCAACAGTTCATTAAACACCAAATTTATTCAAAAAGCAGTTACAAAACTAAAGTCCATACTATGTAAAAACTACACTGACAAACACAACACCAATATAAATTTGTAAATACAATACAACAACTGTCACAATTTCTCTATTTGAGAAACAAGCAGAAAAATGGAAACCAGATTTAAATAACAACACACACACACACAGAAACACCTTCACACGTTTATGAACACTACAAATCAAATAAACACAACATAACACCCAGATACTAAGTAGGAAAGCAAATATAAACAAACACAAAATCAAAGAAGCCCTACCTACTTATACAGCAACTAAAACCAAAATTAAACCAATATAAAGGAACACCTTTATACATATATTTATTAATAACCTAACATCCAACTGTAACACCCCCTATAATCCTGTCTCTAAGACACGTGCCCGACAACGGTCAGTTACAAACTCTCTCTTTGTTAACTTGAAGATGAATTAAGAAGGTCGAAACGTTGTTCTCTGCTTTACTAGTAAAAGTGTTAATACCCATACCAGCCATCCTGATATACATTTGTACATTTCGTCATAATATGTTTATTGTTGGTTATTTTATAGCGATCACAAATATGTTTATATTTTCCATTGTTGGTTATCTTATAAAGATCACTAATATGTTTATATGTTCCTTTGTTGGTTATCTTATAGCGATCACAAATATGTTTATATTTTCCATTGTTGGTTATCTTATAACGATCACTAATATGCTTATATGTTCTGCTGTTGGTTATTTTATAGTGATCACAAATATGTTTATATGTTTTGTTATTGGTTGTATTATTTAGATTAGAAATATGTTGATATATTCTGCTGTTGGTTATACTACAAACAGTTTATGTCTGCTGTTGATGATTCTATTATTTAGATTAGAAATACATTTATACCTTCTATTGTTTGTTATACTATTTAGTTTACAAAAGTTTACATGCTCTGTTGCTGGTTATATTGTAAGATAATGTTAAGCTAACAATAATAAAATGTTAACGTACATAAAAAATAAGTTATGATGTGGAAAGTCTTGACGAAAGTGTGCTCATAATAAAGTGATGAAATATAAAAGTACTAACATTACATGACAATGTTCTATTAAACATAAACCTTACCTGTAGTGAAGTAATATAAATTTAAGAAAGTAGAGAATGGTCTAGTCCATATCTTACGCACCTCTTGCTACTATGTGTTATACAGATATTCTTAGCGGTAAAACTCAAAGCCTTGTGTACGCCTAGCTAGACTGAAAAGCTTAAATGCTATATTATATAACAATATTTGTGGATAAACTTGAAACATTTTACAAGGATGACACTATGAAAGTTAAAAGGTAGCTTTGAAAAGAAATATATTTTTTTCTTTTGATATTAAAGACACATTACGACATTTAATACGTATAATTAATTTGGAAATTACCATTTAATGCTAAAAATGATCTACCATTTAAAAATCACTTGAAATTCTAAAGGGCTAGTTATTTTTCCTGTACTTTGTTTTTTGTCGTTGATTCATACACACGGAACGAACATGTTGTTTTAAAGTGTCACTCAAATATTTGAATACGAGTGTCGAATGTCTCTGTACTTACAAATAAACAAATATGCGTCTTTACAAACATTCAAAGCTTACGTTGTGATGCAGTCGTAACACAAGTGCTCTGCGTCCATCAGCCATGGTTTGAGAATACTGAATAAGATGATCCAAACACTCAGAAGGGGGCACTCCTCTCTCCACTACAAGTATAATTCTGGCCCACTAAATTAGAAAACAGAAATTAAACATCTGCTAAGCTCAGTTACCTGTTTAAAATTCGAACCAGATGGTAGATTCATCTTACGTATGTGTTTTCTTAACATAGTTTGTACTATGCACACAGATATAAGCATAGCAATATCAGAAAATATTAGGTTGAGGAATAATTCGTGAGCGTTTTTAAATAATTTCATTCAAGCATTACATGCAAGACTATGCATTGTTTTAAACGAAATTGCAAGAAATTAAATGCGAAAAGCAGATGGTGTCGAAGATGCTCGATTTTGTCCACTTGACATTCCATTTAATGAGCTGAAAATGAAAGCAAAAATTAAAGACATATGAAAATCAAACACACCATCTATTAGAGCAAAAAATTATCTACCAAATGTCATGAAATATTTTGCGAAAGCGTTTCATTTATGAATATATTTTTTTAAATTGAAAAAACGCTCACGAATTATTCCTCAACCCAATAGTTTTAATTATTGCTAACAAATCAGTAATGGACTACAAATGCCACTGAAGAACAAGAAAGCGCCCTAATTACATGGTTGTTATCGTTTTATATTAAAATTCGTTGAACCTACATGGTTTTACACATGAATAAACTACTATACTTTAGCAATCTACAACAATACTATCAGGAACTACTATATAATAAACAATTGTACAACAATACTATCAGAAACGACGATATACTAAACCAAACTACAACAATACTATCAATAACTACTACATACTTAACCATTGTACAACAATACTATCAGAAACGACTATATACTTAACTAATCTAAAATAATATTTCAGAAACTGCTATATACTTAACGAATCAACAACAATACTATCAGAAACGACTATATACTCAACCAATCTAAAACAACACAATTTGGAACTACTATATACTTAACAAATCTACAACAATATTATCAGAAACTACTATATATTTAACTGAACTAGAACAATATTAACAAAAACAACCATACTATACCACTGTATAACAATACTATCAAAAACGATTATACACTTAACCAATTTACAAGAATACAATCAGGAACTACTTTATACTTAACTGATCTAGAACAATAATACCAAAAAAAATTATACTTAGCCATAGTACAACAATACTATCAGAAATGATTGTATACTTAATCAATCTACAAGAATACTATCAGAAATGACTATTTACTTAATCAATCTACAAGAATACAATCAGAAACTACTATATATTTAACCGATCTACAACAATATTATCAGGATCTAATATATACTTAACAGATCTGGAACAATACCATCAAAAACAACTATGCTTAACTATTGTACAACAATACTATCAGGATCTACGAAATACTTAACCATTGTATAACAATACTAATATTGTTCTAGATCAGTTAAGTATGTAGTATTTCCTGATAGCATTTTTGTTAAGTATATGGTACTTCCTTATAGTATTGCTATAGATTGATTAAGTATATAGCAGTTTCTGATAGAATTGTTGTACAATGGTTAAGTATACAGTAGTTCTCGACAGTATTGTTGTAGACTGGTTAGTATATAGTACTTCCTGGTAGTATTGTTGTACATTGGTTAAGTATATAGTTGTTCCTGATAGTACTGCTGTAGCTTAGTTGAGCGTATAGTTGTTTCTGACAGAATAGTTGTGCAATGATTAAATATGTAGTAGTTCCAGATTGTATTCTTGTAGATGGGTTAACTATTTAATCGTTTGTGATAGTAGTGTTGTACAATGGTTAAGTATATAGTACTTACTGACTCTATTGTTGTAGATTGGTTAACTATATAGTCGTTTCTGCTAGTATTGCTTTACAATGGGTAAGTATAATGATTTTTCACATTATTGTTTCTGATAGTATTGTTGTAAATTGGTTAAATATATAGTTCTTCCTGATAGTATTCTTATAAATTGTTTAAGTATATGGTAGTTCCTAATTGTATTTTTGTAGATTGGTTAAGTATATAGTCCTTCTGATGGTATTGTTGTACAATGGATAAGCACAGTAGTTTTTGATAGTATTGTTGTACAATGGTTAAGTAGATAGTAGTTCCTGATTGTATTGTTGTACATTTGTTAAATATATAGTCGTTTATGATAGTATTGTTGTACAATGGTTAAGTATATAATACTTACTGACTCTATTGTTGTAGATTGGTTAACTATATAGTCGTTTCTGCTAGTATTGCTTTACAATGGGTAAGTATAATGATTTTTCACATTATTGTTCTAGATCAGTTAAGTATATACTCATTTCTGATAGTATTGTTGTAGATTGGTTAAGTATATAGTTCTTCCTGATAGTATTCTTATAAATTGTTTAAGTATATGGTAGTTCCTAATTGTATTTTTGTAGATTGGTTAAGTATATAGTCCTTCTGATGGTATTGTTGTACAATGGATAAGTTCCGTAGTTTTTATAGTATTGTTGTACAATGGTTAAGTAGATAGTAGTTCCTGATTGTATTCTTGTACATTTGTTAAATATATAGTCGTTTATGATAGTATTGTTGTACAATGGTTAAGTGTAGTAGTTTTTGATAGTATTGTCCTTGGTCAGTTAAGTGTATAGTAGTTCCTGATAGTATTGTTGTAAATTGGTTAAACATATTGTAGTTCCTAATATTATTGTTGTACTATGGTTAAGTATATAGTTGTTCGTGATAGTATTATTGTAGAATGGTTAAGTGTATTGTCGTTTGTGATAGTATTCTTTTAGATTGATTAAGTATATAGTCCTTTCTGAATGTATTGTTGTATAACAGTTAAGTATACTAGTTTTTGATAGTATTTTTCTAGATCAGTTAAGTATATAGTAAAATATATATGTAAAAAACGGCTCGTTTAGGTTGCAAAAATATTTTACGTAGAGGAGCGAACAACGTTTTGACCTTCTTCGGTCATCGTCAGGTTCACAAAGAAAGAAAGAGGTAACTGACCAGAAGCTGACCACATGTTTGAAAGGGGTTGTGTAACTGAGTGTCGGAATGTAGAGGGCGTGCTTAGATGTTTGAATATATAATTTTATATTACTATTATTTATTATATTATTTTAAATATAGGTATAAAGGTGTTCCTTTGTATTGGTTTATTTTGGGCTTAAGTTGTTGTATAAGTAAGGCTTCTTTAATTTTGCGTTTGTTTATGTTTGTTTCTTTATTTAGTATTTCAGTGTTTTCTATGGTTATGTTGTGTTTATTTGACTTGCAGTGTTCGAAAACGTGTGAAGGTGACTTTTTATGTTCTTTAAATCTGGCTTCCATTTTTCTACTTGTTTCTCCAGTATATAAGTCGTGGCAGTTATCACATTGTATTTTATAAATAATATTGGTGCGGTGTTTGTCAGTGTAGTTTTTACATAATATAGACCTCAGTTTTGTGCCTGGTTTTTGAATAAATTTGGTATTAACTGGAATGTCATATTTTTTACTAGTTTTTGCCAAATGTTGGTTATTTCTCTGTTGATGTCGGGAATATATGGAATGCAGCAGTATATGGTTTCGTGATTTTTTGATTCGTGAGATATATTTACTTTTGTCGGTTGATTTTGCTTTCTGTCTACACAACCTCTTTCAAACATGTGGTCAGCTTCTGGTCAGTTACCTCTTTCTTTCTTTGTGAACCTGACGATGACCGAAGAAGGTCGAAACTTTGTTCGCTCCTCTACGTAATATATTTTCTCAACCCAAACGAGCCGTTTTTTACATATATATTTTTCTCTTCAAGTGGGCCCGGCATGGCCTAGCGCGTAAGGCGTGCGACTCGTAATCCCAGGGTCGCGGGTTCGCGGCCGCGTCGCGCTAAACATGCTCGCCCTCCCAGCCGTGGGGGTGTATAATGTGACGGTCAATCCCACTATTCGTTGGTAAAGAGTAGCCCAAGAGTTGGCGGTGGGTGGTGATGACTAGCTGCCTTCCCTCTAGTCTTACACTGCTAAATTAGGGACGGCTAGCACAGATAGCCCTCGAATAGCTTTGTGCGAAATTTCCAAACAAACAAACTCTTCAAGTGGGTTTTCTCGACATCACTGATAAGTATATAGTAGTTCCTGATAGGATTGTTGTAGACTGGTTAAGTGTATAGTTGTTTCTGATAGTTTTGTTGTTGATTGGTTAAGTATGTAGCACTTCCTGATAGTATTGTTGTTGATTGGTTAGGTATGTAGCACTTCCTGATAGTATTATTGTACAATGGTTAAGTATTGTTGTAGAATGATTAAGTATATGGAAGTTGCTGACTGTATTCTTGTACATTGGTTACGTATATAGTACTTCCCAATTGTATTCTTTTAGATTGGTTAAGTATATAGTACTTCCTGATAGTATTGTTGTAGATTGGTTAAGTGTATAGTCGTTTCTGATAGATCGGCGTGTAACGTATTCGTGACGTCATATCTGCACCTTGGGAATGGAGAAAATTAGTTTCCCGTGACGGGAAATGGAGGCGAAACGGGAACATGGAGTAAAAAAAATAGTTTTTTTCAATATCATACATACAAGCACGAGTTCCATTATTACATGATAGTATCAAGTGTGACGTATACATGGCTTCATATTTGCACCAGGAGAACGGAAGAAATAGAGTAATAAGCCATGGGGGATGAGCTGATCAGTGGACACAGCAACGTCATCTAAGGACAGACCTAATTCAGCCAACTTCGCCTGGATACAAAGGCCAAATGGGACAATGGCAGACTGTTTATTATAAAAAAGTATGGAACATTTAGGAAGGAAAACACAACCCCAGGTGGGATCTGTGGTAAGGATTGAAGTTTTGCAGCATACAGTAAAGACAATTGGAAATGGAAGAGGTGTAGTGTAGGTTTATGAGACTCAGTGTACAAACTCCGGATTAGAGAAGTGCAGACAGCCCCTGTGTAGAGCCGAAGCCCCTCATGTTGAACAGGATCCAACATCTTTAAGGTCGAGATTCCAGCTGAGCTATAGACCAGAGACCCATAGTCCAGTTTCGATCGAATGAAGACACGATAGCATTTTAGCATGAAACAACGATCTGCTCCCCAAGATCCAACTCAAGAGAGAACATAGAGGATGTTCAGTGCCTTCGTACACCTGACATGTGGCTATTTGATGTGTGAAATAAAGATTAGCTTATGGTCAAAGATAAGTCTCAAGAACTTTGCCTCAGGCGTCACGGGAGGCACAACTCTTCCGACACAGATCTCGGAATTGGAATGAATACCTCACTGCTGGTATAAGTGCATCCAAACGGTTTTAGAGAGAAAAAAGGCTGAGAGACTCCAAATTCCTGTGGGAAAGAATGGGAAAGTGTCGAACCCACATGGACGTGGAATCATTGGTCCATTAAAAATGGTTAATAAATATGGGTAAATGGCCATGTAACCCGTACGAGTGGAGGTGTCGCAAAATAGCAATCTTCAAGTAGTATCATAAGCTTTCTCAAGGTTAAAAAAAATACAGAAACGAGATGTTGCTTGAGAAAGCCTTCTTTGATGTTTCGAGTCGAATCAGGTGGTCCACGATGGAGCGCTATTGTCAGAACCCACACTAGGTGGGTTATGAAAGGAGGTTGTTCGATTCGAGAAACCAAACAAGATGAGCATTAATCATCCTCACTAAGACCTTATAGAGACAGTTCGTCAAAGCAATTGGATGGTAGTTTAAAGGAATATTGGGATCGTTCCCAGACTTAGAAAAATGGAGGACAATATCATGGCGCCAAGCACCAGGAAAAGCATTCTCCTGCCAGATCCGGTTAAAACCAATTAGAAGAATAGCAACAGAGGCAAAAGAGAGATGGCGAAGCATCTCGTAATGAATATCATGAGGGCCAACTGCTAGACTGATGAAGAGCAGGCTTGAGTTTCACCAGTGTAAAAGGGCGATTCGTAATTATTTCAGCTGGTATGCCTGAAATAAAAGAATGTGATCAAAGTGATGGCTAAAAAGCTGAGAGATGAAGTGTAGCTAAGTTATCTAAACTATTGAATTTAATGTCGACAAAGATATCAGTGTCTTTATCTTGGTTTAAATATAAGGAAAATAACACTTATTTTCATTAACTAAACACTTGTAACTATAGATGTTTAAACAAATATCCAATATATATATATATATGCATATATTTATTTATGTTACTAAATTAAAGTTTTGTTATTCAAATGCCTTTAGTTTGAACCTGAGTTAAGAAGTATTGATGTTTTCAAGCTATGTTTCGGTGAGGCCTAGCAGTTAGTGTGTTGGGATGCAGATCCAAAAAGTAATGTAGTATATAAGCTGTACTTTAAGATGTGGGTGTGTAATAAAATTTACAGTAAATACCATTATTAGGTTCAAAGGGTCCAACAAAGTCCTTTTTTGTGTCGGGTGTTTCTGACCAGCAGCCCTTTTGTTGGCTCTTCTTCATATTCCCTTTCTGATTTCTTTAACACCAGTTCTCTGGCTCTTGCTACAGACATATAAGTATCACATTCTATCTCTCATCTTAAACATCTTATGCTTTTGACATTTATTCCCAGTTTCCCACCTTTATGCCTTTAGAAGGCCTAACACATCTTATCTTCCTTTTTATCCTTCTCCTGTTCCTAGGATCAAAAGGACTTTTTCAAATTTCTAAAATCTATCCCACGTCACTTCTAACTCATTGCCACTTTAAAACAATAATTGGAACGATGGAAATTGTTCAACATTTTCCATTTAGAACACAGTGGTAGCCTACCAGGTTCTTATAGAGAACACAGTGGTAACCTACCAGGTTCTTATCGAGAACACAGTGATAACTCACCAGGTTCTCATAGAGAACAAAGGGGTAACCTACCAGGTTCTCATAGAGAACACAGTGGTAACCTACCAGGTTCTCATAGAGAACACAGTGGTAACCGACCAGGTTCTTATATAGAACAAAGTGGTAACCTTCCAGGTTCTCATATAGAACAAAGTGGTAACCTACCAGGTTCTGATAGAAAACAAAGTGGTAACCTACCAGATTCTCATAGAGAGCAAAGTGGTAACCTACCAAGTTCTTACAGAGAACACAGTGGTAACTCACCAGTTTCTATCAAGAAATATATGGTAGTTTACTATTGCTTGCCAAGTAGAAAAATGGAAGCTCACCTGTCTCATCCATTCATTTCTTCTCTCAGCAATGTCTTGATAGGTTTTTCCCATCATAGCAATCAACATGTTGATAAGCAGAATAGTGACCAAAGCCATGTACATAATGAATAAGATCTGCCAAGAAATACAATTTTCTGTAAAATTATGTTTAATAAAAAATATTATTATATATCTATTTTTTCCAATTCAGAATGATTACAATTGGAATAGTCTGAGATAAACTTGACCTTGAGAGTACGTATATTCTTCGTTGAAAACCAGTACAAAGAAATTTAATAAAAATAAACTTCTGTTTCTTTCTATATGTACCGCTAATGCTAAACATTGTATTTTCTAATTATAGCATTAATGTTAGTCACTACCCTTTCTGTATCTATCGCTAATGTTATTTATTGTTTATTCTGTATCTATCGCTAATGTTATTTATTGTTTATTCTGTATCTATCGCTAATGTTATTTATTGTTTATTCTGTATCTACGACAAATGATAATTATTGTTCTTTCTATATCTATCGCTAGTGTTGTTTATTGTTCATTCTGTATCTGTTTGTTTGTGTGTTTGTTTTCTTATAGCAAAACCACATCGGGCTATCTGCTGAGGTCACCGCGGGGAATCGAATTCCCTGATTTTAGAATGGTAAATCTGTAGACTAGCGGGGGACACCATTCTGTATCTACCACTAATGTTATCTTTCGTTCTATATCCATATCTAATATTAATTCATTATTTTTCTTTCTGTATCTATCGTTAATGTTAATTATTGTTCTTTCTAAATTTACTGTTATTGTTCTTTCTATATTTAGCGCTAAAAATGTTAATTATTTTTCTTTCTATGTCTATCATAAACGTTAATTATTTTTATACATTAAATTCAAAAAGAGTTCCTTGTGTTAATATTTAGCTTATATTGCTGGCTAAAAGAAAGAACCTTATGTATAGAAGGTTAATAAAGCAGTTCTTAAACTTATAAATGAAATGAAACAGTCAGATATATCCAACAATAAGCCCCTCTTTGAAAAAGTTTTTACACGATATACAAAGCCTGTTTTCACTTTATATAGAAAATCTTTTCATGTAATCTACACCAACATTTGCAGTTTATTGGTCTCTCATCACACAGGACAGCTGGTATGGCTTTACCTTGATCTTAAGTTGCACAAGATTTGTCTTGACTGGTCTATGTGTAAAGACATCTAGATAGTAGCACAGCATATCTTGTAGTTCTTACTTGTGCTCATCAGTACATTCTTTACTGATGTTACTGTCTTTGTACGTCACATCTACACCCAGTAGTGTTAGGTCTAGTACGTAGGTATCTATCTTCTATAACAAAGTCACTACCTTCTGGTTCTGTGTCAATGATAGCTACACCCATTAGGTCTTCTCCTCTCTCAAAGTACTTCTTCAACAAATAGGTGTGGTAGATCTTGGTCTTCCTGTCCACTTTGATTGTATAGTCCATTATATTGATCACCCCTGCACTTCAAAAGATTCTTTCCACTGTATGGAGAGTTTGTTGGTAGCAGAACCAAGATTTTTTGTCTGACCTTGAAACGTCGACACTTAGCCATCTTGTCATAGAAGTATTTCTGACTGCCTTTGATGTGTTTATCTTCCACAGTAGAAACACTTGGATAAATTCTCTACTGTACTCTTTTTTTCCGGTCCTCTATTTTGTATGTCTCCTTTGTGTTGTGGTCACCTTCCTCTGGCATTGTCACCTTTTGATACTTGAAAGGCCTTAATGTCTTACTTGCTTTTCTTCTTTTAAGCTCTTATGGTGAATGCACATGCCATATCAGTCTTCTTTCTGTTTGCTTCCTCTAAATTTTTAATGCCTGAAATTGTCAATCACTTAGTCGTAGATGAGTTCCTTCATGCACGTGGCTTCAAGGTCTCCATAGTGGTACGGAGTGTTGACACGTATTCTTGCTATGGGAAATTTTCTCACTGTCCCATCATTCAGCACACACAGGTGTACCTTGCCTGTCATCTAATCATCAAATACTACCCTAGTTCTCATTGCTGTACCGAGTGTCACGTATGACCTTTACTTTCTTTTCCCCAACATAGCCTTCATCTACTGGTATGTTGGGATCTGTTGGTACCTCTCGATGTTTTTTTACATGCTTCAATCACTATTAGCGCTGTTGATCTATTTGCTAACTGCATCAGTGATGCAGTTTAATCATGAAGGTGGTACTTCGTTCTTGTGATGAATCAGACGTGTTTTCCTTTTTTTTTGCAGTAGCACCCATGGTGATAGCCACTCTTTTTTTGTTTCTTGCCAACACCATGTTTGTAGGCTGCTCCAGCTGTCTTTATGTTTAGATTTCTGCTGTTGCTTGTTGGTGATAAACTTAAACTCATTCACAATGTGCCCTATTTTATAACAAGCATAGTATCTCTTATCCCTCTTGTCTATTAATCTCTTGTCAGATTTGTTAGCATCCTGCTTCTCATCAGCCACTCTTGGTTTCAAGTTTAACTAGCTATTCTTGAACTTGCATATTATATTCCCTCCATGGGCTTCCATATACTGTTCTTCTAGCTTCATCACCTCGTTCACATCTTTTGGTGTTCTCTCTTTAGAAATAGTGGACTGTCAGTTAAGAATGTGGTCATTAACTGCCAACAAATTAATAAATCTACTATTCCTTCAAAACTAGTTTCATACTTGGCCATGTCACTCCACCTTGTGAAGTATATTGTAGTAGAAATTATACTCGTATATATATATATATAGCTGACAACTGTATTTCAAGATGTCTAAAGCACACGTAACTGTTTAGTTTTAATAGATAATTGTAACACGAGGGCTCTGTTTGCGTATTAAAGCGACGTGTTTTAACAAACCTAACCCAATGGATACCGTTTGCGTTAAGTTTTCTTTCAATCTACACCTGTTAGCTAGATGTTTATGTTTACATATTTTATTTTCAAATGCAACCTGAGCATTAAGTTACCTAGGTTCTCATCTGCATGTTTTATTTTCAAATGCAACCTGAGCATTAAGTTACCTAGGTTCTCATCTGCATGTTTTATTTTCAAATGCAACCTTAGCATTAAGTTACCTACGTTCTCATCTGCATGTTTTATTTTCAAAATTCAATCGACAGCTTTGCTTCATTGGAATAAAATCGTACATATATTCACGTTATTTACTTAATTGACGAATATAACTTAATGATTGGTTTGAATTCCACGCAAAGCTACACGAAGGCTATCTGCGCTATCCGTCCATAATTTTGCAGTGTAAGACTAGATGGAAGGCAGCTAGTCATCACCATCCACCGCCAACTCTTGGGATACTCTTTTACCAAAGAATAATGGAATTGACCGTCACATTATACTTTACGGCTGAAAAGGCGAGCATGTTTGGTGCGACGGGGATTCGAATCCGTGACTCTCAGATATCCAGGAGGATGTGTTACTCTACGCTTGTGATCACGATAAGTATAAGCATGTCACGTTAAATCGACCTTTAAAACTGTAGTAACGTTTCTTACTACATTTACTAGTTACATGCGTCGACAACTAATTGGCTTGTAGCTGAGAACTGCTTACAGGGTAATGCAGGTTAAACATCACCAGTGATTCCTTCTTAAGACAAAAATTTATAAATATTTATAAATGTATATAACAACATTTGAAAGATGTATTAAACACGTAATTCAGTACCTTGGCAGTCATGGGATGTGCGGTGTGCTCAAATGCTTGATACATTTCTCCAAACTCGGATAACGACATGACAAACATGGCCATGACACTATACAGTGGGGTTTTGAAGAAATTATTTCCTTCGCCATCGTGAGTTAGAAATATAACATAATAAGCTGCGTCAAAACACATGAAAGTAAGTTTTTAATTTTTTTTACATTATTAATACTAATCAGTTTTTTTCCAAAATAACTGAGAAAACTGTTAGAGAAAGGTAGTAGAATGATTCACCAAACATTTTCTGTTAAAAAAAGTTAACATCTATATTATAGAGACGATTTATAAATATAGAAAGTGTGAAAAACTATTAAATAAAGCTTAACAAGTTTTCTCAACATAAAGCTGACTTAAATTTAAGCCTAATGTAAACCAATTTTGAGCTAAATATGTATTTATATCACTGTATAATATTTTAAACCGACACATACAAGGTTGAGTACCATCTATTAAAACGATTTTAAATATGTAAATAAGAGCCAATATAAGAGCCAATATATATACAACTACAGCCAATATAAAGTAACTTTGGAACATAATACTTCACAAATTCAGATTATAAGGATATGTCAATCAGACACTTTGAATTTAAAATATGGGATATCCCTTTACATTTATTGATAAACAAAATGAATACTTATCATCTTGGGGCCCCAGGGTAACACAAAAAGTGATCTACAATAAGTCTTAACACAATCGTGGTAATAAAGGAGCGGCATCTTGTAACAGGCTATAATCCACGAACATAAAGGTCAGTAACAAAACGTAACACAGTCAAGAAAGATAATCATCCGGAAAATTGATTCAGTTTACTTGTACGCAAGTTGCTTCCCCAACATAGCATATAACTCGTCACACATCACAACCAGCTGGAAAATAAAAAAGGTATGCAAACTGTTCCATATAAAGACATACAAGTGCTTTTACGGGCAACAGCATCTCTGTATTTCTGTGTGATTGATTGAACTGTTAAAATGGGCACTAGGAAACTGTTGTCCTGGTACTCTGAACGGATTATGGAAAGCAAGCAGGAATACGTGTTGTGAGTTCCATAAGACAGCCTTACGATAGATCGTTTTACAGTGGAAAATACGTTACAGAGTCGCACATTCGTCATAGAGAACATGACCGAAAACAGCAACATGGACTGTAATGTCGTAGAGGGGCTTCAAAATCATCTTAATACAATGCACTCAACCCTCTGTAGCGCCTTATCATAAACAAAGCTAGAAGACTTTGAAGATTATCTAACCAAACTTAGTACTCTTCTTCAATTTTCGTATATTTAGAAAAACTGGAAAACACTGATAATATCTGTGATAAAACTTATAAAACTGAACTGAAACAAAGATGAATTATTAACAGCAGACACAGGTGAAAATTCTGTATTGTTTTCGTAAGTTTTAACACTAAAACATATAGTATTTCTTCACAATCTAGAACCAAAACATTTTAACGATGCCACAATAAAAATGAACTATGTAATCCATTTTGAAAACAGCACAGTGGTAGTAGATGTACAATGTAATCCTTTTGATGCCTCTTCATTTATTGGCATGACATATCAAAGAACAATGTTTTAAATGGTGTAACTTAACTATGCCACTTTCTATCACGGTTCTGTCTTCACATTTCATTTCTTTGTGTTTCTTGTTGCTTAAACAGAACAGTTCAGTAAGATAATTTAACCTGATAATTAACAAGCCATACACATACGCCAAGAAACCTACCTTGCGAGAATCCCATGACAAAAACCAAGTAAATCGTCACAAAACGTAGCAGGTCCGTCATTATCATTTTATATATCATGACCACAAAGGGACCAACTAGTTTAAATCCTCTATTTAAAACACAGAAAAATTACAAAGTTACAAAACATTTACAAGAAGAAGAAAAACAAAAAATAATATGAGATCCTTTAACAACTAAATTATAAGGCTTGAAATAATTACGTACACAAAATTTGGAAAAAAAGTCAAAATGTTTTTTCTTTAATTTCACTGTAGCCAATAAACAAAACGATGTTCATATCTACTTTTTTTACCCATAAGTAAAACGGATAAACTTTCGATTACTTCTATGTTTCGAACTTAATTTGGTCTATTTAAAGTAATATTCACACTTAATATCATAACTACTTTTCAGAAAGATTAACAACGTTAGAGATGAGTCGGAAGTGTCCATCGTTTTTTGTACGGTTTATAAGGTCGCTGTTATTTCTAACAGATCTGTTAGTTTAAGAAGACTTATGTGTATTAGAATATGAATTGTTTTTAAACGGTTTTGTAGGCTGTTCGTTGTAAGACAAAGGGAGTTTAGTAGTTTTCGGTCGACTGCTTAACGTTATGGTAGTTTCTTTATGACAGAAACGAATGCTCTTAGAAGCGCTTTTTGAACTGGTGTTATTGGCAGAAAGCTGAACTTTGTTATTCTTTATAAGAAGAAAGGTAACAGTTTTATTTGTAAGTATTTGTAGTTCTTTTTTTTCCAGGGATGGGTTGTACAAGAATTTTAACAGAAGATTTTAGTGGTATTCATGAGTTCTAAGGAGGAGTTACTATTTGTTGCAGAAGTTCTGATCGTGTGCACCTATTATTATCGGTGCTTTCAATGCTCGACATTAAGGTATGTTTCTGTTTTTATGTTATGCACTAACGACTTGGCATGTTGATAATGTTTTGTGCGTTTTTCAATGAGTTTTTTTAATTTTTTAAATAGTTGTTTTCTACTGTAACTGAATGATTCACCGCTTGGTTGACGCTGAACGTTGACAGATATTGCGATGAGGAAGTCGTTGTAATTGTGAGATACAGAATGGTTAAGGAAAGGAACAGGGAAGTAACTATCTTCTTCAGAGTATTTTTGTTTGTTTTTCAAATTTCGCTCAAAGCTACACGAGGGCTATCTGTGTTCTAATGAAGGAGGTAACTGATGGACTGGTTAAGATTGTAGTGCAGTGTTTATACTGGTAGTGATGTGGTGTGGTTTTGGGAAGTGTGATTTATGTTTAGTTCTCTAGTAGAACTTGAAGGATCACTGTGATAGTGAATGAGATTTTAGTTGGGTATATTGAGAGATAGAAGTATTACTGCGAGAGACGTTGGTATCCTCTGAGATAGGGAGAAATGTAGAAATTGGACAAGGAATAATAAAAGAACTATTAGAAGTAGGGATAGGAGATGACTGGGGTGACTTAGGAGAAGAAGACAATAGTGGGAGAATGTTACAGTAAATAAAGTACTTGAAGTTTGAGACCAGGGTAAAAATACCAGAAAAGTTGAAGTGAAGTCCATCTCGTGCATGAACATTAGCGAGTGGGATGAGGTTTGTGTTGTTAATGGTGGAAAGTCGGGGATTAAGTCTGCATAAATGTTTAGTTAATTCATTAAAATGCCGAATTTTGTTGTTGAGTTGATTAATTATTGGGCTGTTTTGTGTATTGTAATCAGTGAAACAGTTAGTTTAATGTGTGGTCTGAGGATGAAGATATGCACTACTGTGTTTTAACGTTTTGAAAAACAGTGTTCAGCAGTCTTACCGGATTGTTTTAGGTCGTTATTACCGAACTGAATTGCAAGGAAATGGAACTGTTTATAGCTATGGTATAGTTTATTTTAGCTCCGGTGATGGATTTTGACAGAATGGGGTGTCCATTAATAAAGGTTAAGTGTTTACGTAGGTACTTAAGCAATGAATCACCTAAAATGCCTACGTTAGGAAATAAAAGAGGATACTTAACTGGAATGAGTTCATGTTACTCCGATTGCGGTACAATCATACTGTTAGAAAAACACGTAAGTTCAAGAAGTTTTGATAGAAATGAAATAATGACCCCATAACTCGAGCGCTTTCGAAAGGTGGACCTTTCTTCTTCAAGAGCAAACTACGCATAGAAAGAAAAGCAAACTAAACAAGAAATAAAAAGACTACCCCTACAGAAAGTCTGTATCGTCTCACAAAGGACTAGACAAATTCCACTTGTGAAGACAGAGTATGAATGCAGCGGAATGAAAGACAGAGAACTGAGGTTGCTGAAGAAGAGAATGGCCAATTGAAAGAGGTATGAGTGAAGGATGTGCGAGAGTGGAAATCATGGTTATGCAGCTCATAATAGAGTAACAAGAAGGAATTGAATGTTTTGTATAAGAGAGAGAGAACACAAGGAAGACGGATAAAAAAATAATCATAAGGTAAAACTGGTCCAATTATGAATGAAGGCATCCACAATTGAAGCTGAATGTTTTTAACTAGGACTAGAGAGTGGTGAAGGCAAAATTATACTAAATGAAACAAAATTAGATGTAGAAAAGTTTAGCATAGGAAATAAGTATAAAATCAATTATAAAATAGGTTTAATTGTTATTATTGTGATGCTAGAAGTACAAGAAATAAAATAGATGACATTAGGGCACTTGGTAGGAACAGAAGATTTTGATATTATGAGAATAACTGAAACATGGTTAAATGTAGATGATTTTGATGAGATAAATTTATTTAAATACATGGCTATGGGTTATTTCATATGGACAGTGTAGTAAAGAGAGAGGGAGGGGTGGCTCTATGTGTAATGTGTGAGTTACATCCTGTTGAAGTTGAGAATATTAAGGATATATTAAGGAGATTGAATCCATTTTGGTTTTTGTTAGTGGATATCAAGGAAAAAAGCTCTTAGTAGGAATTTGTTACAGACAACCTGATGACACTGATGAAAATAGTGAGAAACTTTACAATGAGATTAAAATGTCAGCTTTTAATAAAGTCATATTTATAGGTGATTTTAATTTCAGACATACAGAATGAGAAATGCTAAAATCAAACAATGAGAGAGAAAGGTTTCTGGAAACTGTTCAAGATGGAATATTTCACCAATTATTCAAGGAACTTCCTAAAAATAATGTTGTTTTAGATTTATTGTTAACTTCTAATATAGAAGTGTTGAAAGGATGGAAATTGGGAAACACCTAGGTACAAGTGATCATTGCTATATTAGGTTTGATGTTTTTCTGCATTGATAACAAATTAAAAAAACAACAAATATTGAAAGAATGTAACAAGAATTATCTGTTATGAATTGGGCAGCAGAGTTATTTGAAGACACTTATCAGGTGTGAAAACATTTTTAAATATTGAAAAGAGACACGTTCCTTACAGAAAGAAAAGGGTAGCTGCCAGTAAAAAACCTGGTTGGTTCACAAAGGATATAAGAGATAATATTAAAGAAAAGCATCACAAATTGAAGATATTGATATTGACTGGTATTATAGAAGATTTAGAAGATCACAAAAGTCGATCAAAAAGAAAACTATGACATCTAAAAAGCTACAAGAAAAAATTTGGCTGAAGACATAAAAATTAACATTAATGATTTAAGTACATTAGGGGTAAACAAGACGTTATGATGGGCATAGGACCCTTGAGGGATGACAAAGGAAGACTTGTATCTGATGATTATGAAATAAATATGTCATTAAATTCTGTTGTTTTTTTTCAGTTTTTACTAACGAAGACATAACCATTATTCCTCACCTTGAATAGATGACAACAAACTTGAAAAAGACAGTTGCATAAATTCTAAGCTTGTTAAAACAAAATTGGAAAGTTCAAATAATTATAAGCCTCCTGGGCCAGATAATATTTCCCAAGGGTTTTAAATGAGGTCAAGGATTGGATATGTGAGCCACTTGCCATACCTTTTGTAAGTCCTTGAATAGTGGACAAGTACCAATAGATAGGAAATTATCTAATGTTCGTCCTATCTTTGAGGAAGGTAATAGAAGCTGTCCCAGTAATTATGGGCCTATTAGTTTTACATCAGTTATGGGAAAAGTTTTGAAAAGTCTGAAAAAAAGATATTTCGCAAAGTTATTTAACAAAGTTTGGAATTTTATTGGATAATAAACATGGTTTCACTAAGAGAAAAATCTTGCCTTACAAATCTTGTGACATACTTTGAAAATGTTACTGCTTATGTAGACAAGGGTAATGGTGTAGATTTGGTGTATCTGGATTTTCTGAAAGCATTTGATAAAATGCCACATAAAAGGTTTGTAAAGAAACTTATCTCTATAGGTGTGGGGGATAAGTTAACTAATTGAATAGAAGAGAAGATTTATGGAAGAAAGCAGTTGGTTGTTATCAATAGAGTTCAGTCAAAGTGTATTAATGTTGCAAGTAGTGTACCTCTGGGCTCAGACTTAGGAACATTGCTCTTTTTGATTAAAACTACTGGCATAGATGAAGGAATGGTCAATAAATTATTAGATTTACTCATAGTATCAGGATCTTAGATGTTGCTACCTGTGAAGAAGATGCTGCTGCTTTACAAAAGGATTTATATAATTTAGTGAGTTGAACAAATAAATGGTAGATGAGTTTTAATTATAATAAATGCAAGATATTGCATGTGGGTTATCATAATTTGAACCAAAGATAAAATTTGGATGGGAATTAAACTTAATGGTGTCACGAAAGAAAAGGATCTTGGTGTAATGGTTGATCAGTCTCTTAAGCCATCCAAACATTGTGCTGTTTCTACTGGTACGGCAAATAGGATTTTAGGTTGTATCTAAAAAAATACTGAATACAAATTTAAAGAGGTTATTACTTTGTATAGGTCACTAGTTAGGCCATTTTTGGAGTATTGTGTTCAGTCTTGGATTCCTTACTTTAATAAAGACATTGAATTGTTGGAAAGGGTTCAGAGGAGGGTTAATGAAATGGTACCTGTGATGAAGATGTTGTCATATGAGAAGAGATTAAGATCCTTAAAATTGTTTTCTCTTGAAAAAATATGAGTTAGAGGGGGAACTAATTGAAGTGTTCAAGATTGTAAAAGGAATCGATAGTGTTTATGCATCAACATTTTTCACACTTAACAGCGAAAACTATGCAACTAGGGGGCACAACTATAGATTTGGGTAAGGTAAAAGTCATCTTCAACTAAGATAGCTTTATTTTTCAAATAGGGTGAATGGCCTATGGAATAGGTTTCCTTCGGATGTTGTGGAGGCAGTAAATTTGATAGAGTTTAAAAGATTGATGGATATGTAAATGATAAGGGCTGGCTTAAATGTTTCTTAATAGTTTTAGTTTGGCTTGAAGAATGGGGCAGCCGAGATAGACCAACAGGTCCCTTGTTGTCCCTAAACATTATGTTACGTTATGTGGTGGATAAAGTTAACTTAAACACGTTAAGGGAATGCTTGATAAACATATGAATGATAGAAAGTGGAATTGAAAGTTTTTTTATTGTTCAGTTTAATTTAGTAGATAGGACATCCCGGATGGGTTAAAAGGTCCCCTTTCCCTTGTTGTCCTTCAGTATTATATTACGTTAAATAGGAAGCAATACAAATCAAATTATTGGAAAAACCTAGAAATAGGAAGTAATAATACTGTTCTACTCACCTGCAGAAAAAAAGAAAGTATGGAGCAGTGGTAATCATGACGAAAACAGCGACTATATCTTCAGCCCAACAAGAACAGGTCAGTCTTAGTGGTATCATCAATAACACAAAAGTGCAAGAGACCAAAAACAAAACACGGGACGGTACTGTCATCTACAAAGTGGAAATTTACTGGGTAAAGTTTTTCTTGTAAATAGAGACTTTCTTTCAAAAGCACTTATGATATTCCGACAGGAGCTTGAGTGAAAGAAATTAAAACACTAAATGAAACAAGACCACGAAATCTTAGCATACTAATTATCGTTTCTCTTAAGTTTTTTTTTTTTTTATAAATATTAATATAAAAGTAACTACGTATGAAAAGAATGCATGAGTTAATTGGATGAAAAAACAGCAACATTTCTTGTTACGTTCGAATACATAAAGTAATAATACATAAATGGATAACAAATAATAATCGAATTGCGGAAAGAAAATATTTGGTTACAGAAATCTCAAGCCGTTAGGTTAAAATCCAAGAAATGAAACCAACCATGTTTTGTGCAAATGTCTGGTAGCCAAGGAAACGAGCCTCGAGAACCGAGTTGAGAAGATACAAAAAGGCGCCAACAGCCAATAATCCCTCCAGGACTAAACGAAGCTAGAGTGAGAACAATAAATTTATTTGTCGTCAATAAATAAAAAATAAACTTGAGCTGTATATACAAATTTATTGTAAGTTCATTGAGAATTTTAAACATCTATAAAAACTATCTTCTGTCTTGTCTCTAGTGGCACAGCGGTATCTCTACGGGCTCACAATGATAAAAGCCAGGTTCGATACCAGTGGCGGACAGAGCACAAAAAACCCACTGTACAGCTTTGTGCTGAACAAGAATCAAACGAAACAAATAAACTTCCTGTTCTAAATTATTAATAGTATTTTGAAATAAAGCATCTTGTAGCCAGTCCTATTCAATGTTTTGAACTGTCTTTTACTTGCACCAAAATATCGTACATATAACACACTCTTTAGCAGCCTGCGAATTCTTATTCTTTCGACTTTCCCTCGTCAAGGGTTACTAATGAGGAGTAGGTAAATCTCTGGTATAATTCCGTGACAAGAGGTGAGTCGATTAGGTTTCACATTTATTTTTTAATATTTTAACTTTATTATTTCTCTGTTTCTTCTAAAGTGATTAGGCCCGGCATCGACAGGTGGTTAAGGCACTCGACTCGTAATCCGAGGGTCGCTGATTTGAATTCCCGTCACGTCAAACATGCTCGCCCTTTCAATCGTGGGGGCGTTATAACGTGACGGTCAATCCCACTATTCGTTGGTGAAAGAGTAGCCCAAGAGTTGGCGGTGGGTGGTGACGAATATCTGCCTTCCCTCTAGTCTTACGTTGTTAAATTAGGGACGGCTAGCGCAGATAGCCCTCGTGTGGCTTTGCGCGAAATTCCAAAACAAACCAAACCCACTAACCACGAGGTTTTCAAGAATTCCAACATTCTTCGCTAAAGTGGTAATAAGAAAAAAAACAAAACAAAACGTTCCAAACAAATGATGAATCAGAACCAGTTCAAGCACCACGCCTATATTTTATATTTCACGACATCAACTTGGCAACTTAACTATTTAACTCCTTTCTCAGAGGGAACTGTACGTAATCTCTTCAACCTTAAAATTTCAGAAGGCTTCCATATGGTTCCTAGCTGTTATTAATCCGAACCTGTTAATAAATAAATTACAAGTGCAACACGAGCTCGCTATTAATCCGAATCTGTTAATAAATAAATTACAAGTGCAAAACGAGCACGTTATTAATCAAAGCCATTTTTTAAACACTATGTTCCAACTAACTTGTAGGCCCATGATTATGTTTAAGATTAATACAGACCCGTGTTAAAAACTCAGAAGACATGTACTTGTAAATTATTTATTAACAGGTTCGGATTAATAGCGTGCTCGTGTTGTACCTGTAATATATTTATTAACAGGTTCGGATTAATAGCGTGCTCGTGTTGTACCTGTAATATATTTATTAACAGGTTCGGATTAATAGCGTGCTCGTGTTGTACCTGTAATTTATTTATTAACAGGTTCGGATTAATAGCGTGCTCGTGTTGTACCTGTAATATATTTATTAACAGGTTCGGATTAATAGCGTGCTCGTGTTGTACCTGTAATATATTTATTAACAGGTTCGGATTAATAGCGTGCTCGTGTTGTACCTGTAATTTATTTATTAACAGGTTCGGATTAATAGCGTGCTCGTGTTGTACCTGTAATATATTTATTAACAGGTTCGGATTAATAGCGTGCTCGTGTTGTACCTGTAATTTATTTATTAACAGGTTCGGATTAATAGCGTGCTCGTGTTGTACCTGTAATTTATTTATTAACAGATTCGGATTAATAGCGTGCTCGTGTTGTACTTGTAATTTATATATTAACAGGTTCGGATTAATAGCGTGCTCGTGTTGTACCTGTAATTTATTTATTAACAGGTTCGGATTAATAGCGTGCTCGTGTTGTACCTGTAATATATTTATTAACAGGTTCGGATTAATAGCGTGCTCGTGTTGTACCTGTAATTTATTTATTAACAGGTTCGGATTAATAGCGTGCTCGTGTTGTACCTGTAATTTATTTATTAGCAGGTTCGGATTAATAGCGTGCTCGTGTTGTACCTGTAATTTATTTATTAACAGATTCGGATTAATAGCGTGCTCGTGTTGTACTTGTAATTTATTTATTAACAGGTTCGGATTAATAGCGTGCTCGTGTTGTACCTGTAATTTATTTATTAACAGGTTCGGATTAATAGCGTGCTCGTGTTGTACCTGTATATATTTATTAACAGGTTCGGATTAATAGCGTGCTCGTGTTGTACCTGTAATATATTTATTAACAGGTTCGGATTAATAGCGTGCTCGTGTTGTACCTGTAATATATTTATTAACAGGTTCGGATTAATAGCGTGCTCGTGTTGTACCTGTAATTTATTTATTAGCAGGTTCGGATTAATAGCGTGCTCGTGTTGTACCTGTAATTTATTTATTAACAGATTCGGATTAATAGCGTGCTCGTGTTGTACTTGTAATTTATATATTAACAGGTTCGGATTAATAGCGTGCTCGTGTTGTACCTGTAATTTATTTATTAACAGGTTCGGATTAATAGCGTGCTCGTGTTGTACCTGTAATATATTTATTAACAGGTTCGGATTAATAGCGTGCTCGTGTTGTACCTGTAATTTATTTATTAACAGGTTCGGATTAATAGCGTGCTCGTGTTGTACCTGTAATTTATTTATTAGCAGGTTCGGATTAATAGCGTGCTCGTGTTGTACCTGTAATTTATTTATTAACAGATTCGGATTAATAGCGTGCTCGTGTTGTACTTGTAATTTATTTATTAACAGGTTCGGATTAATAGCGTGCTCGTGTTGTACCTGTAATTTATTTATTAACAGGTTCGGATTAATAGCGTGCTCGTGTTGTACCTGTATATATTTATTAACAGGTTCGGATTAATAGCGTGCTCGTGTTGTACCTGTAATTTATTTATTAACAGGTTCGGATTAATAGCGTGCTCGTGTTGTACCTGTAATATATTTATTAACAGGTTCGGATTAATAGCGTGCTCGTGTTGTACCTGTAATTTATTTATTAACAGGTTCGGATTAATAGCGTGCTCGTGTTGTACCTGTAATTTATTTATTAGCAGGTTCGGATTAATAGCGTGCTCGTGTTGTACCTGTAATTTATTTATTAACAGATTCGGATTAATAGCGTGCTCGTGTTGTACTTGTAATTTATTTATTAACAGGTTCGGATTAATAGCGTGCTCGTGTTGTACCTGTAATTTATTTATTAACAGGTTCGGATTAATAGCGTGCTCGTGTTGTACCTGTATATATTTATTAACAGGTTCGGATTAATAGCGTGCTCGTGTTGTACCTGTAATTTATTTATTAACAGGTTCGGATTAATAGCGTGCTCGTGTTGTACCTGTAATATATTTATTAACAGGTTCGGATTAATAGCGTGCTCGTGTTGTACCTGTAATTTATTTATTAACAGGTTCGGATTAATAGCGTGCTCGTGTTGTACCTGTATATATTTATTAACAGGTTCGGATTAATAGCGTGCTCGTGTTGTACCTGTAATTTATTTATTAACAGGTTCGGATTAATAGCGTGCTCGTGTTGTACCTGTAATATATTTATTAACAGGTTCGGATTAATAGCGTGCTCGTGTTGTACCTGTAATTTATTTATTAACAGGTTCGGATTAATAGCGTGCTCGTGTTGTACCTGTAATTTATTTATTAGCAGGTTCGGATTAATAGCGTGCTCGTGTTGTACCTGTAATTTATTTATTAACAGATTCGGATTAATAGCGTGCTCGTGTTGTACTTGTAATTTATTTATTAACAGGTTCGGATTAATAGCGTGCTCGTGTTGTACCTGTAATTTATTTATTAACAGGTTCGGATTAATAGCGTGCTCGTGTTGTACCTGTATATATTTATTAACAGGTTCGGATTAATAGCGTGCTCGTGTTGTACCTGTAATTTATTTATTAACAGGTTCGGATTAATAGCGTGCTCGTGTTGTACCTGTAATATATTTATTAACAGGTTCGGATTAATAGCGTGCTCGTGTTGTACCTGTAATTTATTTATTAACAGGTTCGGATAAATTTCATGCTCGTGTTGTACTTGTAATTTATTTCTTAACCTGTACATATAACAAATATATGATGCACAATGTTGATAAAAGAACGGCTAGATCTACGTTATCGCTTTAAACAATACATGAACAACTTAACAACCCGATTTGAATTTATGAATATACGTTCGCCTTAAAATTGTAAACTTGGGGCAAAACATTATTTATTTCAAACCGATAAAAAAGAAGAAACAAAGATGTTTCTAGAGTGTTTGACACTTAATACTAGTGACAAAACCCATATCTAGAAATAATGTATTCCAACAAGGATCCTGAATATTAGTAGAAACTGGAACCTTTTCCTTCTTTCTACTATCTGAGAAACTGGTCAGCTAACATAAAGAATTAAAAGTTACAAATTCTACATTTTGTAACAAACAGCGACTTCCTAAATAATTGTTTTTCTTACAATATAATAAACACTCTCAGCAGGTTTGAGCAGTTTACTATAAACTTTTATAATGGGTGTATTCTTAAACAATATCTTACTTTCTTCTATAACACTGTAAAAGTTCCGCTAGAAACCAGATTTCGATACCCTTGGTAGGCAGAGCGCAGGTAGCCCTTTCTGTATATTTATGCTTAACTACAAACAAACTAAGACATTTCACAATAAGCACAATATATTAATATTAAATTTAGTAAATCGATGACACTTCACTTAATAATTAACAAATATTTATTTATAATTTACCACTTCGTCATTCCTATTTCTGTTCAGTAAATAACAATCATCTATTGTTGTGTCATTGTCTACTGTAGTATTATCAATCATGAAGGTAAACTTTCCAACTTCAACACTTGTGTTAAAGGTGAGGTCAATCCCTCGTTGTTTCACGACCAAAGGTCCTGGTCGAAGCACGAAACACACGATAGAGATGGTAAAATACACCAGAAAGGTAGCAAATTGCCGGTAAAACCTGTTAATTATTACATTAATTAAACATTGTTTTTAAGAAAGTAACATTCATATGTTGAAAAGCTTTACACGTATAGGATTTATTAGATCGTTCAAAGACGCGAGTCTGTTCATATTCAGGCTATCCAACCAATCTTCTGTCTCTTTTCATCAGGTCAATCAATGTGGGTGAATGAAGAAGGCTGAATAAAAAATTATACATAATTATATTTAATACCGTGACCAAATTTAGTTTAAAAATACTTTTTTAGATCAACCCCTATCGGAGATATCCATCCTCAGGAAGTATATATCATTAAAAACATATGATTATCATACCGTTCTAATGTGTTCTGTCATTGGGTACATTATTTCGGATTATTTGGTGAAAATGATACTCAAACTTGTTCACGTAAAGGTAGAGAATTAATTAATTTCTTCAAAACCGCTTTATACAGGTTACACTTACTTGTAAGCCTAACCACACAGCCAACTTATCAACAGAATTACTTGTAAACTTAATTGTACAATCAGGCCCGTAAGGAGAATGTTTCAAAGGCGACTTTATAATTTGTGAAGTCAAAAGCTAATACATATTGTGCAAAGCACAATTAGCATGTAAAGCATCATAACGATACGGAGGTATGGGGACATGCCCCCCAGAAAATTTGCAAAACATAGATGTCATGAGATTAAATCTGGAAGCAATTCTGTGTGAAATATAGCTTAAACAAATGTATGGCTGTTCACATAAAATATGAGCATCCAAACTGTTAAATACCATAAGCAGCTGTGATATAACTATATAAGTATATTTTTTTACACCAAAACCCATTCGAAACCCCCTGTGTAGATCGTGATAATTTCCTTACTAATGATCAATAAATCATGTTGATTAATTCACTAATTGAATCGTGGACAAATAGATACAATAACTTTCACTGTCTAAGTCACTAATGGACACTACATCAATTAATTAACTCATTAACTTATTAATTCACTGAATATGGTATTTATATTTTTTACTTTTTTCAGCATACCAGGGAAATATTCTACACAGGTTTTACTTCAATGTAATGTCCAAATATACCGCATTATCATTACGTAATGACACGTGCACTTTAGCAAACGAATATCTAAAGTAAAATATTAAAAATATGGTTTACAACAGTACACTGTATGAAGGTGGCGCTCCTATGGCCTGAAACGTCCCAGTTTTAATTGCCTAAAAACATCTACATTGTAAATCTGGTCATTGTATGAAAGTTAACATTCCAGTTTAATACCCTTCTCTTACAAATAGAAACAAGGGAATCGTTTTTAAGTGGCGGTGGGGGGTGATGACTGACTGCCTTTCCTCTAGTCTTACACCTCTAAATTAGCGACGGCTAGCGCAAATAGCCCTCGTGTAACTGTGCGCAAAATTAAAAAAACAAACAGACAGCAGTGGAAAACCACTCACCGAAATTTGACGAAACTGTTCCATTTGGCATTGAGAAGATCAACCAGCAATCCTTCTAGCATTTCTAGATGTGTAAAGTTATCCTAAAAACAGGCACAAAATAGATACATTAATTACCACTACGAATAATTCCGTACAGACTATGAAAGTCATATTTTCCTGTCTGTGAAATATTCTATAGATAGTTAATGGAATTAAACGTTAGCAGTGTTCAACCGTATTTTGAAGTTTATATTATAACATTAGTAAAATTAACAAAACTAAATAGTTACGACTCGTTTAAATCTATTCTATAATTACACTGTTATCGATGTGTGGAATAACTTATAAGTAAAAATAATTATTGTAATTCAACGTTGACAATGTAAAACACATATCTCCAAAAACTAAATATCAAATGTCGCCTAATTATAACTGTTTCTTGGACTTTCCTCAAGCAATACACGTTACATATACGTGACAAGATCAGATCTTCGGATTCTTAACTTACAGGGTAACCCGTTAGAGCGATCCAGTAAACTCAGCCGTAAGTGGCGCCTGGGCCTGGCATGGCCAAGCGCGTAAGGCGTGCGACTCGCAATCCGAGGGTCGCGGGTTCGCGCCCGCGTCGCGCTAAACATGCTCGCCCTCCCAGCCGTGGGGGGCGTTATAATGTGACGGTCAATCCCACTATTCGTTGGTAAAAGAGTAGCCCAAGAGTTGGCGGTGGGTGGTGATGACTAGCTGCCTTCCCTCTAGTCTTACACTGCTAAATTAGGGACGGCTAGCACAGATAGCCCTCGAGTAGCTTTGTGCGAAATTCCAAAACAAATAAACAAGTGGCGCCTTAAATTATCTCTCCCCCCCCCCCTCCTCAGTAGCACAGCTGTAAGTCTTCGGACTTATAACAATAAAAACAGAGTTTCGATACCGTGGTGGACTCGGCACAAATAACCCATTGTGTAGTTTGGTTTTAATTTTGCGCACAGCAACACGAGGGCTATTTGCGATAGCCGTCACTAATTTAGCAGTGTAAAACTAGAGGGAAGGCAGTCAGTCATCACCATCCACATCCCACTCTTGGGCTACTCTTTGATCAACGAATAGTGGGATGGCTCGTAACATTGTAATGTAACCATGTCTGAAAAGGCGAGCACGTTTGGTGTAACGGGGATTTGAACCCGCAACCTGCAGATTGTGAATCGAGCACCCTAACCACCTGGTTCTTGAGCTATCAAGAAATGTTTTCCACGCATTGAAATAAGTTTTCAATATGTGATCAGAGTTAATTACGAGTCGAGCGCCCTAACGAACTGGCTATACCGACCCCATTGTGTAGCTTTGTGTTCAACTACAAACAAGAAATATTGTGTAGCTTTGTGTTCAACTACAAACAAGAAATATTAGGCAGTCATTTACCAGCACCCTTATATTTCTTTCAAATTTTAATAGTTGAAGTTATTCACAGAACAAAATAGAAAGTAAAAAGTTTTTTTTATATGTTATATTTGTTATGGCGACAATTTTGATTTTTTTCTGTCATCGTACTAAATGTTTCCCATAAAATGCTACAGGTTTGACGTATACTGTTGCTAAGTTCGAGGACAAGATGTACTTTTATGATGTTGTAAATTGTCTTTTTAAGGTTTTAATTTAAATATTTGTTTGCTAGAGGGAGCTAGTCGTCACGTAACGAGCTTGTTTGTTTGTAGCTAAACACAAAGCTACTCAAAGGCCTATCTATGCTTTGCTCACCATGTATATCGAAACCCAGGTTCTAGAATAGTAAATCAGCAGACATGCCGCTTTGCGACGTCACGATCTAAAACCGTCCCACACTATTTGAGTGCGTAGGAAACTGCGCATGATGGTTGTTGAAAAAGATAAAAGAAAAATGTAGGTCAAACCACTAAAAATCATTTACGGATTCACTGTTCAGTTAGTGATACCTGAAAGATGGGCATTGTCTGAAACGTTGTATCAACAACAGTATATGTATTTTAAAATAATACATGTACCTGTAGTTTTTTTTTTTTGTACCATTAGAGAATGATCACTGATATGAATGATAGTGACTTAATTTATGAGAAAAGTATTCAGTACGTTGATGAGTAATGGGTGATCAATTTATTTCAGTATCTGTTAGTCAATAAGTGTAGCCAAGAGGTGACTGAAAACCAGTGACACCGATCACTTTATTTTTCATTTTTAATGTAAAATAAATTCATTTTGTATCGTTTAATAAAGAAAAGCTTATATAAAGACTATTACACTTGATTTGCAGTATGTTATATAATATGTATAGGTACATAATTTACATTTGATTTTAATGTATTAAGAATTTAGATCAATTTCAGGTTTTTAGTTCACCCGCCCATTTACTATTTTCTGCCTTTCCAAGTTGTAAATCCTGCTATCACACTGTGTTAGCCATTCAGACAGTGAGAATTATTGAGTCTATTCATTGAATTAGCAAGTATTCTTGCTATCGATCCATTAGTGAGGAAACTACAAAAGTAAGTTAGGCGTACGTAAGTTTCACTTTCAGAGTTCTGTTTGTGAAGTTAGGCCTACACGTGAATACAGTCTGTAGAAAACGTCATCATTACATGGACCGGGATTGGTATTATGTTTACCAAATAAACCAGAAGAAACCTTCCCAACGATAGAGTCATGTCCGCAAGGCATGGGGTCAGGGAGAAAACCAGACGCTCTCGGAGGGAGATCGAAGAAAAAAAGTGTGGGGGCCGGGGAGAGAGAGAAAAGGATAGAAAAGAAAAAAAGGAAGGAAAATATGGAAGGAATAGTGAAGAAATATGGATTGGATAGAGAGACAGGAAAATAACTGGAGGAATATTAAGATTAAGGTTTGACTTTTGTTTTTTCTTCACTCACTTCCTTACAGTTGGAGCGCGAGCGCATGTATGTCAGTAAATAATTGAACAGTGGACCAAGCGAGATGTTGCAATGACCGATGTAATTCTGTATCCATTTTTTTCCTCTTTTACGTCTCGTTATGGTTGAATAATGAACATATATATAGAATTTTGTTTCTGTTTTATAATTAATATTTATAAGATAAATATAATAAAAACTATAAACAGGATGAAATTTTCTGTTTTTATAATTAATATTTATCTTGCTACAGATGATGTCTTATTACTTTGTGACTTTTATGGACTGAATGAGAATCAATCATACTCAGAGAGAAAGGGTTGGTCTGGCGTGGCCAGATGGATAGGGCACTCGACTCGTAATCTGAGGGTCGCAGGTTCGAATTCCCGTCACACCAAACATGCTTGCCCTTTCAACCGTGAGGGCTTTATAATGTGACGGTCAATCCAACTATTCGTTGGTAAACAAGTAGCCAAAGAGTTGACGGTGGGTGGTGATGACTGGTTGCCTTCCCTCTAGTCTTACACTGCAAAATTATGGACGGCTGGCGCAGATAGCCTTCGTGTAGCTTTGCGCGAAATCAAACCAACATAATCATATGTAGTTTCGTTTTTATTTTAAACATACATATTATATATAAACTAGATAAAATACGATGTTTTCTGATATCTTAGTTGTAGAAGTTGTGTAGAAAGACGAGGCCTTTCTGATGACATCACACATGTAAGTCGTTACATGACTTTTTAATCTTATGATGACCATATTTTCTTTTCTGTGATTCTTAATACTTAATTATTGTATGTTAGAAACCAAGAGTTAAAGTTAAAGCTCGCTACTATTATACATCTTAAAGTTACTGTATAAAATATTATA
Organism: Tachypleus tridentatus; assembly: GCF_004210375.1. Classification (NCBI taxonomy): domain Eukaryota; kingdom Metazoa; phylum Arthropoda; class Merostomata; order Xiphosura; family Limulidae; genus Tachypleus; species Tachypleus tridentatus. The sequence goes on from NC_134831.1 coordinate 185,921,051, forward strand.
ATTTTAAATAATGCTTCTCTTAAATTTTTAAAACTTTTCTTAAGGCATTATACTTTCTAGTAAAGATTTCGATAAAACTGAAAGCTGTAGTACAAACCCCATACACCACAAGGTTCAGGGCTGACACCTTATTGATTTCTCCTGTACGATTGTTAATAGTATCGATTTCTTCCAGAGGATAAGCTGCACATGTTATGTTACCTAGCTGCCAGTAGATTTCCCGCTGGATTTTCAGAATGTGAAAGAACATCTAGAATAAACGTAAGAATTTATCTAATTTCACATTAAGCCTAACGTTCAATTATATAATAATAATAAACGAACCACCATAATGTGAAGTGTAATATTTATGACTAGCAGAGACCAGAAAACCATCTACTGTCAACTTTATTGCAACTGTATCTCTTTAAAAACAGGATTTTTTAGAATATAAAATAATTGTGATCGTATGATACCGTCATCTCTAGTTCACCTGTCTTAGGCCTAACATTAATTAAGCCTTTATTAAGAATGGCCTATATTCGATAAAGAGATAACTTAATGCTGTAACTTGTGGATGTTTTTTTTTTTTTTACTTCAGTTTTGTTAGGGTTAAACCTTAACCGTGTGTAATACATACGACACCCTGTTTTGGGATATCCAGATTGGTAGTTTGTCCATTAGCAAAGTAATTTAGTAATAGAAACATTAGGTCAAGCAAAATAGCAGCTAGACAATTTGTTTATTAGCAACATTAAAATAAACAAAGTTGTCTTAATATCTCTCTTTATAACTGTAATAATATTTAAAATTATGTTTGTAGTAAGTTTTTCAGCTTTGTATCGAAACTGATACTTCTCGTATATCAGGCAAGGCTATACCACCTACAATAAAGATATGACCTGCTAACAATTCTTAGTAAAGCGCTTTTAAATAACACCATCTATGAAATGGCTTTCTTAGCAACTTAAGCACATATATGACGTAGCTGGTATAATGTATTCAAATTGATAAAATATTACGTAAGTATTTCTGTGTTATATAAATATATCATGAACCATAATCTCCTTGTAGTACTACAATGTTTATTCTGAATTTAGTTTGTTTTGTATATATGCAGGTATCACGTGATCAAGAAAGTTCTTAAGTTCATTTTCTTCTAGTATCAACAGTATTGCTGAACGTTGTGCAAGGATACCGACAGCAGTGTCCCCCAGTGGTAAAGCTGGTGGTATTTTGAATTTATGGCTGATCTACAGGGTGGCCCGTAAGTCCGTACCCATCCGTATGTTATTATGTTATATTCAATTACGCATGTATTATAAATTTGTTTCTTTTTTCAGAGAAATCTGGCCAATGTAAGCCCATTTACACTTGAAGAGCGTATTGTGACAAGTACGTGGGTACATGAGCGCAAGAATACTGGTGACACAGATACACTGGATACATATGATATATGGATGGGTAAGGACTTACGGGCCACCCTGCATATTTCAATGAGAATAACTAGTCACGTGTAAGCACTAGTTACTCGCGATGAATCCTATCTCAACGTTAACATTGTACATGTGAATATTATAAAAAGAACAACCATAAAAAAGAGTATTTCTTATATAAATGAGTATTGTAGAGGGATAAATGCTATTTAATGCTTCTCGTACAAATGAAAATGTTTTCCTAAGAGAATGATTATCATAAAACAGGAAGATAATTAACACGTCCCTCAGGAGTCAAGGGGTGTCTTTACACTACAATTTTTTGAATACTGAAAGAAACAAAGCGGAACTACAGTTATTACAATTTTTATTTTAATTCAGTGCACGTGTAAGCACATTCCATATGCTATTTTACTGCACGTTAAGTAATATATTTTATACGGTATGTCAGCAGTGCTAGAAGTATTTGAGGATTAAGGAGACTCGGAGATGTAGAGAGTCCAGACTGTTGATCCGTAAAATGTAGCGTACATACACACACACCGTGTTTATGTTATCCCTACTTCAATACAGATTATTAATTTTGTGTTTTACTTTGCACTCGGTATCTTTATTCCATTCTTTCTAATTCTGTTCTTCAGAAATTCTATATTCTTTCTTGATAAATATCCTGTTAAGTGGACCTATCCCAGTGCTTTAAAGTTGCCTTAATATATCAACTTCTTTGTTCAAGTGAACCATTCGTATCTCGTACTTTGACTAATAAGTGGTCTATTTCTTATATTACAATGCACAGTGAAAAGCTATTTCTAAACACAATTTACACAACTACTTAAAAATTGTAAGGAAATAGGTCAGGGTCATAAAACTAGGTCAAACAAAAAGGCTGTGGGACAAGTTTTTAAAACAAGTTACTGGTTTTTACTGTGTTTATAAAGAGAGCAGTTTTCAAACGTTTCCTATATCGATGAATATTATATACTGAATTATTAAAATTGTGCTTTTGTATATCAGTAAACATTATGTAACATAACTTTGTAAGAATACTTTATTCTAAAAAACGTATATTATAAATAAACAGAGAACTATTGATATAATGTACCTTTAGAAATAAATATTATAATGGGAGTAATATTTAAAGAATATTTCTATTATATCGATGAATATTGTAAAAGATAGAACTATTAATGACAAAGATATCGCTAATAGTATTCTAATAATTGCAAGTAAGAACAGTATATTTAAAGAGTTATAATAATCAAAACATTTGGTTTTATAATACTGATCTATGTAGGCAGCTTGCTTGGATTAGAAGTTAACACTAATTTATTAAAAGTGCAGTGAATATTGTTATGAAGGGGGTAACAAATATTTTCGATTTTTTTTCTTTCTTAATTTAACCATTTTTATATTACACTTTCTCTCTGTATATAACTTGGCTCTATTTTTTTATAAAAACGACCCCTTTATTTTAATTTGTTTTGATCAAATATTATCAGTCCCCGCCTGGGACAGCGGTAAGTCCAAACAACTCCAAAATCACGCGTTCGAATCCCCTTCGGTGGGCACAGCAGATAGCTCAATGTGGCTTTGCTATAAAAAAAAAACACGCAGATAGTACAAGCTTCTTACGTACAAATATCAATAATAATTTAATTTCTTATTCTTTTTATACACACACGCAGGCCTGGCGTGAACATGGTTAGGCTTCGCCCAACTCGAATATGTTCGAAATTTGAAACTGAGAGAATGATTAAAAAGGTTTCTACCAACTTTGCTCCTGACGAGCTGATTATTAACCAAAGTAATCTTACACCAAGTAACCAGTGTAACTCCGCCCTAGCTAAAGGTCTTAATTTCTCTCTCTTCCACCACGTCAACTGGATTCTGTTAATTTTCTTTACACTTTAGAAACCTAAAAGACCTTACTATGAACGATAAAAAAGAAACCTTGAACAATCTCGTGATTATTTCATTGTCGTCTTTTCTATGTACCACATCCACACACGGCGATCTTTTTCCTTCATTTTGTTTTTTCAGTTACGACTATAATTTCAATTTTTCTTATTCATGAAGTGTCCCAGAAACTCCAACTCTCTTTTTACGCTCTATAATTTTAATACTAAGAGAAATCCCAACCCTCTAAACCTTGAGGAAATCTAAGCCTTAAAAATACTATCACTAAAGAACAATATTACAATATTTATGTTACAGGGCCCGATAAAGGCAATGCTGTATTTGTTGTTAATGAAAAAAAATACCTGAGTAAAATGCAAGTTATTCTTGACTACTTAACTAAATTTAAAATCCTACACGATGGCCATTAATCTTTTACTATACAACGTGAAAACACAATCCAGAAAAACCTGAGAGACCTTAAAAACAAAATATTATATAAGAATATTGTTACTTCGTTGTATTTTATACGGTCTTTTTAAAAAATCACACACCCCTTTGACTAATTCTTTCTGCTGTAGGCATGCATAGTCAAAAATGTCCAATTCCTTGTACCTATGCTATAGGCACTCATTACAAGTTAATTCACTATTCCTGATTATTTTCATTTTTCACGTGAATTAACTATCCCATCCACACACACATACATAAAAAAACACTTTATGACTACTTTCCATATTACCACCTTATTTACTAATACACCTATAAATAAAGCTATTGATAATTGTACATGTAAGTTCTCACGTAAGGACACTTCTATTAATATTTTTTTTTCTGTACTTCAAATTAAGAACATTTTGGAACTTACAACCAAAGATTTACCTATTTCTTTTTTAACAACACCCTCTTTGAAGAACTAGATGGCGGTGTGATAGGTTCTGTGCTGTGTCAATGTGTTTCTTTCTTTTACCTAAACTGCCAATCGTTGTTTCCTGATTGTTTAACACAGGCCTCATTTGAAATATTAGAAGTATCTCTCTCATTCGTAGCATACTCTCGTATTCGTTTTTAGCGGTTACTTAGAATATAAAGCCTACAACGGGACTGACCTATGGATGAAGGAAACACTTCTAATCTTTAAAGAATTGGCATGACCTTGTGGTTAAGGTACTCGGTTTACAACTAGAGGCATACATGCTTTCCACATTTTAACCACTAGAGAAATGTAGCACCTCACAATAAAACTAATTTATTAACAGTAACAGGATTATAAGATCTCACAAAAAACTACTTTGTTTACAGTAATGCGAGGAAACTAGAGTACAGGACTTCATAATAAAACTACTTTGTTTCTAGTAACGCGAGGGAACTGGATTATAGGATCTCACAATAAAAACTACTCTGTTTCTATAGTAACGGGAGTACAGGATCTCACAATAAAACTACTCTGTTTCTATAGTAACAGGATTAGAACGACTTGCTTTAGAACAGTTTGAGGATTAAATGTCTAGCATGCTTACCTCTTTCCTAGCCAGTTTCGCAGCAAGTGTGAGAGGAGTCAATCCTTGTCTGTTGATGATATTAATAGAAGCTCCTAGCTCGTAAGCTGTATTGAACATTTCCTATAATAAAATTTATATTGCACTTAATAAGAAAATAGCACAGAGACATGATATTTTTTACTTGCACAAACACACATTTTATTAAGTTTTGCAAGTTATATATATATATTTTATAATTCAAGCTATGAGTTCCATTCATGAGCTTCGTTGTGATGACAAATTCAGAAATAGAACACGTACATAATGGGGAAAAAAAAGCTAGACAGTATATCAATGAGATGTTTAAGATTATTAAGTGAATTGATAGTGTTGACGCGTCATGTGTTTTTATATTTAAATAGTGAGAATGGAGAGGTCAGGAGATGTAAATATGAATTTCGGTACGGTCGGAGTTGCTTTCAGAGATGGTACACACAGTTAATTTACGTGAGTTTAACGAAAGGTTAGATAAATAGTTAAATGATAAAGGCTAACTTTCAGTGTCTTATTTTTGTTTTGAATTTCGCGCAAAGGTACTCGAGGTCTATCTGCGCTAGCCGTTCTTAATTTAGCAGTGTAAGACTAAAGGGAAAGCAGCTAGTCATCACCACCCACCGCCAACTGTTGGGCTACTCTTTTACCAACGAACAGTGGGATTGACCGTAACATTATAACGCCCCCACGGCTGAAAGGGCGAGCATGTTTGGTGCGACGGGAATTTGAACCCGCGCCCCTCGGATTACGAGTCTTAACCACCTGGCCATGCAGAGCTGTTTGTTTTGAACAGCCTAAATAGATCAAAGGGTCCTTTGTTGTCCTTAAATTATACGTATGTGTAAATCAGTTATAATAATTCACACTTCTTAAGAAATTTAACCATTGTCTTTTGTTTGTAATAACTGAAGATAGTACTGGCTTTGCGGTTACGTTGGGTATGTATAAATATTTCACAATGCTTACAAACTCATGTTTCTAATAAATTTGTTTTTCCGCACGTTTTGCTTAGTAATGAGAATGTACATCTAACAAACATATTGTCAATAAAACACAAAGAAAACTGCACATCGTGAGATTCTAGTGGATCGTACAAGGCAAGATGAAAATACTTTTATAAAATAAAAATAAAAATATTTAAGATATCGGAACTTATATTTTTTTCTTCAGCATAAAACTATAGTGGACTAACTGTACTATACCCAAAGAGGATATCGATTAGAGATAAAATCTTTAAATATCACTAGACAAATATACGTCTGATAAAAAGACAAAATTATTATATTTTAGGGAAATAATAAATAAATGACGTAACCAAAAATAACTAAGAAATGAGGAACACTACTAGATTCTTTGAGACTAAAATAATCTGTAACACAAATAGTTTCCCAACCCTATTTGTCAGTTTGCCTTCTCATTATTTTTAAGGAACACGTTTTTCCTGAAGAAAGTTCACTTATTAAATGAACTCGGGTTTAGAGCTTTATTAATTTTCAACAATTTCTATTGAAAGGAAAAATCAAGCAGAAGAAGGTAAATGTAATTGTTATGTTTAAAGTTACACAAAGAGCTCTGCCCACACCAGTATCGAAATCCGCTTTTGGCGTTAAAAGCCCTCAGTCTTACGGCTGAACTACCAGTTAGTCAACTGGCCATTCATATCTTAAGGCTGATAAATCTACAATAATGCTTTCATCTGATGAGTAGGAGAATTAGAAACATTATTAAAATGTTTGAAAACTTATCATAGCTATTTATTGTGTGGAAAATTAAAAACCTACAACTTTCTCATAGATGACCATAAGGTGCATCACTGTATTAAGATTTGTATCTTGACGAGTTGGATCTGCCCCTTTGGCAAGCAGCAATCTGTAGCATTCCTCTTGTTCCAGACAAGCTGCAAAGCTGAGGGGATATTCACCCCAATATACATATCTGTGTAAGAAGATAATAAAAGATAAACTGTGAATTGTTCTTCCTACATCTTTAGAGAAAAAAATCTAGATGTGAAAATTACAGTTAATACTGTACATTAGATACAACATAGTTACTACTGTACATTAGATATAACACAGTTACTACTGTACATTAGATATAACACAGTTACTACTGTACATTAGATACAACATAGTTACTACTGTACATTAGATATAACACAGTTACTACTGTACATTAGATACAACATAGTTACTACTGTACATTAGATACAACACAGTTACTACTGTACATTAGATATAACACAGTTACTACTGTACATTATATACAACATAGTTACTACTGTACATTAGATATAACACAGTTACTACTGTACATTATATACAACATAGTTACTATTGTACATTAGATACAACATAGTTACTATTGTACATTAGATACAACATAGTTACTACTGTACATTAGATATAACACAGTTACTACTGTACATTAGATACTAACATTAGTTACAGTTACTTGTACATTAGATACTATTGTACACACAACATAGTTACTACTGTACATTATATGTACATTAGATTAGATACATTAGATATAACGCAGTTACTACTGTACATTATATACAACAGTTTACTACTGTACATTAGATACAACATAGTTACTACTGTACATAGATATAACACAGTTACTACTGTACATTAGATATAGTTATATTGAGATGCTACATTAGATATAACACAGTTACTACTGTACATTAGATAACACAGTTACTACTGTAAAGTTTACTGTACATTAGACAACATATCTACACACAGTATATTAGTTACTATATTAGATATAGTCACTACTATATATCACATACAATAGAATTACTGACATCACCAAGAACTGGCTGTGAGAAAATATTTCAAAGGAATTCGCTCAGAAACAGGAAGTAAAGTTTTTACAATGGAATATATGTTTGTAAGTTCTGACACTAACACAGAAACAGGGAGTATATTTTTTACAATGGGATATATGTTTGTAAGTTCTAACACTAACACAGAAACAGAGAGTATTTTATTTTACAATGAGATATGACACTAACTTATCTCATATATTATGAATAGCATATATCACATGACGTCAGCTCTGAAGTAAAGAGTATATTTTTACAATAAGATACTTTATCGGATGTCAGCTATCTTAATCAAAATCACAATATCTGTACAATAGGGTAATATGGAAGACAGGTTTTTTTATAAGTTTATTACGGATCTTATAAAACTAAATCGTTTGTTTTAAATGTTCACATATTGAATTATTTTATACGTTGTTATTAGTTACATGTTGAAGAAAACAATCAATACTACAAAATAAGCAAGATCAAAATCGAGTGATATACAAAACGTGATTCATGTGAGTAATGTAAACACCATACCCTTCGTAATTAGTCTTAGCAGTAACATCCACTGCTTCATGATCCAGGCTATCCATTCTAGAGGCCTTCTGATCTTCCGGACAGAAGAAGTTCCCAATACAACGTTCGTGGTAATTGGCTCCATGGTCCACCAAATATTTAACCATGGCAGGATCCTCGTTAACGATGGCCATATGTAAGACGTTTTCTCCTAGAAGAAAGCGTTTCGTTGTAACATGTATTTCTAAAGAGAAGACTTGTAATCGTAAACCCACTCTGAATATCTCCTACGAATATAATACTAGCTACTCTCATCTAATTGATGAGTGTTTAGTATTAGAACGATACCCGGGAGAGAAATACGATAGTTTTGCAAATAATTTATTTATTACGATATACCCCATCTCAACGTATTAACCAAGCAAAATGTAGCGTTTATGTTACTGACAACACCTTTCTTTTTATAAATATTCCCATCTTGTTGTCCTTTCAGTATCATGTAAAGAACACGACACGTTATGACCTCGTGTGTATCCTGAAGGAATTTTTTTCTGATGTTCTTCCTTTAGAATTGGGTTCGAATCCCTGTCGTACCAAAAATGGTCGCCCTTTCAGCCGTGGGAGCGTTAAAATGTTATGGTCAATCCCAATATTGTTTGTAAGAGTAACCCAAGAGTTGGCGGTGGGTGGTGATGACTAGCTGCCTTCCCTTTAGTCTTACACTGCTAAATTAGGGACGGCTAGCATAGATAGCCCTCGTGTAGCTTTGGGCGAAATTCAAACCAAACCCAATCCTTTAGAATTTGTACGTTACCACATCTTTTAATAAATTCTACTGCGTAACCTGCCTATAGCGTGTGTAAGTATTTGAGCAAATCAAAACTTTCGAAAAGCTAGAACGAGCTTAGAGTTTTAGAAGTTAAAGCGCAAAGTTTTGTTGGCTTAAATTGAACTTTTAATTTAGTAATCACCAGCCTTTTGTTACGTCCTTATTTGGTTGTTTGTTTGTTTTTGAATTTCGCGCAAAGCTACACAAGGGCTATTTTCGCTAACCATCCCTAATTTAGAAGGAAGGCAGCTAGTCATCACCAACCACCGCCAACTCTTGGGCTACTCAGCAAAGAATAATGAGATTGACCGCAGTGATAACGCCCTCACGGTTGAAAGGGCGAGCATATTTAGTGTGACGGGGTTTGAACTCACGACCTTCGGATTACAAGTTGAGTGCCTTAACCACCTGGCCATAGTTACATCTTTAATTAACCATAAATTTGACTATGTCGAATGGTCGTTCAAGCCTAACTGTAATAAGAGCTAAATATTGAATGTAGTTTGTAACTACTTTGGTGTACTGTCCCTAATTATGGTAGTTAGAAACAGCTTCGCTAGATGGCACAACGCGACAGAGAAATAAAACATAATGAAACCGATGAAATTAACATATCGAGAAGAATAAGAACTACAAGAAAATATGCGATAAACCACACACGTTTTCGTAAACAACTTTAACATTATAACACTCGCGTTACACTTAAAAGGTCGTGTTATTATTCAGATGGTTTAAGTATATCGCGAGTGTGAATAATATAGTTGAACATATTTTGGTTCATTTATATTTCACTCATGTCTTAAGATAAGAAATGTAAACACTGTAATTTATTTTTCACACACAACAAATTAAGTTTCGTTTTATAACAATGATTGACCTACCGTAGTATTCATCATTGAGATAAATATCGTTCACTAGTTTAGGATACAGCTTGACCAGCCGTTTGGCCAGTTCAGCGTGAATGGTGGACGAGACTAGGAGGCACAGATGCAAGGCTGTTTCTCCAACAGATCCTCTTTCGTACAAGTCCCAGCACACCTCTCGATACATCTCTGGATCTGATGGCAAAGAGGACATTACATCTACTGACCAGATTGTATATAATAAGCTAGTAAAACAAGTGTCTGTGCACTTTCATTCCGAAGAGAAATGTTTCTCCTGAACTTTCAACATGGTTTATTGGTTTGGTTTGTTTTGAATTTCGCCTAAAGCTACGCGAGGCCTATCTGCGCTAGCAGGTCCTTAATTTAGCAGTGTAAGACTAGAAGGAAAGCAGCTAATCATCACCACCCACTGTCAACTCTTGCGATTGACTGTCACATTATAACGCCCCCACGGGTTTATTTGGTGCGACAGGTATTCGAACCCGCGACTCTAGGATTACGAGTCAAGTGCCTTAATCACCTGGCCATGTCAGGCCCAATATGGTTAAATAAATATACATATAGAATTAAATAATACATTAAGAACCAGCAGCATATTTTCACTTATATACTAATAGTTAGTCAGTACGTTATAAATTAGTAGCTTATTTCAATCTAAATATTTATCTTCCAAAGTTTACTCCCACCGAGTTGTGGTGGTAGGTGTGTGTGGTTTTTATAGCAAAGCCATATTGGACTATCTGCTGAGTCCACCGAGGGGTGTCGAATCCCTGATCTTAGCGTTGCAAACCCGTAGACTTACTGCTGTACCAGTAGGGGACAGTTATGGAGGTATACTTACAATATACCCTATAGAGATATGGAGAATACTTCACAGTTTTCTCAATGACTTTGAATAAACCTCAGAATTTAACCCAACGAGACCTGAAGAAAACCTTACACTCTACCCTACCAAGGTGTGAGGAAACGTCATAGTTTATTCCATTGAAATGTAGAAGAAACCTTCATATTTATCCACAACGAGATGTGAATGAATCCTTACTGTTTACCTCAACTTTATACACTTCTTAGATTACTACTTACAAATATTAGAATACATTGTCTCATACGTTTGCACTCCCGCTTTTATCAATATTTTTTCACTTTTACCATAGATCAGACGAGGATGTTCGTGTGGTCGCTAACGATCCTAGATTACTTCTGTCAGGAATTATTTTCACCTTTCATTCAAAGTGAAATTATCTTCAAGCTCACCTCAATTTATACAAACGTTTACACTACTTATTAATAATTTATCACACTAGTTGTATATAATCTAACTTGTAGCAGGCATGCGCATGCTGTAATGTCCTGTTGTCCCTTGTGAGGCTAATATGTATTAGTATTTGGTATTTTAAATTCTCAAGGCACCTTTTGTGACATACGGGTTAAACAACAAAGTCAGCACTCCAAAGTTCAAAGCTGCCAAACAGATAATTTATTATACAGCAAACGTTACTTTTTATGATTATGTTTGTGTTTATTGTTCATTTATCTATTTCCTTCTAGCGTTTAGCTTATCTAAAAACTTTTTGTTGCATTAAAACAGTAACTCACCTTCTACATAAATTTCGAGTAAATATATGCCCCTAGTGGCACTTACAACACTAGAGTTAGAATTTCGATACACGAGGTGAGCAGAGCACAGATAGCCTATTGTGTAGCTTCGTGCTTGATTATAAACAAATAGTAAATATATATATGTATTTGTGATGAAACTGACACCAGCTTCCCTCACAGTGACGTACAGATGGGCCTGGCATGGCCAAGCGCATAAGGCGTGCGACTCGTAATCCGAGGGTCGCGGGTTCGTGCCCGCGTCGCGTTAAACATGCTCGCCCTCCCAGCCGTGGGGGCGTATAATGTTACGGTCAATCCCACTATTCGTTGGTAAAAAAAAATTAGGGATGGCAAGCACAGATAGCCCTCGAGTAGCTTTGTGCGAAATTCCAAAACAAACAAGCAAACAAACAAGACGTACAGATACTATTAATATAGCAGAAGAGTATGTAAATTTATGATAACATGAGATTGTACTCTCGTGACCTACTCAGCGAATAAAGGCCCTGCTAAAAGCTTTACTGAGAGAGAGACAGAAAGACACGAGATAGTTATTGAAGGGTATAGTTCTTGTTGCTTGTCGCTCGTTAATGATTCTGGAAATACTGTTGAAATGTTGTGCATTTTGGGCAATTAGGTTTTTTTCTTTCTGTCTTTCCTCGTTTCCATTGTTATTCATTTATTAATATTTATGATAAGTTATTTCTTAATATAGGTGTGAAGTCTTGGCCAGACGTTTGTTTATTAATTTTGTTGAATATATTTCTAAGTGTCGTTATTGTAATAAATTTTGTTTCAAAATTGATGGTAGCAGCGTGTTCAATTTAGACTGTTACAGGTTAGCAGCACCAGCTATCTACATTGTTACTTTTAACCAAGAAGCAAAGCTTGAAACTTATATTTTAGTGGTTTTTCACTTCATGAAACAATTACGAGAAAGAATAGAAGTTTAAGATTTGGTTTGTTTTGAATTTCGCGCAAAGCTACACGAGGGCTATCTACGATAGCCGTTCCTAATTTAGCAGTATAAGACTAGAGGTAAGGCAGCTAGTCATCACTGTCCACCGCCAACTCTTGGGCTACTCTTTTACCAACGAATAGTGGGATTGACCGTAACGTTACAACGCCCTCACGGCTAAAATGGCGAACATGTTTGGTGTGACAGGGATTTGATTAAGATTTGGAAATGGCAAGCAAGATTACAGATAAGACTTTTAGTATTCTAGCAGGTCAATTGGTTTATGAAATGAGTTCAAATTACCGAGACCTCACAAAGAGGGAATAGATAGTTTTAAGAAAGATAAAAGGTGGATTTAATCTTTTAGAAGACTAGATTTACACTGTCTTAAAAGACCAAATGTCAGTAATGTTACATTATTTAATAATATGCAGCGTTGGTATGTATGTATACGATATTATGATATTCATTAATTCATGGGTTGGGCCCGGCATGGCTAGGTGGTTTAGGCACTCGACTCGTAATACGAGGGTTGCGGGCTCGAATTCTTCTCACACCAAACATGCTGTCTCTTTCAGCCGTGGGGGCGTTACAATGTGACGGTCAATCCCACTATTCATTGGTAAAAGAGTAGCCCAAAAGTTAGCGGTGGATGGTAATAACTAGCTGTCTTCCCTCTAGTCTTACACTGCTAAATTAGGGACGGCTAGCGCAGATAATCCTCGTGTAGATTTGCGCGAAATTAAAAAACAAAACAAAAAAAACGCAGTTTATGGATCTTGTATCGCATATACGAATCAAGTACGCAGACGTGACGTGACATGCAATTTATATGAATGAAACAGAGTGACGGTTATTGACGGTGTAACAGGTATTTGCATTTATGGTTGATGATATAATATATCCAGTTTTCAGAGCTGAAGTATTAGTAAAATAAGAGTAATAGTAGAGCTTTCAAATATCTCATGATTTTGGTAATATTAGTGACTAACATACCGGATTATATCCAATTGTTATGTTAATAAACAAATGTCTGTGTTCTTATAGCAAAGCCACATCGGGCTACCTGCAGAGCCCACCGAGGGGAATCGAACCCCTATTATAGCATTGTAAATCTTTAGATTTATCGCTGTACAAGCGGGGGGGGGGTAATAAACAAGTAAATTTACCTGAAGAAATTAAGTCCATGAGAATGGTTTACGTGACAACCAAAAGACAACTTGGTATAGCTATTTCTTTCCTTCGTTTTGGTGAGACGTCTAGGTCGAAATATTTTATTAACATACAGTTTTGTGTAATATTTTATCAATATTTTTAGGATGAAGGGAAAGCTGCACTAAGAAGACCTGTTAGAATTTACTGTAAATGTGTGACCCAAGGCAGAAATAACATCCTATCTGCGTCGTTGTTAATTCGTTTATATTGTATCACAATAAAGAAAGAGAAAAAAATGTGTGTTTATGTATTTTCATGTCCACGAGTTAAGAGACTGGTGTTTTTGCAGTAGCTAGGCGGGTTTCTATTGCTAAACTGGAAATCAGTACTTCCAATATTACACTTTTGTTCTCAGTTGGATTCTGGATTTGTTTGTAACAGCCATACGGTAATGGAATACTCGCGGTTATTTGAGTGCTAGCAATGTTCGTGTTATGACTGTCACTAAGCAACCGTCCATCGAAGGAAGTGGCAGTGTATGACAACTATATGCTCCACATGAAGCCTGCTAAACCAAGATATTAACAAATACGTGGGAAAATTAGCTACAGGAAACATGTACATTCATACCTCCACCTGACCGACAAAATATCTGTAAACAGTACACACAAACCTATAGAAATGCCCACTTGGCAGGTAACATATATGTGTATACATAAATCTACCAAGTTCACTTGACAGGCAACATATGTATACTTATTGTATAAATGTTACAGACAACATGTATGTTCAAGATATTTTACTTCTGAAACCTACTTCCAGAACTCAATTGTAGAAAGGGATTTATGGATCATCTTGATCTAGGTCCTCCTGTAGTTCTATTAGTTCCATTTCCACAGCTGATGATTCTGTAACCAGAGGCTCGAGAATTGGACAACCATCATAGATCATATCAACCATGAATGGATTTACAAAAAAGACGAAGCAGAGCTTCAACTCCCGCATATCCTCAAACCTGTCTAGAAAATTATCAAGCAGTCCTTGTAGTTTATCTTTGTATTCTTCCAGTTTGTGATATTTTATTTCAATATCAGGGAATGTATTTATTCTTCTTTCGAGATTGGGAAAGTAACTGAAGTTTCTTAACAATATGTCTCTTTGAAACACTCTTATTTTATCCTGAAAGCTGAAAGTTGTCTGAGTAAAATCAGAAACAATCTTATCCTTACCACGGAGTGCGAAGTTGAGAGTTTGTAGATGATTCATTACATCAGAAAGAAACATTAGATCTTGCATACATTCATCATTTCCCAGTTTAGAATAGAATGTTTTCTTTTCTTCAAGAAAAGTAATAATAGATTCCAACAAATCCACAAACCTATTTAAGGCATTGTTGGTTGACAGCCATCTCACAGTGCAGTAGAAAGAGACAACACTGGTTTATCTTCAAGCTCCAGTTCTTCAATAAAATTTTTGAACTGTCGGTGGGTCTTCCCATTAAAGTGTGTGAAATTGACAATTTCAAGAATAAATTTCATAACATCTTCATACTTGAAGTATCTGGCTGCCAGGTGTTTACGATGAATAATGCACTGAACAAGGAGAAACTCTGGAAAGCTGGAATCACTTTTCATAAGTGAAATTAATCCTGAATTTTTCCTCACCATTGCAGGTGTTCTATCTGTTGCGGCACTAACGAGTTTATCCAATGGAATATCAGTATTTGTTAAGGCTCTGTCAAGCGCATTTTAATGTCAACACCAGGAGCTGTTTTTTTTAGTGCCATCAAGTCCAACATATCTTCTTTCACAGTTACATCAGAGGATATATAACGAACAAATACTGCCAGTTGCAGGTTGTCTTGTATGTCTGTAGATTCGTCAAGTGCTAAGCGGAAAGCAAGGGAATTCTTTAACTCATTTTGCATTTTGCCTGCAACATCAGCACTGATCTGGAAGATACGTCTCTCTGTAGTGTGGCGTGAAGCTGGTGTTTGTGCTATTAGTCGTTGAAGTTTTGTGTTAGTTGAACCTAACACTGCAATAAATTCAGCTGTATTCTTCTTGACAAATTCACCATTAGAATATGGGCATTTAGCACGAGCAATATTCCATAATATAACAAAACTAGCTTCAGTCGGTGTATCAACTTCCTTAGTGAACGTTGTTAACACTATCTGCTGGCTATTTAGTGGTGATTCTAACACAGTTAACTTGTTTTTCTGTAATTCTGATTTAAGTAGATAATCAGACAAAATCTTTTTGTGATTTGTTTCATAGTGGCGTTTCAAGTTACTGGTTTTGTAATGATTGAGTAACGCATTACAGATAAGACACAAAGGTTTACCTCCTTTAACAGTGATTGGAAACTCTTCCTTCCACTCTGGCTTAAAGTTTCTGTTTTCATCTTCATACTGTCGCTTCATACAAATTGATGACGCCATCTTCCTTCCCAAACATTTCACAGACACTTTTAAAAAATTAAAGTGAAAAGAAACAATAATCTCCAACACACGCAAATAAACCAAACTCTGCGGCGCACTATCACACTAACACTCCACTAATTCACTGCCTTCAACACAGCCACACACGCGACAATCAAGTGATCGGAAGCCACGCCCCCTTAAACTAATATTGTCAGTACCAGCTTGTACAATTTCTGATCCTCCAGTGCAATTCCTCTGTAATGCTTGCTGATCCGAAATTTCCTTAATCGCTGACTCAAATCTAGCATTAAAATTAGGATTCAAATTATTAACTATATTTACTCACCATGAACATTAAAATTACGTTTTAATCCAGTGGACTCTCAGTTTATAACCGGTAAATAATTATAAAGCTTGAATTTTTTATTTACCTTTTATATTAATTGTGATGCAAAAAGGAGCTCAGCCTACATATTTCCTCGAGCTGCACACAATATGTCAAAGAGCCGCAGATTGCTCCAAACAGTGTGGTGAAAGTTCTTATGTTTTCCAAACAAACGCATTACGTCATAACCGCTAGTATGAAAATAATTTTTGCAGTTTAGTCCTGCTGTGAATTATCTTATCACATGATCTCTCTGACATAGAAGATTTTTTGATCGGCTAAGTGTTTCAATTTTGTCTGGCCTTATAACTTAACGTAATCTTGCTTCATATATACTCACTTAGATGTTGTTTATAAGTTTCAAGTTATTGCTTCTTTGTGCTGAATTTTGTGTCAAGTTACTCGAGGTTTCTATTCGCTAACCATACACAATTTTAGAGTGAGAGAATATAAAAAGAAGGCAGTTAGTCAACACCAGCTCTTGGGCTGTCTTTACCAAAGAAAAGTAGGATTGACCATACATTATAACAGTTGAAAGGGTAAATATGTTCGTTGAAGGAATCCGCAATCCACAGATCGTACATAAAGCCATGCCAAGTACCTGAAATATGAGGAAATTCTGTCCAGGATTTGAGTAAGGCTATATTCACTTTATTATTTTACAAGTTCCCCACTGGTACAACGGGAAGTCTACGGATTTGTAACGCTAAAAAACAGGGGGTTCGATACCCCTCGGTACACTCAGCAGATAGCCTAATGTAGCTTTTCAATAAGAAAAATACTTATGATATTTTACGAAGCATTTTTTTTGTTTTATCGCGCAGATCTATGTATTATACTCAGTCTTTACTGAAACATTAAAAAATAATAAGTCAATTTAAAGTACCATAAGTGTGTCATGTGTTTTTGTATTAATATTACAAAAATTATCTTCAATGCATAGCTTAATACTGAAAGCAATGTACGTCGTATTGTTCCTGAAATAAATAATAATAAGGCACAGACAAACAAGACCTATTCTAAAGACCGCTGGAACGGGTATAATAAACTAAAATTAAAACAAAATACAGACCTTCTTAGGTCACCTTCGGGTTAACAAAGAGAGTTTGCAACTAACCGTTGCTGGGCGCGTGACATAGGTGAACGGGTACGTAGCGAGTTCTTGAAACATCTATATAGCACGATAATGCAGTTATCAAAATGTCTGCTCTGCCCAAAGTTCCACTGAAACAACATAACAAAACGTCCTTATGTAAAAACACAAACGGATTGTACCCTGTGTTCAATGCTTTTCCTTTAAATCGACCCTTCTGCCTGTAATGATTTATTTTAAGCATTATCTACATTGGTTAATAATTTCAACACGAGATGTTATATCTTGCTTAGATGCCAGCCTTTAAAAAATATCTTCATTGGTTTTGTTTTGAATTTCGCGTAAAGCTACACAAGGGCTCTATCCACTAGCTATCACTAATTCAGCAGTGTAAGACTATAGGGAAGGCAGCTAGTCATCACCGCCTACCCCCAACTCTTGGGTTACTCTTTTACCAACGAGTAGTGGGATTGACCAAAACATTATAACGCACCCACGTCTGAAAGGGCAAGCATGTTTGGCGCGACAGGGGTTAGAGACTGGTATCTTATATGTTTTTTACAAAGTGTGCCCCCCAGTGGCTCAGCGGTATGTTTGCGGACTTACAACGCTTAAAACAGGGTTTCGATACACGTGGTGAGCAGAGCACAGACAGCCCATTGTGTAGATTTGTGCTTAATTCAAAACAACAACAATTTACAAAGTGTAACTTTAAGTAAAACTCATGTTGAGGACACCCACACTAATAGTTTGGTTCAAGGTGAGATTGTTTGTATTTTGAAACAAAGACACATCGGGCTATCAGCTGTGTACCCCACGGCCAGTCAGTCGAACTTCAATTTTAGTGTTGCAAGCCCGTACAGTTACCATTATATCATCGAGAGTTAAAGTTTAGTTACAACTTACTTATAGTTTCTAACTACATGCCCGATGTTTAAGGAGTCTGTTATTCCTTTGTTTTGTTTTGAATTTTCGCACAAAGCTACTCGAGGGCTATCTGTGCTACCCGTCCATAATTTAACAGTGTAAAATTAGAGGGAAGGCAGCTAGTCATCACCACCCACCGCCAACTCTTGGGCTACTCTTTTACCAACGAATAGTGGGATTGACCGTCACATTATACACCCCCACGGATGGGAGGGCGAGCATGTTTAGCGCGACGGGGATGCGAACCCGCGACCCTCAGATTACGAGTCGCACGCCTTAACAAGCTTGGCCATGCCGGACCCTATTCCTTTGTACCTCACCACATAATCGCCTAAATAGTTGTAGGCGTGTGAATAATAATATGCTTTTTGCACCTAATTTATCATTCAGTATTATACAGAGGAGACAACTGTTTAATGGTTATATTACAGATACCAAAATTTTTTCTTTTCTCCAGAATTAAAATTGAAAATACTACCCATAACGTAGATTCTATGTATTCTTTGGTTCGCCGTACCCTCTGTTGTGGACTACTGTTACACCTATTCGAGGCGAACCAAATATGCATTAGGCCTTTATGTCAAAGATTATATTTTCAATTTTACTTCTGATGAACAAAAAAACGTTTGACTGCCACTCTTATAACGCATCCACAGTTTAAAGTGCGGAGAACATTTAATCTTCAACTCTAAGAAATTCAGAACTTCACCACAGGGTCAACCAGGGCCTGTTTTTTCTTAAGATGAAAGATTTGGTGTTTTATATCCTTGAATTAGAAAGTTCGCATTCTGTCACGCAAATGTTTAATACATACATTATATAATATTTCTTTGGACCTCATTAATATTCGTAAATTCTGTGGTCATATTTTTCGATTCTTCAGTCGGTCTACTTACAGAATTGACTCAACCCAGACGTGTATAACACTTCAGATGTTACAATATACAAAACCACACACATCCACAGATGGTAACTTTCAGGTTCTCTCAGGTGAAGAGAAGCCTTATTATTAATATTATCGATTTCATCGTCGAATTAAAATTTTTTCCAAAGTTTTCTACCAGCTAAGACGTTCCGCCATTGAGTCTTGTCACGTACTAAATCATTACCCTGAAAATGTACTACTGATAACAATGAGTTCGCAGCTGGAACAACTGTTATCACGTACGTTTCTTTTATCGCAAAACTTCTGTCAAGTCTTTATAATTAAAGTTCTGGAGACCAGGACACAAGTACTAAAATAGTCGTTAACATAAGAAATTCAGTACTCACGCTGGTTCTTCCCAATGTTGGCGCCAAAGTTCAGAAAAGTTAGGCTTTGATCATATATCTTATGTTCTATAACACATCATTATATAAAGTACATTAAAAGAATGGATGTCAAGGAAAGAAATCTAATCTAACGTCTAATTAGACAAAGAAATATAATTTTGCCATCTTCTATACTGTTGGTTTCACAGACAGAAATCTTATAATCAACGTGTTGTTTTCTTATTTCTAACTTCTTAGTTTAACGTTTTTGTGCATTTTGCACATAGAACAAGTACGATAACTAGTTTTAAAACAATAAATTTATTTGTTTTAGATTTTTCGGGTAGAGTTACCCAAGGACTAGGCCCTCAATTTTAAACTGACAGAATAGAGAAAAGACAAATTTTAGGTTTATTTTGCCTGACCGAATAGTAGAATTTAACTGTCACTCCTACAGTGCACTCACGGCCTCAAAATGGGAGAGGGAAGTTTTCGGTAATGGGACCTAAACGTTTAACCTTCGGCTTCTCATTCTCGGTAAGTTCAAGAATAAATAGTAAATGAAACATGGGTTCGACTTACTAAATCAACGAAATAAGATGATTCAGCGGGTTCCTACAAGTAAATATTTACCGAAACGTCAACAGTGAACTGGCTGTTGTTCACACAGTAGATCAGTATCGGCATATCCAGTCGTACCAATATCGTAGTTTTTTTACCTGAACAATTACACAACTCACTGAAGTGTTCCCTCCAGTGGCCAATAGACAAGCTTGTAGGCTCACAACGCTAAAACCCGGGATTAGACACTCGTGGTGGATAAAGCAAAGATCGTGTAGCTAAATGTTCAATAGGAAAACAAAAACAGAAACGAAGTTGAATTCAGCCTGAGTTTTAAAATATATCATTTTTGCAGTGAATATTACTGGTGTATAGAATACACATTAATACTAGAAATGAACTAACTTATTTGAACTGAGAAACTAGAAGAAAAACACCTAGTGGGATAACAATTTTCTTTAAATAAACAACGAGATTTCTGTAGTAAAATCTTCACATGTTTACAACACTACACGGAGCGAAAAAACTAGTTCACGTGCCAAATTAAATTTTTATTTTAACGTGTCTTCAATGGAGTAACATAGAGTAATAATTCATCCAAAAGACTTTCAGAAAAACATGCAGTCATTTTGTCTGGAATTGTCTCCTCCAATCAGAGGGTAGAATGCACTGAATATAGAAACAAGAAAGTAAGTTAACCGGTAAATTATTCAATTTACATTTCCTTTATTGTATCAAGTACATAGAGACAATAATAAAAATTAAATATTCATTGACAGGTCTTATTAATCAGCTTAGAGAACAACTGCTGTATGAAGTACACAGTTCTTCGGTGGTAAAACGGTAAGTTCACAGACTTACAAAGGTTTTATATCCCATTGTGGCCTTGCTCTAAAAAAACAACGCTTGACAGGGTACGAAATCACAGAGCTGGTGGGATACCCACCGTTTTATAGCGGAATACAGTCATAATCCACATCAGGTAGTTGGGATTTCTACTTGGGTTTTGGTTTGTTTTGAATTTCGCGCAAAGCTACACGAGGGCTATCTGCGCTAGCCGTCCCTAATTTTGCAGTGTAAGACTAGAGGGAAGGCAGCTAGTTATCATTACACACCGGCAACCCTTGGACTACTCTTTTACCAACTAATAGTAGGACTGACCATCACATTATAACACCGTCACGGCTTAAAGGGCAAGCATATTTGGTGTGACGAGGATTCGAACCCGCGACCCTCGGGTTACGAGTCGAGTAACTTAACCACCTGGCTGTGCCGGGCCTTACAGAAGGATACAGTAATTAGTCATATCGGGTTGGTTGGATCTCTACTGTCTTAATGACCCTGCATGGCCAGGTGGTTAGGGCGCTCGACTTGTAATCTTAAAAGTCGAGGGTTCGTATCCCCGTCACACCAAAATTGCTCGCCCTTTTAGCCGCGGGGGCGTTATAAGCTAACAGTCAACCTCACTATTTGTTGGTAAAAGAGTAGCCCAAGAGTTAGCGGTGGGTGGTGATGACTAGCTACTTTTTCTCTAAATCAGGGACGAATAGCGCAGATAGCCCAAATGTAGCTTTACGCGTAATTCAAAAGTAAAAAAAACAATCTACCCTCTTACATCATGATACAGTGGTTATCCAGTGGGTCATTACAAATTTGAAAGAAAAACAACTTAAAGTCTTGTGAAAGAAGAAGAACTCGCGTGAACTGTTACTGATAAAACCTACAAAATAAACAAATTAACTGTCCTCTTAACCGCACTAGTACTATTGAGACCTCAATAAGTGATAATACAGTTTCTTAAACCAGTTAATTGGTCCAGTTGAGAAAGAATAAACACGGAATAACTTCAATTGACTGAAAATTGGTGGCATCAAGACTGGATGTCATGCACAATATTTTCTATCAGTGGCGAACAATGACTACTACTTTATATGGTAATACCATATCACGAATATTTTACTTTCTAGGAATCCTTCAGTGGCTCATCTGGCGGCTTATAATTCTAAAACTAGGAGTTCGATCCCTGTTGTCGTACAGAACAGATAGCCTATTGTGTAGCCTTAGGTTCAACAGACAAACTTTATTAGTTTTTTTATGGAAACAATTATACATAAGAATAGAGTAAAACCTGAATAGCTAGAGCGACATCTATTCTTAATACCTGACACGTATTAAAACACAAACACAAACTGATACGTTCTCTCTTTATCAGCGCGTTTGATTTTGTTGACCATTAATTTTAATTTTTGGTAAAGAAAATCGTAGTTGTAAAAATGCTAAGTACGGTGATTTACATGCGTGATAAAGTTAAACATGGAGAAAAATACCTAATAATTACACAGAAGTAAATGTTTGTTACTTATGATACAACGGGTTAACGGAAACAATAATATTTATATTAAGACCCGTGATAATACCCTAAAGAAGTTAATTCACGCTGATAACAGGAATGTTAAGAGTTAAATGTGTTAATTCACGATGACGACAACGATGGTACAAGTTAAAGGTGTAAATTCCACACACACGTGACACTTTTAATTACATAAGATATTCAACCCGATGTGTATCTATCTTCTCAGACCTGTAATAACGCTATTTATTACAAGTTTCCCTTCATATTTCTTTTCAAATCTTCGTGAAACAGACCAATATATTCGCAAGTGTCGCCCTTTACAAACATTGTTACATTTTCTACTTTCTGAATATTGCAGTTGAAGTTACAAGCCTTATTTGCCAAGAATAACCTATGTTTGAAATTCAACAGTTCTCAGAGAGTAGTTATCTTTTACTGAAGATAGTAAAAAAATTATATATATATATACATTGCTTTGTTTTTGGAATTTCGCACAAAGCTACTCCAGGGCTATATGTGCTAGCCGTCTCTAATTTAGCAGTGTAAGACTAGAGGGAAGGCAGCTAGTCATCACCACCCACCGCCAACTCTTGGGCTACTCTTTTACCAACGAATAGTGGGATTGACCGTCACATTATACGCCCCCACGGCTGAAAGGGCGAGCATGTTTGGCGCGACCGGGATGATATACATTGCTGGCCAAAATCTTAAGGCCAATGAACATAAAGACAAAATATGCATTTTGCGTTGTTAGAATCAACCACTTATTTGAGTAGAGCTTCGAAAGATGAATGGCCCGGCATGGCGTAGCGCGTAAGGCGTGCGACTCGTAATCCGAGGGTCGCGGGTTCGCGCCCGCGTCGCGCTAAACATGCTCGCCCTCCCAGCCGTGGGGTGTATAATGTGACGGTCAATCCCACTATTCGTTGGTAAAGAGTAGCCCAAGAGTTGGCGGTGGTGGTGATGACTAGCTGCCTTCCTCTAGTCTTAACTGCTAAATTAGGGACGGCTAGCACAGATAGCCCTCGAGTAGCTTTGTGCGAAATTCCCAAACAAAAACGAAAGATGAAAATAAATAAAAATAAAAAACTCTTTTAGCATTGAATATGGAAAATGTGAACACTATGAAATTAGCCTAAATACTAGCTGGTTAAAAGTTTAAGACCATACCAAAAAGAAGTCCTAAACAGGGTAGGAAATGCCCAACAAGAGGTCTCAGTATTGTGTTGCATGGCAGTCGTTGCGAATAACTTCAAACATTCACTTTGGCATGGTCGATATAAGCGTTTGCAGAAGGCTGGCTGGAATGTTATTCCAAGTAGTGAAGATGGTTTCACGAAGATCATGCACTGTTTGGAATTGACGTCCATTTCTTAAGACTTCCATTGCCATCCACCCCAAAACATTTTCAATGGGGTTCAGTTCGGGCGAACACGCTGGATGGTCCAAAGGAATCACGTTATTCGCCATGAAAAAGTCCTTTGTCCTGCGGTAATTGTAGATTGCAACGTTGTCCTGCTGAAAACTCCAGTCATTTCCACACGAGTGAGGGCCTTCAGTCAATGAGGATGCTCTCTCCAACATGCCAATGTAGCCTGCTGCTGTTAGATGGCTCTGTATAACCTGAAGCTCCATTGTTCCATGGAAGGAGAAAGCACCCCAGATCATGATGGAACCTCCTCCACTGTGTCGTGTAGAAAATGTCTTCGGTGGGATATCCTTATTGTACCAATAACATTGGAAGCCATCTGGACCATCCAGGTTAAATGTTTTCTCATCAGAGAACAAAACCTTCGTCAACTTTTCTACGTCCCATGTGTGGTGCTTCTCAGCAAAATTTAACCGAGCTGTTTTGTAGTGTGGGAGGAGGCGTGACCATTGAAGACGTTAACGGGTTTTAAAGCCTTTCTTTCGTAGATGCCTTGTTATTGTTTTTGAGCTGCATTCTGTGTGCGTAAGGGCCTTAATCTGGTTCGACGATCGGCTGATGTCTTGCCGGACAACCCGTCGAATCCTCCTGCTCAATGCCGGCGAAATTTTCTTGGGACGACCACTTGAAATTCTCGTTCCGTATCTCTCAGGATCTTTTAAGACATTTGCAACAGCAGTTTTACTACGTTTTATCTCACTAGCAATGACACGTTGAGAGAGACCTTGCTTTTGCAGCTCGACAATTCTACCACGTTCAAACTCTGTTAACTTTTCAGCATTTGCCATGTTTTTACCCAATGTAACACAGGAGATGTTGACAACGCTAATGCTTGAACACAAATGACAAAATTTCGTTACGCTTTTACCGATTAACGTTTCGTTTCAGTATGGTCTTAAACTTTTGACCAGCTAGTATTTAGGCTAATTTCATAGTGTTCACATTTTCCTATTAAATGCGAAAAAGTTTTTTATTTTTATTTTCCCTTTTCTTATTTTCATCTTTCGAAGTTCTACTCAAATAAGTGGTTGAGTCTAACAACGCAAAATTCATATTTTTTCTTTGTGTTCATTGGCCTCAAGATTTTGGCCAGCAGTGTATATATATCAGCAGTATATTTCACGTTTTCAGAAAATGTACAAAAAAGGCAAAAAAATGTGTATAGTGAAACAAGTTATGCATCTGAAAAGTAACATGTAAAGAATAAAGAACGCTATCTTATCTTACTAACTTATAAAATATTCAACTTTGTAAGCATTTTTCCCTTAAAAACCATGACACAATTAATAACATATTGCTAGTTCTAGCTCTGAGAAGATTAGAGAAACCTCAAGTAAAAAAGAGGGTTATTTGGAATAAGAGATTAAACCACTTCCGATATCAAACAGTCTGAAGTTCCAAGCACAAATCTTACTTTTTGTATTTCCAGCGGGAGTTCCATTGCCTCTTAAATTAGTTCCGTCACTGTTACAGTTCTGGCCAGCGCCATTACTGTCTTGATTTAGTGTTTTAGGAGGTGAGAGTTGCTTGTTGCGAGGTCGATCTTGGTTTCTGATGAGAACTAATTCGGATATTGGTATAAACTTCCCTTGACCTTTATTATACAAGAAAGGTTCCACAATCTCACGGATCTTGTTGTCGACCTGGTTTGTAAAAGAGAAAAAAATTGGTAAAATGAATTCTACAGAATTTTTTCAACAGCATACGTCTTGACAAACCACAAGACACACGTCTTTACAAATCTTCAAACAATAGATCTTGAAAAACATCAGACTACACATCTTAATAAAATTTAAAACAACATATCTTGACAAACCATCAGACTACACATTTTGGCAAACCTTTAGATCATAGATCTTAAAAAAAACCCATCAAATTACACACTTTAAATCTTCAGTCCATATACCTTGAAAGGCCACCAGACCACACATCTTAACAAACTTTCTTCAGACCCTTCAACAGTCAAAAGATACAAAGATCTATTGGCGCTTCATGAGGAGAGTTGGTGGGTCAAATGGAATTACTACAGCTTCAGCTTCTTCACTCGATTCTTTTGTAAAAACAGTCGCTGGTTTAAGGTGTGGCCAAAAAACGTGTCAAATTACAGCTTCATGAATCTTCAAAAACGTGCTTATTATATTCTAAATGGCATCGGAAGATATGTCCAGTTTCCTTGCAGTGACTCGGATCCTTCACTGTGAGGATAAAGGTATTTGTCTAAATTCACTTCAAATGTCATTTCAGAGGTTATTGGTGTACCTAAACAAGTTGGTGTACGATTTCTCTACTTCCATAGCAAAGTTTGAAGACTGCCTTCTTCGAAATGTCATGATCTTTCGACACACACTGTTTATTAACCTCACTATACGAATATTCTTTCTTGGAACGACCTGTGCTGTAACATTTCCAATGGTCAAATGATTGGGAATTCACCCATGAACTAAATACATAGTTGCTAAACGTTACGGCTCGTATCTGCGATGTCATGTTATTGTATTAACTTATGCAGATATACCTGATTCATAAGTTTCATTTAACCCCTACAACATTTAATTTTATTGTCGCAAAAGGTGGGATTTCTCTATCAGCAAGTACGTGTCGTTTATCTTTCACTTACTGTGATGCATTCAAGTAAAGAAGTATGCATTCTCTTTATATATTTAAAAACGGCTGGTATGAGTAGAGAAAGCAATATGTAGAGGAACAAACAACATTTCGACCTTCTTCGCTAATCGTCAGGTTCAGAAAGAAAGAAAGAGGTAACTGAACAATAGCTGACCACATGTTCGAAGGGGGTTTTGTAACTGAGTGTAGGAATGTAGAGGGCGTGCTTAGATGTTTGATTATATTTATTAGTATAGGTATAAAGGTGTTCCTTTGTATTGATATATTTTGGACTTGAATTGTTGTATAAGTAAGGCTTCTTTAATTTTGCGTTTGTTCATGTTTGTTTCTTTATTTAGTATTTGAGTGTTTTCTATGGTTATGTTGTGTTTATTTGATTTGCAGTGTTCGAAAACGTGTGAAGGTGACTTTTCGTGTTCTTTGAATCTGGTTTCCATTTTTCTACTTGTTTCTCCAATATAGAAGTCGTGGCAGTTATCACATTGTATTTTATAAATAATATTGGTATTGTGTTTGTCAGTGTAGTTTTTACATAGTATAGACCTTAGTTTTGTGCCTGATTTTTGAATAAATTTGGTATTAACTGGAATGTCATATTTTGTTACTAGTTTTTGCCAAATGTTGGTTATTTTTCTGTTGATGTCGGAATATATGGTATGCAGCAGTATACGGTTTCGTGATTTTTTAAATCTTGAGGTATATTTACTTTTGTTAGTTGATTTTGCTTTTTGTCTAGGCACGCCCTCTACATTCCTACACTCAATTATACAACTGCCTTCAAACATGTGGTCAGCTACCTCTTTCTTTCTTCTTTTTTTCATGGGCCTGACATGGCCAACCTCGTAAGGCGTGCGACTCGTAATCCGAGGGTCGCGGGTTCGTGCCCGCGTCGCGCTAAACAGGCTCACCCTTTTAGCCGTGGGGACATTATAATGTTACGATCAATCCCACTTTTCGTTGGTAAAAGAGTAGCCCAAGAGTTGGCGGTGGGTGGTGATGACAAGCTGCCTTCCCTCTAGTCTTACACTGCTAAATTAGGAACGGCCAGCACAGATAGCCCTCGTGTAGCTTTGTGCGAAATTTCAAAAGAAACAAACAAATTCTTTTTTTCAACCTGAGGATGACCAAAGAAGGTCGAAACTTGTTCGCTCCTCTACATACCAGTCGTTTTTGCATACATAATTTTCTCTACAAGTTGGTTTTCTTGTCATCATGTATTCATTCTCTTTATAAAACACAACTAACAAAAACGGATGTTTTCATTCACCCGCTTGTAACACATATTGCAGAAAATAGTTCTTTCTTTTACAAAGTACGGTATTTGAAAGTACAAGTGGTATAAGCTGTATTCATCATGGAAAAAAGGTGTGCTAACTTAAAGTGCAAGTGATAGAGGATATGTTTTTTTTTTTAATTTCTCGCAAAGCTTCAAGAGGGCTATCTGTTCTAGCCGTCCCTAATTTAGCAGTGTAAGAGTAGAGGGAAGGAAGCTAGTCATCACCACCCACCGCCAACTCTTAGGTTACTCTTTAATCAACGGGTAATAGGATTGATCATTACATTACGACATCCTCACGGCTGAAAGGGCGAGCATGTTTGGTGTGACGAGGAGACGAACCTGCAATCCTCAGATTACAAGTCGAGTGCCTTAACCACCTGGCCATTAGAAGATATGGAAGAATATTTCGCTTTTTTCTCCCATAAATAAATGGTCTTTCAAAAGTTAATGTGGCAATAATTATACCTTCCTGTAAATGATCGCAGACTGTTAGAAGTACAAACGCTGGTAGATGTGTATTTTTTCCTGCGAAGTAAAACTTGTTTCAATTAAATATGCGTTACTAAATATTGAACTACATATGACTGTACACGTGCTCATTTTCTCAGTAATTAGTGTGCACTTGAAAACCTCGTGATAGTAAATATCATCATCCTATTTGAACATGGCACGAAATAATTTTCTCTCAACAGTATACACGTATTAAGTTACTGTCTGATTTTCAGAATATGTGAGATTTTCTATTTTTGAGAGATACTGCCTTACATTATTACCATTAAATGTATCTACGTTGCTGTGATACCTCTGAAATTTCTCTACATTTTGCTATTGTTGTTGTTAGTTTAGTGTGATTACATTGTAATATTACTTTTGGCCATATACTTATTTGCGAAAAAGAGTATATTCTGTTGTCTAATGTTTGAATGTATCTCAGTGTTTGTAGTTTTCTTCATTTTCCATTTGATAACAAAAAAAATGTGCAACATTTTGCCTTCTTGAACGAATTATCAAACTTAAGTATTTTTACGTTTTCATTGTTATTTTAGGACTTGCATTTTAATTATTTTATGAGTTTTTAATCTCTCTAAACTTTATAAATTATTAAAAACTAAAGAAAATCAAACAAGCTAACCCTTTTACAAACAAACAATTAATTTATATCTAGCAGAAATGTACTGTATCAAAAACACTTTGTTTTTATCAGTTTGAAAGTTCGCGTAATACAAAAAAGAAAATACTCTATAGCAGTCAAAAACATAAATCTTACTAGATTGGTGGTTTCCTTTTGTGATTTCAGTCTTCCATTTCTCGATACTTGTATGTGACAATACAATCCATCATAAGAATCAGATGTTAGCAAGTTCGCCACTTAGCAGAACCGGCCTCAAACAAGTTGGTGTTTTTTGCAACTAGAAGTTACACGTATCCCCCAGTTTGTTTTTATAAACCTTTATATTCGTGTGGTGAATTGAATAAGGAAGCAGATGATGCAGTGTTTTATCTGTCACTAGGTTTTAGAAACGTAAAATAATTCATAATTACAGATCACTGACGTTATTTAAATTGCTTCAACAGTCAACACTCAAACTTACCCTCTCATCAATCTACTTGTTGAATTACTGTAGTAACTTTAAGAAATCTTACTGCTTCTTTGCACCATAAAGCTAATAAATAATCTAAACTCAAAATATTTTACTTACTATTCAGAAATTTGTTCAAGAACTTACCAGTCAATTTTATCAATCTTAAGACTGTATATGCTATTTAAAATGTTACCAATATATGTCGAAATATATAGCAATACGAAAATACCTAAGCATTTGTTTGTTTGCTTGTCTTGGATATTCGTGTATGAGCTGTCTCAAATGACTTACAGTGGACATTACTGATGTGAATCATGAACACTCGGATCAACCGCCTTGGCAAGCTAACCACTGGGCTAACACTTGAATGAATAATAGTTATACCTGAAACTATAAATACTTGTTATTGTAAGATTCACGAAGTTTTCTCTTCGTACTACATTAACACCAAACCATAAACTGCGCTCCTAACTTTAAAGCAGTGGGTGTGTTACAAGAGTGACGGTCAAATCGCTCTATTTAGCATAACAAGAATAGTTTAAAAATTATCAGAATTGACTAACTAGTTCACTATAGTATTCACTTCATAATTAGGGATAAACGTCATACCCTATGGTATGCTGACATATCACGCATTTTTATTTTCTTATTTTAATGTAGAAATTTTCAATTTAGTTTGATTACACTATGTAACACAAATTTTGTTCCTGGATAGTATGTGTTATTTCTTAATTGCTTGCGTTGTAAAAGTACAAAAATGGCCATTATTCCCTTGAAACTTTGCTTTTGTGACCCGGATAATTAAATTTAGAAATTAACCTATTTTCTATGTAAA
This sequence comes from Tachypleus tridentatus, assembly GCF_004210375.1. Lineage (NCBI taxonomy): Eukaryota > Metazoa > Arthropoda > Merostomata > Xiphosura > Limulidae > Tachypleus > Tachypleus tridentatus. The sequence goes on from NC_134831.1 coordinate 185,951,402, forward strand.
AACGGGCAAATTTGCACATTTTCATTTACATAGGGTCTGAATAAAACAACATATGAATCAAGATTTACATGTATTTATAATAAAGTTATACAAAAATGAACAAAAATGTTTAGAAGTAAGTAGTTTTTCGATATTTGCGACTGTGATGCAAATCACTTTCATACATCAGTCCCCAAACAGTCTCCCATCATGTTTTCGCTATATGCTCCTTGGTAGCAGTTTTCAAAGTCCAGTATAGCTTGGTGGAAGCGCTCGCCTTGCTCCTCTGAGTATGCTCCCATGGTCTCCTTGAATTTATCAAGATGAGGGTCAAGGATATGGACTTTCAGGGACATCATGTAGCCCATTTTGCCATAGTTCTTCACCAGAGCCTCAACTGGTGCCACATAATATTCGAGCTTGTGATTGCCCAAGAAGCCCCGAACCACTGCAACAAAGTTGCCCGAAGTTTTATTTTCTTCCTACTGAACTTTCTGAGGTATTCTGTGCACTCTAGGATCTTCTTTATTTGTGGTCCAACGAAGACACCAATTTTGACCTTTGCCACAGACAGCTTAGGGAAGAAGTCTCAAAGGTACTTGAAGGCTGCAGATTCCTTATCAAGAGCAGTGACAAATTGTTTCATAAGAGCCAATTTTATGTGCAATGGTGGAAGCAACACCTTCTGGAGGTCCATTAGTGGCTCACACTTGACTTTGTGTCTCCCCACAAAGAACTCGGTCTGTTGTGGCCAGTGCTTCCTGTTGTAGTGCGATGCGGTGTCCCTGTTGTCCCAAAGGCAAAGATAACAGGGAAACTTGGTAAAGCCTTCTTGAAGACCCATCAGGAATGCCACCATTTTGAAGTCTCCGATAACCTCCCAGCCATACTCATCATATATCAAGGCTTCTAGCAAGGTCTTAACGCTGTTGTATTCCTCTTTGAGGTGCGCCGAATGAGCCAGGGGAAGAAACGGATACTTATTCCTGTTATGGGGCAGCAAAGCTTTGAGGCTTCTGGATGAGCTATGCGTGAAGAGGCGCCACTCGTTCGGGTTACAGGCAATTCCATCTTGACGAGTCAAGAAGCTTGAAAAATGTCGGTGACGTTTCCTCTGAGTTGCGATTTGCACACTTTCATCTAACAAATCCCACTTCTTGAGTCTAAATGTTAAAAGCTCGGCATTCGACTTTGTTAGACCGAGATCTCTGATCAAGTCATTGAGGTGTCTTTGGTTGGGGTAGTAAGGAAATATTAATTGTATGGAACATATCTGCACATCGAACATTTCTAAAAAACATTTATAACGTAATGTTCTTACTTACACGTTTGTAAACAACAGTATTATTAGAAAAATGAAACTGACAACGTAACTGCACGAAACAAACTTGTTTTGCTAGTAATGAGAAAGGACTGAGCAAAATATTACATATTATGTTGTGAAAGAAACCCCATTAATATACTATATAAAGACGAAACGCCGTCTGTCCTTCAAGCCGATATTTCGGCTGTTGCATTCAGATTGCACCGAAAAATGCGAGAAACGATATATATATATATTTATATTTACACACACACATATGTATATATACATACAGACATATATATACATACAGACATATATATACATAAGGGAAGTTGCGCTACTTCTGAGCATATAATTAGGCTTCAGGGTAATTTGATAGAGGTTGTAATGAGTAATAAATTCGAGTAAGGTATATGTCCTCCCCACGCTTGTTATTGCTGGCCCAAAAAGTATAATCATTAACGGGCTGATATTATCAATTACGTTTGTTTGGTGAGATGCTCTTACACAATATCACAAAATTATGTCCAAATTAAAGAGAGTTTTGTTTGTTTGCTTTTTGGAATTTCGCACAAAGCTACTCGAGGGCTATCTGTGCTAGCCGTCCCTAATTTAGCAGTGTAAGACTAGAGGGAAGGCAGCTAGTCATCACCACCCACCGCCAATTCTTGGGCTACTCTTTTACCAACGAATAGTGGGATTGACCGTAACATTATACACCCCCACGACTGGGAGGGCGAGCATGTTTAGCGCGACGCGGGCGCGAACCCGCGACCCTCGGATTACGAGTCGCACGCCTTACGCGCTAGGCCATGCCGGGCCCCAAAGAGAGTTTATTCAGCCTAGAAGGCAAACAGAGATAAAACCAAGAAGACAGTTCAAAGACCTCGAAATTTCGTAATAAAATTTACTGTACTTACCATCACATTTAATAATTCACAGAGTTATTACAACTAGGCCCGGCATGGCCAAGCGTGTTAAGGCGTGCGACTCGTAATCTGAGGGTCGCGGGTTCGCATCCCCGTCGCGCCAAACATGCTCGCCCTTTCAGCCGTGGGGGCGTTATAATGTAACGGTCAATCCCACTATTCGTTGGTAAAAGAGTAGCCCAAGAGTTGGCGGTGGGTGGTGATGACTAGCTGTCTTACACTATTAAATTAGGGACGGCTAGCACAGATAGCCCTCGAGTAGCTTTGTGCGAAATTCAAAAACAAACATTACAACTAGACCATTACATTACAATCTACATTCTTGATTCAGAGTAAACAATATTACACTGTAATCATTAACCGTTCAGTGTTATAAACAATAACAAACTAGAACACCAACATTCTTGATTCAGAGTAAACAATATTACACTGTAATTGTGACGCATTGAGTGTTTCATAACGTGCATGAACTTGTTTCTTGAAGTGTACAATATTTGTTTTGTTCTATCACTGAACATTCTAATGAATCTCCTCTACCTATAGTAAATCAGCCCCCGTGAGTAATTGCGTTAAAAAAACTTTTTCAGTTCTATCCTAGTAGACCTTCTCATAATATTTGAACCTGAAAAGGGCTAAAGCAGAGACAAAAAATGAATATAGATTTTTTACTAATATAGGATTGAATCCTATTGAAGTATTGTACGGTTTAAGTTGGAACACTAAATTTATTTGTTCTCCAAGACTGAAAACAATGAATGAGAAATCTTTATATGTAACAACCAGATCTATCTTGCGATCTTATAGAAAAATCGGTCCGTGTAGTCATTGTAAGTATGACATTATTTTCTACTCGAATCAAGTCTAAGTTAGGCCTATAAATTTCAAATATAAATTTGGCTATAAAATTCTAGATTCTACATCTAACTAGGCCACTAACTTGTGAACTGTTATCTTCTTTTCCTTCCTGATCACAGATACCTGATTTGCATACTTGAAAGCCTTTATTCGTTTCTGTACATTTTAAAAAAAAAAGACAGTAGTACTCTATATCATAATCTAAAGATTTCTTTACATCCCTAACACTCGCAGATAGCCTAGTTGCTTTGCGCCATAAAACACCATACCAACCAACCAACATCCCTAATAAAACATGGCCGTCGGTAAATACCCAGTGGTTTCATGCAAATCTCACAATCGATAAGGTGCCCGGAAAGTCCAATTCAAATATTAAAAAAAACAAAAACGACTGAATCGACCTCACCGTCAGCGATATTATAGTATATTATGAATGAATATTCAGTATTATAAGCGTAAAATGAAGTGAGATACACTAAAAAATACGTAGAATTTCACACACTTTTTTTTTTAGTCTTTAGCTTGGCAAAAGTTAATGTCTCAGTAAAGTTATAAACCGAATATTTGTCTCGTAAGATAAATGTGCACTTTTATTATGATATTTATATGATCAAAGAGTATGTAGGTTTTATGATATTACATAGTAATTACACCAAAATGAGCATAGTGGTAAACGCGCTGGATTGTTCATTCGTGTTCCACTACCACAAAACAAAAACGCGCTTCGAACTTTGGGTGGGGATGTGAGTGCATTTTAATGGTGATGATCAAACCCTACTATTGACTAGGCGATTGTAGCCCAAGATTTAGCCGTTAGTGCTGCTCTCTAGCAACATTCTTTTTATTCCTAATTTTAAAATAAAATAAAAAAAATTTAGAGATGGCTAACACGCATAGCTTTCCGCAAACATCGGAAAAATAAATAATATAGTTTAATAAAAACCTTCTTAATATCACAAACTGATAATAGAAACTACAAAGAAAAAAATAAATTCAAACCTCGGCAAAGTCATTGAGTCGGGAGGCTTCCTTTAAAACAGCGACCAGTTTTCCTCCGCCGTTTACGTCTACAAGGGAGTAAGTCTTCTGGGAAGAATTGTCGGCCTGCTTTTTCACTCCAGAAGTGACATTACTGTTGGTGTTACCCATTTATTAAATAAGTTTGTTCACGATACGTTAATAAAATAATTTTTAGATGTTTAAAGACCTCGCGCTTACATGGATTAAATTATGTTTAAAAAACAGTTCTCTGTCAGTTTTGTATTATTCATGATCTCAGTGGCAATCAGGTTTAGGATTAATATTATTGTACTTTTTTAAACATCAACACTGTTTTTTTTATATATATAAATATACTTACAGAACTTTATTCAAATCTGGAAGAAAAACTATTATCAAAGTACATTATTTATTGTTGGTCGTATAATGCTTTTCTTACTCGCCTCTTGCTATATTTTCAGCTGTTTCAACTTAATGCCACATAGATCACGACTGACTGAGTGTCCTGATACGCGCGCGCGCATCATTTTATAACGATTGATACGCGCCTCCTATTATTTCGTATATCTGTTCCTTCTTCTAAGGTACCTCTTTTTGCTCTTTAATTGTGACACAGCGAAATAAATTGAATGAAATTATAATACTTACAGCGATGTCACTCCAGTTTGGCGGAGATATATCATTGGTCAGAAAAAGTTTATTCGGGCACAAGTGACCAACCAGGAGCTTTGAAAACGAGAAAACTGTGAAAAAATACTGATGCTTATGAACTGCAAGGAAAGCAACAATTATTTAAGGTTGTTACTCTGCCAATGTAGTAATAACAGCAATGTATAGTAGTTTAGATACCCTGCTAATGTAGTAATAACAGCAAAGTATAGTAGCTTACATACCCTGCTAATGTAGTAATAACAGAAAAGTATAGTAGCTTACATACTCTGCTAATGTAGTAATAACAGCAATGTATAGTAGTTTAGATACCCTGCTAATGTAGTAATAACAGCAGTGTATAGTAACTTAGATACCCTCTTAATGTAGTAATAACAGTGGTGTATAGTAGCTGAGGTACCCTGTTAATGCAGTAAAAACACCACTGTATAGTAGCTGAGATACCTCACTAATGGAGTAATTATACCAGTATATAGTAGTTTACATACCTTACTAATGCAGCAATAAAACTAGTGTACACCAAAAAACCCTTAACTCTAGCGCCCTCAGGTAACAAGAGTTGTAAACGATATCGCAAGTAAGTGAAGTACCTCGATCAACATATAGTTGATTTGTATTTACTTCAATCTATTTTGTATTGATACTATACTTTCAAAATATGGTCTAGAAAGATAAGTTATCAGCTCATTACTTTAGCTTTCATAAAGTAATGTTTGAACCAAAATAACAAGTACTTGTGATTCGTTATGATTTATTTTCGTGTAACTCCTTAATTAACTTTATCAAATAAAGTATCAAGATAAAGTGTGAGACTTGTTTTCATTATTATGGTGTACGCAATCACATACTCTCTTTATCCAGATCCACTGGCCACGCATGGCCTGGTAGTTAGGGAATTTAACTTGCAATTTGGGAGCCGTGCATTCGAATATCGTTTCTCGAATGTGTTCGTCCATTCTGCCGTGATAGCTTCGTAATCAATAGTCAAGGGTTACCTCTTCGTGTGTTGACTAGCTGCCTGCCTGCCTTCTAACATATCGCTTCAAAAAAAAAAAGGTTAACTCAATTAGCCCTCTAGTAGCCTTGCACAAAATCCAAAAGAAACATACAAATTAAATCAGATTCTTTCGATATATTTCTTAAATTGAAGAATATTTTCCTCATATCAGTTTTGTTCTAGTTTTGTATTTGATTGGATACTTTTTAATCTAGATATTCTTCAACCTCTTTAGGTCTTACATGAAATTGTTGTGTTTTTTGTTTTTGTCTCATTCTGATCTATATATTTAAAGTAATGCATTTAGGAATACTATTTTGTGTATATCTGTTTAGTCATAACAAACTTCTCAAGGGGCAGAGAAGTAAACAAGTTTTGATATGTTTTGTATGTAACAAGCATATTATTTTGCTTTAATATTGCTGTGTTTGTGGTATCCCAGCCGGTCTGAAGAGTCTTGGAGTGAGCGAAACGCGTCATATGCAATGGGTATGGGGAATGTAGTGTGGTTCGAATACTGTTATTGTACACTCTCCTAATTCATGAAAATCCCCAAACATCGAAATAAAGAATATACTGTTTCAATAATATCTTATGACAAGTGTAATAAATTAAATTGTTAAGTAATATAACTCTACTAGTTTAGAATCCTTAATCACAAGAAATATATTTTCAATGTAGTGAGTATAGAATCTGATATTTTTTGTACATGAGTGTTTTGGTACGAAATGAAAACGCAGTAGGAAACGCGCCAGCACTGAAATAATAAAAATATATGTATTCTACCTTAGTGGAAATCGGTGATATTATTCTTTTTTGTTGAAGCTACTTTGAATCTTGCGCCGTAGAACTTATTGCCAGATTACAACATCTTGAGGCTCTAAGCTATATTAATCTAAAAAAAAAAAAAACTGAAATGGAGTAAATTTTTTCTTGTTTTAGAAGACAGATAAAAGACCCCATATTTTGTGAAGCATTAAGGTGTCGCTTAGTGATTAGTTTATGCCTTAATCTAGCACTGTTGTAGATAAATCAGGTATGATAGCAATACTTCCTTGAACAACTTCACAGAAGATGTGAAATGTTAAACTTGAAACTGAGGCTGAAATATGACTTCATTCTGTTCATAAGCATAATCTATTTGACACGGAGTGTGTTTTCTTCTACTGTTCCTAACTGATATATAGTTTGAAAAATAGATCGGTAACGGTAAGTCTCAGTGATCAAAGACTTGTTCCTGCTTACGCGAATTTCGAACCATATTAGTAGAACAAACATAATATTGTAAATAATTAAGAAATGTATAATGATAAGTAATATTCATGCTTCCAGAGATAATATCTCAACCATCCTTAACTGAAATTATCAATGTTATGATACATTTTCTGGTTAAAAATACCCTTTGTTTTAATATGATTGAAATCTATAAACATATTATATCCTCTACATATTATACTTACTTGCCCTTATACAGAAGTGATGCAGCTTAAATGTTTAATCATGTTCTAGTTCCATAAAAAAATAAAATAGAAACATGGGTGCGATTAGCCCTGTGATAGATCTTCGGATTAAATACTGAGTTTGGGTGGCCCTGTAGTAGAGCTTTCGATTTCGTAGCTGACAAACTGGGTTCGAATTTGTGCGAAGCTACAAAATATTCCAGACACTTTAAAGTTATATGTCGATTACAAGTGTGACTGTTAATCCTTTAGTGTAGATGGTGGGCAGGGAGATGGCGCTGGCTGCATGAATACCTTCCCTCTCGTTAATAGTTCAAAATGAGTTGGTTATTAACACAAAATATACATGCAACTAAGATTGGTAAGATATGAGATGAAAAATGTTTTTTTAGTGGCAGGATAACCAGCATTATTTGTTTTTTTCAGCTGTAAAGCTTAGCCATATATTTTCAGGTTTAAATTAGTCGCTAAAGAGAATATTCAGTACTGCTTAAAAATTTTCGTATTCTTTTTTTTACGAATACCTTCAAATATAAACAAAATCAAACATATTGCAATTATTAAGTATAGTAGATTTCGTCTGGAAGGACGTGTACTCGTTAGTAGATTTGGACTACAGATAAACGAGACCAGTTCATTACTAAAACTATAATTTTAATGTCGTCACTTTTCAAAGTGAAATGAAATGCTACTTAAATATTCATAACGTTAGGCTTAATGTCAGGTACAAATGGGATATTCTCAGCCACCTTTAGCGTTAGTCTTGCTTGGTAATAATATTAATGAAAGTATGTTAATTTTTTACTGATCTGTGTCTGGCACCGTGAAACTTTTAGCTGTCGTTAATACAATCTGTTGTTTTGAGTTTTAAAAACTGAACAACGAAATATGTCTCATACAAATTTTTATGTTAACACAGAGTATCGATTAGAAATGGTTAAATGTACAGTAAGTAGTTAAAAATATCACATGGAAAACAGGAGAAAAAACATAACCATGTTTCCAGTGTTATAATAACTAACAATAATACACCATATGATTAGAATACTTATGAATGATCTACAATGACAGTTATATGTTGAAAGATGAACTATATGAAAGTTCTCAGTGAAAAATTATAATATATATATCTTATACTAAAATTAACTGTGGATTTTTCCAGTTATAACCTGTCGTCTGTTCAAATTACTATCAGGTTAATTATAGGATAAAATGGTTTTAGATAGCTTTCGACCTATCATTTGAATTGCTTTTAAAATTACTATCGAGTTAATATTTGTAATTATATGTTTAAAAAGTCATTAATAAAATGATTGGAAGTTTGAAAAGTGTAGAATAAGTTACTAAAATATGTATAAAGTAATTATGAATGTACTTTATTAAGTGCAATAAAAATGTAATTCCAAGATAAACTACAAACAAATATGCACTGTCCTACAAACGTAGCCACACAACACACTGCCGTATCAAATATCGCAAACAAATCTTATCGAAAACGTAAAAAACTGTCTTATTACACAGTAGTACTCTGTAAGTGTAAAAGTGTCCTGCACCTCGTTTGTTCAGTATGGTTTACGATAAAGCTCAACATATATGCAGAAACACACCTAATAAACAAGTTAGTACAGTTTGTTTAATTGTTTGTTTGTTTTTTAATTTCGCGCAAAGCTACTCGAGGGCTATCTGCGCTAGCCGTCCCTAATTCAGCAGTGTAAGACTAGAGGGAAAGTAGCTAGTCATCATGACCCACCGCCAACTCTTGGGCTACTTTTTACCGACGAATAGTGGGATTGACCGTAAAATTATAACGCCCCCACGGCTGAAAGGGCAAGCGTGTTTGGTGTGACGGGGATTCGAACCCGCCATTCTCGAATTACGAGACGAACGCCTTAATCCACCTAGACATTCCGGGCCTTAGTACAGTTAAAACGTGTAACATATATACAGATACACACCTAATAAATAAGTTAGTAGAATCAAAACGTGTAACATATATACAGAAACACACCTCATAAACAAGTCAGTAGAGCTCAAACGTGTAACATATATAAGCAAACACATCTCATAAACAAGTTAGTAGAGTTCAAACATGTAACATATATACAGCGACACGAACCTAGTAAACATGCTATAATAGTTCAAACGTGTAACATATATACAGACACACACCTAATAATCAAGTTTGTAGGATTAAAACATGTAACGTATATACAGACACACACCTAATAATCAAGTTTGTATTACATGTAACATATATACAAACACACACCTAATAATCAAGTTTGTAGGATTAAAACATGTAACGTATATACAGACACACACCTAATAATCAAGTTTGTAGGATTAAAACATGTAACATATATACAGACATACACCTAATAATCAAGTTTGTAGGATTAAAACATGTAACATATATACAGACACACACCTAATAAACAAGTTAGTAGAGTTCAAACGTGTAAAATATATACAGAGATACACCTAATAAACAAGTTAGTAGAATTAAAACGTGTAACATATATATAGAGACACACCTAATAAACAAGTTAGTAGAATTAAAACGTGTAACATATATATAGAGACACACCTAATAAACAAATTAGTAAGATTAAAATGTGTGACATATATACAGAGACACACCGACTAAACAAGTTAGTAGAGTTCAAACGTGTAACATATATACAGAAACACATGATAAACAAGCTAGTACAATTCAGACGTGTAACATATACTGCTGGCCAAATCTTAAGGCCAATGAACATAAAGAAAAATATGCATTTTGCGTTGTTAGACTCAACCACTTATTTGAGTAAAGCTTCGAAAGATGAAAATAAGAAAAGGGAAAATAGAAACCTTTTCTAGCATTTAATAGGGAAAATGTGAACACTATGAAATTAGCCATTAGCCCAGCAGCTAGAAGTTTAGCAAAGCCATACTGAAATAACTGCGGTGTTTATTCACAAACGACATGTTACACATTAGTCTGTTTAATGACACTCCAGGAACTTAGTGATGAAAAATCCAAAGAAGCCTTTCACTCGTTCATTTGTTGGGATTGTGGAAAAGTGTCTGAAGTTATCTCAGCTAGAAACACTTTACTATATCCTAAGTATCAGCAGTTGGAATGAATACCATAAGTGGCACTCATGTCTTTAACGACTGTGGGTTATTTGGAAAGGTCGAGATTAGCCATGTCATTTTAAAACATACTTGGAATTGTTGCGCTAAGGAATTATTCCACACATATGGAATGTAATACCAGTCTGTAAAGTGTCATAATACTGAAATACACACGAACATCTGGGATCATCCCAGAGTGTTTGTTAGTAACTTCTTGTGTTGTTTATGAAAGATAATGGTCTTTGTCTCAAAGCAAGGACTAACTATACGTTTAGTTTTAAAATATTTGTATTAGAATGACCTGCCTAGAGTTTAATTCATAGAACATCTTTCGGACCATCTGGATGAGATAATATGAAATTTCAGACAACTACTTTGTGATTGTTTTCAAATCACCAAACATTTATATATAACTACCACCGTCTCTTATTTCTCAGAAAGAGAGAAAAAAACAACGGAATTCGGTGTCTTAACTCATTCAATCAAAGCAATTATTTAAAAACATAATACAATGTCTTGTAAAAGTACTCACCTCTACCAATAATGTCACATTTTGATGGTATGAAAATAATGTAAAGATTTTTAAATGTCTTTGCTGTTACTCAAAACTCTTAATAACAACACTGATATGTATGAATGAGGATAAATGTCAGCAAACCCTGCAAAGAAAATATATAAACTGAAATTTGCTGATTTTATAAATATTCAGTCCCCTAAGTTGGTAGTTGGTGGAAGCAACTTTTTGAATAGGTCTCTAATGGCTTTGTACAATAGGAAGATATAATCGTGTCCATTCTTTCTGGCAAAATTGCTTTAATTCTGACAAGTTTGTTGGGTATTGTTGATGGGCTGCAACCTTCAAGTCTCGCCATAAATTTTCTATTGGATTCACGTCAGGACTTTGACTAGGCCGCTCCAGAATATTCACCTTCTTCTTTTGAAAATACTGCAATGTGGCTTTGGACTTGTGTTTCAGGTTACTTTCCTGCTGAAATATAAATTTTCGAATCAGTTTTAGATTCTTGGTTGACTCAAGGTTTTTTTTCTCTTGGATTCCCTTGTACTTTGCACCATCCATCGTTCCTTCAATCCTAAAAAAACTTCCTATTTTTTACTAATGAGAAGCATTCCCCTAAGATGCTGCTGCCACTGCCATGCTTGACAGTTAGGAAGGTGTTGAGTGAGTGGTGTGGTGTACCAGGTATGTGCCAGATGCAGTGCTTTAAATTTAGACCAAAATCCCAATTTTATCTCGTCTGACTAAACACCTTCTATCACATGTCCGCAGTATACTTTATATACTTTGCCTCTATGTCTATACGAGATTTAAGATGATTCTTTTTTGTAATGGTTTCTTTCTTGCCGATCGCCCATATAGACCAGCTTTATGTAGGGACTGGGACACTGTTGATGAATGAACATTGACTACCATCTCAGACACAGAGCTTTGTAGATTTTTCAGAATCACTTTTGACTTTACAATAGTGTCACTAACCAGTTTCTCGCTTGCCTGGCTGCTTAGTTTGGAAAGGTAGCCTTATCTGAGTAGTGAATGGTATGAAATACATTTCACTTCTTAGGGTTAATCAACGACTTTGAAATCATGTTGTAACCTTCTACTAATCTTTGCTTTTCTACCAGTGAAAAAAACTGTTACCTTTACATAAATATTCTATTTTGTAGTAATCTTTCCCACGAGAAAGCACTCGTAATACCAACGTAATATTTTGAAAACGTTTAGGTGAATGTTATTAAATAAAGAAGATATATAAATAACTACTATAGTTACGTGCTAAAAACTCACACGTAAAAGTCAGAGTTAAGTCCTCAATGGCCCAATGGTATGTTTGCGAACTTGTACAACTAGAAACTGCTTTCGGTACCTGTGGTTGGCAGGGCACAAAGAATCAAATGTGTAGCTTTGCGCTTAACTATAAAGGAGCTTACTGTTATAGAAAGATCTTATTAAGAGCTAACTAAAAGACGGAACATGCAATAATAAAAACATTTAAAAAACATGACTAAATGAAACCTTTCAAGACATTAAAAACAAGCCATTCACATCAAAATATAATATATAAAACAAACCGTTTAAATGAAAAGTATAAAACCTCTTGTTGAAACACATAAGAAAATTATTTATGAATAACGCGGAACAACATTAAATTTATAAAAAATCATACTTTAAAATGTTATACTATATAAAGAGTTTTTATGCAGTAACTTAAGCTATAAGTTTGATTTAATTATTTATTATTAGTCTCTTGCTGGTACAGCGGTAAGTCTATGGATTTACAACGCTAAAATAAGGGTTCAATTCCCATCTGTGGACTCAGCAGATAGCCCGATGTGGCTTTGATATAAGAAAATATATATACACACACACACTGTTTATTCAGTCGTATTAAATTTATTATTCCTAAATGTTTTACTTATTTACCTACTACTAGATGTCTCTGTCTTAATGAACGTGGCATTACACGATATATTGTATATACTTCACAATTTACGTAAGTTTAAATATCAAAGAAGAATTAAAATGTTTTCGTGGTTTAATTTCAACTTCAAATATAGCTTAATTTTGTTTGTTACGTTTGTATCAACTTCAAGTGGTCTTTACTTTCATATCGCTGAAACAGAAAGAAAATGTTTTATTGAGGAAATCCCTGATGATACTCTTGTTGTTGGTATGTCATTATATTAATTATCATTATTAAGTAGATTTTTAAACTAATAATAGCGTCTGGAATTGTCGTAGGTCTTTTCTGCTAACAAGCTGATTTTTATCTTTGCGAGATGTAGGTAAAAGTATTGTTATTATACATCTCAATGTAAATCTAATTTTAAAAAATGGTGCATTTGATTTTCATTCCAAATTTGGTGACCACATTATGCAAGAAGGTACGACACACATTCTTGCGATGCTCTCTGTAATTTAGTAATTCGCAAAAATGAAAATAGATTGTGTTAAAGCTACTTCATTCTCATACTGCTGATTTTATTTCCATTAAAATTAACGTTCTAATGCTTTTTGATGCTAATTGCTTATTCGTGGGTGGACTGGATTAAATATGATGATAATATCATGTTACACATGGAATGTTTGATATTATGTTGTAACTTGTATGAAACATAACAGTTGTGGCCAGATGCTCTGATTTTTCAGCCTGGAGAGGGAATTTAGTCAAATTATCTTTCACTTAGAGCTGTGGATTTCACTTGTGGCTGTTAATATGCTCTGTTTAACCTTTGAAACTAGGTATCAAAATTTAGTTTGTGGTTTTAAGATCAACAAATAGTTTCAGTGTACAGCTTTAGATTTATTGTCAAAGCTGCTTTCTTTCACTTCCTATACTAAATTGTTGCTACATATTAATGATATTGATAAGGAAATTGTAAACAAATTAATTAAGTTTACTGATCATATTAAAAGTTTGGGTTAAGCTGACTGTAAGAAACACTTACTTTACAAAGGGATTTGGGTCATTAGCAGATTGGCAGCTATACTGTTGTAGTTCTGATAATTATAAAGAGTAACTAGATAAAGTTTTTTTTTCACATTTAATGCTATCAGTGATAGGATTAGAGCCAAATGTTTTAATTGATTGACTGTGAGCAGCAATGAGAAATAAGTGTTTTATATTCCCCAAAATTCTGATTATATCACTTGTTTTAAAAATAAATTGAAAATGGTGTCACTAATTATTACAGTTTTTGATTATTCCAATACTGAAGTAATCAAAATTATGATCAAATAAATTAACACAGAAATAATAATTTGAGTAACCAAAATATTACTATTATATTTGTTTGCTGTTAAGTACAAAATTAAGATGAGCTATCTATGTTATGCCCATTTTTAGATTAAAGGCTTCTTTTTAACTATAAGTTTATTTAGTTTTGATGATTTGGCAAGGGAAACTTGATTGGGAGGTCTTTGATTTGATTTTTATTGCTTCCAAACTTGTTGAACCTGTCTTTATTTAAAGCTATTTGAGACTACCTGCTAGTATCATTAAATTGAACTGCTGATTAGAAGGAAGATAGTTGGCTGGCAGCACCTGTCACCAAACTTTAGCAAATATCATTTATTGCCAGCTCTAGACTTGAGATTTTACAAGGAAGGTGCCTGTGAGATATGCAATTGCAGTACATTACAGTACAACCATTAAACAATGTTGTAAATATAACTACAGGGTGGCCCATAAGTCCCTACCCATCCACATTGTGTCTAAACAATGTTATAATACTAATGATGAGTTGAAGGCATTTGGAACAATAACCCCTGCTATGTTGAGGAAAATGTCTCACAGAACATGGCATTGCATAGTATTATGCAGCGAGAATAAGGGACAGCATACAGATACACTGGATACATAGATATATGGATGGGTAGGGACTTACGGGCCACCCTGTAGTTGTACACATATTAGAGGGCCATCATGAAGTTCACAGTAAAATAGTGGGTATTCTGTTTTATCTGGTGTAATGAAATATAGGAGTGTATGAATCTGTGAAAAACAGAAGAAACATGTTTGTAGCTTGTCAAGAATAATTTTTATTTCTTCATTTATAGGAAACTATAAATGCCAACTTTTTGATCCCAAAACTGGTGGGTTCATGCCTTCAAGTCCAGGAATAGGCATGTATGTTGAAATCAGAGATCCAAGTGATAAGGTGATTTTGTCTCGTGTGTATAGTAGTGAGGGACGGTTTACTTTCACATCTAGTTCTCCAGGTGAACATGTAATCTGTCTCTACTCCAACTCTACCAAATGGTTCAGTGGATCACAGCTGGTAAGTTCATAAGGTATTTGTCTTTCATTGTTTTGTTAGATTTTATAACTCTTGTCTTCACTATTTAACATTAAAGACTATTTGTCTTATAAAGAAATTGTAAATTGAAAAAGAAAATTTAAATAATCATTATGCTTGAGAAAAGGTATCTTAAATGTTTGAAGTAATGCAGACTGTATTTACTTTTTTATATATCAAACCAAGCATACACATATATTCCATTAGCAGATTAAGAGCCAAAAACTAAGTCCTTTCAAGTATAACTGTTATAGATGTGCTAAAAATATTAAGAAATTGAAAACATGTCTGTTTTGTTTTCCCAAGTATGAATAGATTTATTGTTAGCTATTTTAGGTCTGAAAGCTATTACTACTATTAAGGAATTCTCATGTCTGAAAGACAAAGCATGTAGTAAATACTACCACCTATATAATCATGAAAGATATTTACATTATTTAAAAATAAAGAAGTCAAAAGAGGACTCAGAGACTGATATGAATACTAGAATCACTTGAAAGGTTTCAAGATTAGCTTTATCAGAAAACTGTTTTTTAGGCCTCAGCAGTGCTACTTTTAGAATTTTTTATCACATTACCTCATAAAAAAGTAGAGATGCTATGTAGTAATCAGTAAAGTCTTCTCTTATTCAACAAGTTATGTGTTTCAGGATTAATAATTTGAACATATTTATCAAGAATCTGTGAATTTTCTAATTAACACTAATGGTATCTTCATTTGGGTTATCTGTGAGATCAGACATTGTAGAAAGTAGCTGCATGACCAGGTCTGAGCCTCTTAACATATTTAGCACAACATACTTCCCCTTGGTGTTCATTCCTGTACATGGTGAGGGGACCTCCCAGGGAAGGTTCTGTTCTTTCAGTTTACCTCCTCTGGGATCTAAACATCCACCCACGTGTTTGCTGTGCGTAGCAACCCGTGAAGGGGAGGAGAGGATCCTGGTGGCTGAGGGATCCAACCCTAACACACCACTTTGTCCTTGAATTTCTGTAGATGGGTAGCTTTGGGGCAGCTCCTCTTGGTTCATTCGGCTGGTCTAATTGGGCTAGGGTCAACCAAGTACCAGTGTTGGATGTTCTCAACAGGTGTTGTGGAGATTGTATCTGATGCTGGTGTTTGAGTATAGTGCTCACGAAACTGGCATTGCTGCAGTGTCCTTGTTTGGCATTGTAGTGCATCCCCTCGTAGGGCTTCATGGTGGATGGGTTCAGTGGGCACTGAAATATTCTTTTTTTTTATTGTGGATCCTCCAAATAAAAACTTAAAAAATAAAATAGTGAAAAAACAGTCCATTGGTAAATGACCACATCTTGAAGATTCTGAGCAGCAATCTTCAACATTTGTAACACCTGTTGTTCCTCATTTTCTCATACTACATTCTCTTTCAGACAAACCTTTAGGGCAAATGTCTCCCTTTTTCATTCAGAATAGACTAGAAGGACTTGCTGGCTCTCCAAAGTCAGTAAAGAAGCTTCAACCTGGTGACACATTGGTGGAAACATCCACATCAACACAGTGAACTCCTCTTGCATTCAAAGGCGATTGGGGATATACCTATTGAGGTTACACCTCATGCTACTTTGAATTCATCATGAGGAGTTATTGTTGAGAGGGATTTGAAGAACATTTCCAAGTCAGAGATTCTTGTTGGTTTCTTCATCCAAGAAGTTTTTGCAGTGAGGCGTATCTCCACTTGTAAAGATGGAATTACAATGCTGGCCAATGTTCTCATTCCAACATTTACATCACCACGTCCACCTGCCACTATCAAGGCAGGTTATCTTAATTGCAGGGTATGGTCATACATTCCAAACCCTCTCAGATGTTTCCAGTGTCAGCGGTTCAGTCACTCGAAGATGTCATGTCGTGGTTCCTTGACGTGTGCTCGTTGCAGAGTAAGGACCACAATGCCTATGAGTGTGAAAAGGACTCTAGTTGCATCAATTACAATGGCTCTCACCCATTCTAGTTCCGTTCTTGCCCTAAATGATTGTAAGATAAAGAGGTGTAGCGTTTGAAAACGATTCAAAACATTACTTACCCTGAGGCTCGAAAGTTGCTGTCCACCACTTCATCTTGGACATATGCTGCTGCACTTCATTCTACTTCTACAGTGGGAGTGCAGATACATCTTTCTGTGTCTCCAAAAGAATTGTTCTCAAACCAAATGAAAAGTCTTTTGACCTCCATGGTTGAAAAAGTTGATGAATCAACTTCAACACCCATCTCTGTCCTTAACATATATTTCAGCAAATCCCAAGATCCACTTCCTTTGGTTCTGGGTACAAGCATTTCCTTGGGTACACCTTCTTCTGCCACTCCAAAACGATCATTCATTCATGTCCTCAGTCACTGGAATCCTCTTCCAACAGCAAAAACCTGCCCAATCAACCCAGGGCAGGATCCATGGAGGTCAGTAGACCTCCCTCGAGTAAAGACAGTAAAGAAAAAAGATGTGGTTGTAAACAGAAGGGTTCTCCACCCAATTCACCTACACATAAATAAAAATGGCCACCTTGATACAATAGAACTATCGAGGTTTACGTTCTAGTCTGAATGACATCAAAACACTGATTGCTTCCTACCATCCTGTATGTCTTTCCTTACAGAAAACATTTCTGAAACTTACCAATACAGTCACCTTTCGGCAGTTTTTTGTACAGAAGTAACAGGCTGTGTGATGGACGAGTGCATGGAGGGGTGGCACTGTTGGTTGATCAACCACTCAACACACCCTTGGAGACTGTAGCCATCCGTGTTGGCTTGGGTCATACCATCACTGTTTTTTCTCTCTGCCTGTCACCTGGAGAGACATATGATCAATCAGACCTTGATGTTCTCACTGAACAGTTGCTGTCTCCCTTTTTAATCCTGAGGGACTTTAATGGACATCATCCTCTCTGGGGAAGTGCTGATATTGATAGGATGGGTCACTCTGTGGAGTGTATGCTCGCTGATCACAACCTTTTTTCTTTTCCACTTATTTTTATGCACTTAGTCAATCTTTTACTGCTGTTGATCTCTTAATTTGCTTCCCTTCAGTAATATCCAATTTTTCATGGAGGATTGACAGTAATCCACGAGGTAGTGATCATTTTCCTATAATTTTTGAGAGAGACCGGTTGTGGTCAATGCCACCCGACTAGAGTGTCCCAGTAGAAGCTGGATCAAGCCAACTGGCCCTCTTTCACTGCTCTCTCAGAACTTGATCCTGCCATCGTCTGTAAGCCATCAATAGATGACTGTATGGCAGCAGTAACTGACTGTTTTCCACGATATCCTCTTTGTGGTGGAATCCTGCCTGCCACGTGACACAGGAGGCTCAAAAATGGGCCTGAATACTTTTCGTAGGTATCCCACACTCGTACCTCATCACTTTCTAGCAGGCCCATGCACATGCTCAGTGGGTAAGATGTCAAAGCCAGAAGGAATCTTGGATTAAGTTTACAAACAACATATCTTCTACAACCAATTCCAAAGTCATATGGGACAATATTCGAAAGGTTAGTGGGTAATGTAATTCTGTCCCCCCTCTTGATCTTGCTCTATGATGGCCAGGAAGTAGCTGATACCCAGAGCATCACAGATACTGTAGGTGAAAGCTTTTGCCGGGTATCTAGCACTTCTGCTTTTTCCTCCACCTTCTTAGCCATTAATACTCGGGCAGAATGGTCACCTTTTTCCTTTCGAGCTGATTGTCTCTATGACTATAATTGTCTCTTTACTCTGGTGAAACTCAAACTGGCCCTTCATTGGTTTGACCTAATAATGTACATTATGAAATGCTGCACCATTTATCTCCTGCTTCTCTTGCTAATCTTCTGATTGGTTTTAACTGAATCTGGCAGTTGAATGTTTTTCTTGATGCCTGGTGCCAGGCTTTTGTCCTACTTTTCTTTAAGCCTGGGAAGGATCCCAAGATTCCTTCAAACTACTTTCCAATTGCTTTCACAAACTGTCTCTGTAAGACCTTAGAGAGGATGGTTAATGCTTGTCTTGTTTGGTTCCTCAAATAAAACAACCTCCTCTCGCCCACCCAGTATGGGTTCTGACAACAGTGCTCCACTGTGGATCATCTGATTCAACTTGAAACATCAGTCAGAGAAGCCTTTCTTAAATGACAACATCTTGTATCAATATTATTTGACATTGAAAAGGCTAATGATATAACATGGAGGTATAGCATTTTGTGAAAACTCCATACATATGAGTTATGTAGCCATTTGCCCATTTTTATTTAAAAAACTTTTAATGGGCAGGAAATTCCAAGTTAGTGTGGGTTTGACACTTTTTTGTTCTTTTCTACAAAAACTTGGAGTCTCTCAAGGCTGTATTTTGAGTGTCATACTTTTCAGTATTGAGATTAATGCCATCACAAAACAACCCTCTCTTACTCTTGCAAATGGGCTTATGTCAATGACTTTCACATCTCATGTCAGTCATCAAATATGAGGTATATTGAGAGGCAGCTACAAACTGCCCTCAATCGTTTACTAAAGTTGACCACAGCAAATGGCTTTAACTCCTCTTTCTATAAAACCGTTTGCATGTACTTTTGCTGCCAACTGGGTATTCAACCTGATCCTGAACTCTAAATTGGTGAAATTGTGTTACCTGTGGTCCCTGAGACAAAGTTTTTGGGGCTTATCTTTGATTGTAAGCTGACCTTTATACCACACATCAAGCAGCTTTGGGTCAAAGGTGCAAGAGCAGTGAATATCCTCCGTGTCCTCTCTTCCACCACTTGTTGAGCAGACCGATGTTCTATGCTAAAGATATATCATGCTCTTATTTGTTCGAAACTCAACTATGGATCACTGGTCTATGGCTCTGCCAGGATCTTGGCCTTAAAGATGCTGGACCCCATTCATCATCAAGGACTTTGGCTCTGCACTGGGGCTTTCTGCACTTCTCTAGTTCAGAGCTTACACATTGAGTTTTATGAACCTTCTTTGCACCTCTGTCGTTTGCAACTGTCTTTACTATATGCTTCGAAACTTCGTTCCTTACCAAAGTATTCCACCTGGGGTTGTTTTTTCCTTTCTCAGTGGGCCATACTTTTTCAGAACAGATGATCTGCCCTTTCTCCTTTTGGCCTTCGTATCCAGGTGCAGTTGGATGATTTGGGTCTGTCTTTTGATAACGTTGCTGTATCCACTGGTAAGCCCTTCCCACCATGGCTTCATACAGTCCCCAAATGTAATGTGAGAAGAGCAAACACTTCTGATTGGAAATACTGTCTGTTATTTGCTGAATATCTTTCAAATCATCCTTTCATTCCTATTTATACAGATGGTTTGGAATCAGGTGACTGTGTGGGCTCTGCCATGCTTTGTTGTGGTTTGGTGGTTGCTCACAGAATCCACTCTACAGTTTCTGTGTTCACTGCTGAACTGTATTCCATTTCTCGTGCCCTGGATTACATAGAAGCTAAGTAGTACTCAGACTGCACTGTTTATACTGACTCGCTTGGTTCTCAACTGGCCCTGGAATTGCTTCACATTAGTTCACACCCTGTTTTTGCCAATATTCAAAACCGACTGGCCCATTTCTTTTTAGCATCTACTTCTATCCAGTTTTTCTGGATACCAGGACATGTTGGTATTCACGGGAACGAGCTTGCTGACACTGCAGCTAAATCTATCTGCTCTGGCACTATCACTGCTGTGCCTGTCCCATACATGGACTGTGGTCCTGTATTCAAGGCTCAGCTCAGTGCCAGTTGGCAGTCAACTTGGAGTGAGTAATGTGAAAACTAGATTTTCCAAATAAAACTCTATATTGGACTTTGGCCATCTTGCTTCCATAAGGATCTGAAAGAGGAAGTTGTCCTAACTAGACTATTCATTGGTCACAGTCTTTTAACTCATCATTTTCTTTTATCTAGGACTGATGCACCAATGTGTTGTCTGGCAAACACTCAGATCACAATAAGCCACAATTTACTGTCTTGCTATTGTTATGACTCTTAATGATGGTACCATGTTAAACATGTTCTGTCCCAAGGTTTATCTGGGCCTGGCATGCTCAAGTGCATAAGGCGTGCGACTCATACTTCGAGGGTCGCGGGTTCGCGCCCGTGTCGCGCTAAACATGCTCGCCCTCCCAGCCATGGGGGTGTATAATGTTACAGTCAATCTCACTATTTGTTGGTAAAAGAGTAGCTCAAGAGTTGGCTACTCACTGGGCTACTTTAAGAATCAAAGTCCATCTAGTTTGATTTGAAATTAGAAAATGACTGTGAAGTCAAATAACCCAAAACCAGGACTGGAAAGGTCAACTTCAGGTGACTAACACTCCTGTTTGAACTATCCATTAGTCATCTCTGCAAGTTATAATTGTTGAAAAAGTTATAAGTGTTGAAATGGTTATAAAACCAGTTCAAGTTGCTTTCCAGTAAGTAGCTATTGAAAAATGGCTTGACAAGAATATTTTAAAATGCTTGAAAAAATGATTGTTTCACTTTGCAGGTGAAACAGATGCATGAATGACAGAAATTTGAGATCTGAAACAGAAAAAAATTGCTTTAGCATAAAATAAAACTGAATTATTATCAACTTAACACACAAAAAATCAATTAAAGCTTGGCAAAGTAGTTATTAATCCATTTGTGCAAAAAACAAAGAATAATGTTAAGGGTTAGGGTTAAGACAGATGGAGACACCATTGAAATAATTAATCTGATGAAACAGGGTTTTGCTGAAATTAAATTTTGTCACATTTTTGGTATAAACAAGTTATTTTTTGCATCTGATGAAGCCTGGCAACCTTTGTTAATGTAGAAAAGTAAGAAAAACTGAGAACAGACTAGAAGTTTAGTTAAAGATTTTTGTATCATTTGATTTGCCACTCAAGAAATTAATCTGTTTATTAAATGTTTTAGAAACAGCAAAAAACTGAAAATTAAAAAAAATATTCTTTAATGTAAGATGATACAAAGATATATCAAACACACGTGGCTTTTTTTATATGTATATTTCCCATCTTTGTCGTAGCATTTTGTTTTCACTCTAATGTTTCTGTGAATATTTCTTTCTTTGATATATATTTTTATTTGTCTTTATGGTTGTTTCATTTTCTTGAGTGAGCTTCAGAAGTTCAACTGAGCTAGTGCCATGTTTGTTGCTTACACTACATCAATTTTCTAATTAACAGAATAATTGACAGAGTTGGTTCCTTGTTTCACTTGACTAAATCCTCTATATGTTTTAATTTTTCTAAAAGAACAGTCACAGTAGTAAAGGATTTAAATAATGAAACTGTATTCTCATATTCTGTAGAGAGTCCACCTTGACATTCAAGTTGGTGAACATGCTGTGGATTATGGAAATGTTGCACAAAAAGAAAAGTTAACTGAGTTGCAGTTAAGAGTTCGGCAGTTACTCGATCAGGTCGATCAGATCAATAAAGAACAGAATTATCAAAGGGTGAGCTTTTTTGTTTGTTTTTTAAAGACAATGCTGAAAAAATTTACAAGTTGAGTAAAGTACAAATTGTTTTTAATTTTTGTGTGCATCTTTAATAACCACTGAATTTTAGAACTCTCACATCGACTCATCATTTACTATATTTTCAGAAAACTTAACTGTAATCAGTTCAGCTTAGTTTGTAACAGAATATTACTTAGTGGATGTGGCTAATGTAATATGCTTACCTTTATATTTTTTGTCCTTTCAAGAATGTTTAACCCTCATATTACTAACTTGTTTGTGTAGAGTTGTTCAACATATTGTGTTATATTGTAAAAAATTGAGTAAGATCACAGTTTATTACAGGTGAATCCACATATTTGTGTTGTTTACAACTGAGTAAAATCGCCTGTAATGGAATTTGTTGCAGTATTGATGGCTCATAGTTTTATTGGGAGTTGTTAGAAATCTTGTAAGTGAAAAAAAACATTAACTCACAGGTTATTTGTAGCATGATTAATTTAGAAAAGAGTATTTAAAAAGCCAGGTGGATGGATAGAGATCTTCCTGTAAGTATGAAGTTAACCCTTTTATTATCTTTTGGTTTTTATAAGGCTTAACCTGAAACTAATTGTACTGAATAACAAATCTCCCTGGTGTGATTTTATGTAGATAAGAACTTTGGCTTGAATTGGCTGAGTAGTCTTTAGTGGTCCTAAATGTGCTACAAAAGTTTTATGCTTCCAGTGAGAATATTGTAAAGTTGTTGCCCTTTGATTCAACATAATACAAATATTCATTCTCAGGTAAGGCTGTGACAACTTTCTAGTCATAAGTGCATCCATGGTGCCATTGCACTATTGAGTGATTAAGAACTCAGCATGAACCAAGTACATATAAATTAGGTTGTCCAGAAATAAATGTTGATTTTGAACTGCAAAGTTTGGAAAACTATAAACCAGTGTTGTAAAACATGCTTTAATCAAAGTAAGCACCATTTGTTTCAACACACTTTTGCCAATGTATAACAATGCTGTTTATGCCTCTGTACAGCTGTAGAAATCAGAGTTTCTATGGTCAATGAACTCCCTGAAAGCTGTTTTTGCAGCTTCCTGGTTTTGAAAGCATTTCTTGTTCAAAAAGTTGTCAAAGTGCTGGAAAAAATGAAAATCTGTTGGGAAAGACCTGTGGAATAAGTTGGATGAGATAGAACCTCAATTCCCAATTTGTTCAATTCTTGGAGCGTCATCCTTGACATGGGGATGAGCATTGTCATGAAGAAGAATAGGACCCCTTCAGTTGACTAGAGCTGGTTATTTCTCATGCAATTTTTGATTGTTTGTTTCCCCTGGATTCAAAAAGGTGTTGCAAATAATGCCAGCTGCAGTCCACCATGGGACTGTTTCATGATCTAGCCATTGTGTAGATCATTTCCAATTGTTGTACATAATCCACTTTTCATCACATATCACTATCCATTGATGTGAGTGTTATGACTTGTGTAATTATTTACTTAGCTGAATTATAATTATAAAATATTTGACTGTACTGTCATTCAGTTGTTTCTCTCAAAGTTCCAAATAGTCATGTAATACTTGACTTAAATAAGGCTTTTTTTTTAAATGAAAGTTCTTACTTTGTTCTGTTTCATTAAACAAAAATAAGGAACGTATATCTTTTATCATAGTAAAAACTGCTCAACTTGCAACTAAATTTATAGTTTTGAACATTGTACATATGTACAGTTTTTTTTCCTTTTTCTAGCATCGAGAAGAAAGATTTCGTCAAACTAGCGAGAGCACAAACCAGCGAGTTTTGTGGTGGGCTATTGTCCAAACGTTTGTTCTTCTTGTTATGGGTTTCTGGCAGATGAAACACTTGAAGAGTTTCTTTGAGGCTAAAAAGCTAGTGTAAACACTGAAGTTTAGTTGTCTTCTTTGTTGGTACTTTTCTAGTTCAAAAACAGGAAAATATCTAATGTTATACACCAGCCTGTTTTTTCTTTGAAATGTGTAATTTCATCTCTCTGTTGAAACAAGTTCACCTAAACCAGATAAAACCACATTTGGAAAATAAGCTAATAACATTTGCTTTGAGTGCATTTTAATTTTGTTCATTTGAAAACTATTTTGTATGATCGTAAGACAGATTAAAAAGGATAAATCAGCAAGGAAGTGTTTATCTGAAACAAAACTCGTTGTTTTTCTATGAGGAATTGAGAATAAAGCTGAAGGAAAACCATTACTGTTGTTTTTACTGTGAGTTAATGATGTCAGTGTTTTAAAAAATAGCAGTGAATTTAAGAACATTTTATTCATTACTGTTTCACTTGGTGGTGTTTTAATAATTACTTCATTTCTTTTCTCTCTCTCTCTCTCCAGAATTATACTTTTAACGTGTATCTTCTGTAACATAGAACTGCTTTTGTCTTCTTCACAAACCATGTAATAAATAAAACTAGGGAAAAACTTTTAAATCTAGAATGCCCAGTATTTAATATTTTTGTGGTGTAAAGATTTTTATAAAATTATTACTATTTAAAGAACAATAAATCCTTTTGAATCCACTTGGTATTCTGTGTTGTTGTTTTTTTTACTTTTAATTAATTAGTGATTTGTGTGTAGCAAGTACAGTTGATGCAACAAAGCAAAACTTCAAAACAAAGAGCAGTTGAAGGTTAGACAACAAGGTTCTATAGCCAGACGTACAATATTTAAGATCATTGAAAATAGTTGACAGTCACTATATTATGATGTCATTATCAGAGCCAATAGTCTAGTTAACCTAAAATGCTTTTACTCTAGCATTTATTAACTGAAGTGTTTTTGAATATCTAGCTAAAATGTACTCTCCCAAGGTACCAAACTTCAATGTTCCTAAATGTTTTGTTACTGTGATGTTACCTTCACTAGTTCTTGGGGCATCAAACTAATGGTAAAAGTCCAGGACATTTTACATTCAACTTTTCTTTAAGTCAGCTTAAGAGTGATTTTTAAAACTGAACAAAGGTTTTGTTTTTTTTACCCTTTCAGAGACAAAATGCTCCTAAACAATTACAATATTAGTATGTTATTATCAGAGCTATTATAATTTCCTGTTTCTACTCTGTTTCTAAACACTGTATTAGAACTACTACAATTTTTTGTTGATCTCTAACCTATTTCTGAATGATCACAATATGAGCACATTATTATCAGAGCATTACAATTTCCTGTTCTAGTTCTTAGGGCATTATACTAACAGGAAAAGTCCAGGATATTTTATGTTCAACTTATTCCCAAGTTGGCCAAAGAGTACTTTTAAAACTGAACAAATGGATTGTTTTTAGTTTTCAAAGACAAAATGTTCCTGAACAGTCACAATATTAGTGTTATTATAAGAGCTGTTAAAATTTACTGTTTCTAATCTGCTGCTAAACAGTTACATTAGCATCTCGTTATCAGAATTTCTACAATTTTCCATCTACTAACAGGGAATATTTAAATCTAATGAAAACAGTGTACAAATATGTCTCAGAACAGCTGGTATGGGTATTAATACTTTTACTAATAAAGCAGAGAACAACGTTTTGACCTTCCTAGGTTATTTTCAGTCATTTTGTTAACCTGAAGATGACCTCGGAAGGTTGAAGTGTTGTTCTCTGCTTTATTAGTAAAAGTTTTAATACCCACACCAACTGTTCTGAGATATTTCAAGTGGGTTTCTTGTCATCAAGAGTATAACAAAGTATGTTTAACATCAGTAATATATTTCAAATATATTTCTCAAATTTTTAAAATTATAACAAAGCTTCTTCATAAACAACATGTAGAGTTTGCTTTTCATCTACCAAGAAATAAAAATTTTGAGGTGACCCCACCCTTGAATACCCTATATCCCATTTACCACAAGAAAAACACTGTCTTTGAGGAATAGTCCAGTAACTTTGACCTTAAATCCCTTTAGAATGTTGTCTAAAGTAACAACTTGCCATGATTGTTTGAGATTGACTCAATAGGCTTTGAACAATTAACCAACAGGCTTACAAAGAAGATATAGGATTACGTTAAAGTTTGACCCCATTATAATGTTGTCTTTCTTTCATAATATGTACATAAAATTTTTGGTTGAAATTGGCTCAATAGGCTTGGAATGTAAACAAACACACATTTTATTTTCATAGATAGACAGTTGGAATTTTGTTAAATAAATTGCAGCATTGTTTGAAATGCAAGAAACTTAATATACACATTGCTTCACATAACACACTTCTGTGTTTGCTCTTCATACCTAGAGTACTTGGTTTTTTGAAGTTGTGAAAAAAATATTCTACATCTTAGTACTGGAAAAAAATTTAAGATATGCATGTGAATTGATTTAGTTGGTAAAAATGAAAACGTTCTCTTTGTGGAAGGTGACATTAACCACATTTCACTCAAACTAATTTATCCTTAAATAGGGGGAAATGTAGTAGGTAGCAGCATCAGTTGATGATGGCTGCCACTTAAGGGTTAAATATATTCATTTCTAATTATTTCTAGTGCTGTATTCAGAATATTTATCAAATGCAGCAAAAACCTGGCTGAGATGATTATGTAAGCAGTTGGTAACACTGAGTTGCATTTGGTCTAATATCCACTGTAGTTTAACCCACTAGATTGTATCTTTTGCACCAAACTAATTATTCATAGTGATAAGATTATACAAAAATTCATCTACAGTACATTTGTTTGTTTGTTTAGAATTAACCACAAAACTACAAACCACAGATATAAAAACCCAGTTTTTAGTGGCATGAATTTGCAGACATACCACTGTGCCACTAGGGGGCTCCACAGTAAAAATCCTTTGGTTAACTAGTTTGTTAATACTATTTCCTGTAATTTTTAACTTTCTTTAATTAATGTTTTATGTGAAGACTACAGTAAAAACTTTCATTATCCCAAAGTTGTAGCTTATATATTTATATTTAATGGTGAAAAGGTACATATGGCCTTGGAGTATATACTATACATCTGATACTCCTTCCAAAGCCCCCCCAGTGGCTCAGCAGTATGTCTGCAGACTAACAATACTAAAAACCGGGTTTCGATACCCTTCATGGGCAGAGCACAGATAGCCCATTGTGTAGCTTTGTGCTTATTTCAAAACAACAACTTCCAAAGCCCTGGAGAGTGCACTTAAAAACCATATGCTCCAGTCTGGAGATCACTTCTGAGGGAACCTCTGAAACCATATATCTCCTGGAATAAGGAGCAGTTTCAAGGAGAAAAGGGTGGTTTTAGAGAGGTTTCTGGCATAAAAAATTATAATGTTAGTGAAACTACACCTATTATAGTTTATATTAAATAAAATACAAGCTTTTGATGAATACATATTTCAGAACTAAATTGGATGTAAAGTTTGGTAAATATGGAGCTGTCACTCAATTTTAAATGGTTCTAGTATATACTAGGGAAGTTTAAGCTTCAGGCTAAGAATATTGTTTCTGATGAATCAACAGTTATTGTGTATTAGTAATGGAAAATACATGAAATATTACACAATAAAAATGACGACTACACAGGCCTGTGAATTTAAACTTTATAAAAGTTTTTTTTTATTCCAATAACATTTTCCATAATTCAGCTATGCAGATTTCAAAAATAATTTTTTTTTCTATTGTCATGGATTTTTTACAAAAATGGAAGAAAAAAACTCATACTAAAATGAAATTATTTTATTCAACACAATTAACATTTAATGCTATTATTACACTTGGGTTCTAGAATAATTGATAAAGTTCTCATCACAACTGGTCTAGAAAAATTTATGGCCAGTGGTTGTCCACATTTTAATAATGAAAAAATATGACCTAATTTCAATGAAAATGACTCACTTATGTAAAAGTTCATAATCGTGAAAAATCTGTACCTGATAGAGAAAAATGGGTATTTTTGGATTCAGCATTCAGGAATTACTGTAGAACACTATAAATTTAAAGATAATAAAACCATGGCAGGCCTGTATTAATATTGGGCATTACATGAAATGTTACACAAGTACAAAACAAAAGTTAGTGCATTAGTAGTAGACAATACACAAAGTGTTACCAAAGTATAAAACGTTTTGTGTAGTGGTAAAAAGGTGACAAAAAAGTTACCACAAAAATTAACTGATGCAGCAAATGACTTTACTAAAAGCAACAGAGACAACACTCTCTACAAAAGTTTTTTGACTATAGTGAAACACATCTTTATTTTATTTTAATAAAGTAACAATTAAGCTGTGATATATCTTTATTTTATTTGACTAAAGTGACAGTTAAATGTGTAACATAATTTTATTTTTGTCAAGTTAAAGGGTTCAGCAATCCCAAAAGTTTGAGAACAATTATCTTAGATTACTAACAAATCTGTAATGGGTGAAAAGTACCCTGATTCAGGAAAATTGTACTTGCAGTTGGAGAGGCTTCTAGTGTTGAATATTCAAATATAAAAGTAATGTTTGACACAGAAAGTAAAACATGTTATTCTAATAACCATTTATGCATTTAATGCAATGTTTTCTGCATATAAATATAACAATTTGAATGTAATAATTAAAAATATTAAATATTTAATGAGCTAATTTCATACACTTCTCTTTATTTAAATAAATACAACAGAGGAAGGTTTATTCGTTGAGGGAGTATTATAAAAGCAAGTTATGTATTAATCATTCTAAATGCTACATCACAAGATCATTATTTCTGCAAAATAGGAATCAATTAAGGAAGTCTTTTCATACATTTAATCTTAAGTGTTAAGGTATCCTTGTAATTCATACTTGATATATCTGAATGTTAATTAAATGGAAATATATTTCCATTCAACCAACTGCCACTAACGTATTGTAGTGTATCACATCAGTTTTAACTATCTGCTTTTCTTAAACCACTGGGGGGTTTGAACAACTTGCTAATAAAAGCATGGCTGAGGTAGTAACTAATTCCTTTTGTCATATGCCTAACCATAATCTCTTTCCCCAATTTCATTAGATTATTAAAAATACTTGTAAACCAAACCAAAATGACATGACAATTTCATTTGTAGTTGCCAGTATGCAGGTAGGACTATTCTACTAATAACTGATTTATTTTACAAAAATACCTTCACTCATTTCATCAGTTTTATGTCACAACACGAAAATGAACAGTGTTAATGTTATTGAAGAGTACAGTTAATTTAATTTAAAAAAAACATCTTGTAGAAATGTATCACACAAAGTTGTGAAAATAAAATTTCGACATAAACGTTACAGTGATTCAGTCAATAGCTAGACAAAAAACATTTCTACATGTAAGGAGAACAAAGTAATTGTGAAGGTCTAACAGTCAAATCAAACTTTTAGATAGATGTAATCATTTATGTTGAAAAAAAAAACACTGAAGAAAATGAAAAGAAAATTCAATAAATGATTACCAAGGAAAATTAAGATCCTTATAGAAATTAAAGAAAGTGGATATACAAAGAAAACTGAGGAGAATCATTAGTCATTATCTGTAAGACTGACACACAACAAAACCTACAATGCTATTTACTAATTACAACCAGCAACAAAAACTTGAGAACCATTCTAATACAAAGAGGACAGAATGCACTAACCTCCCAGAGGTTCATGTATATTAACTTATTTTTTATTTTCTCCATTTCATACTAAAATACTGTCAATAACTTAAGACTAAAATAATGCACATGTATTTCATATTTACAGTACTCACATGAAACATTATACACAACTGAATGAACAATAGATATTGGATATATATATATATACATACGTTGAAGATATATTTTAACTTCAACATTTTATTCAATAATATTTCTGAATCTGTGCTAATCACTTCTTTATACAAAAGAAATTATGAAACCATTATGGCATAGATTTATAAATTTATATCTCACAAAAGATAACAATGACATGGTCTGTTACATCCTCTGAAGTACAATTTAATGACAACTTTTTTCTTAAACTGATTCTTCATCTTTTGGTTGTTGTAAACGATGTGTGAGAAGAACCGACTCGCATCCCTGAATGTCAGGGTCTACTCCAAGGTTTTCTAGTTCTGTTAGCACTTGTTCTAGTGTCAAATCAGAAGATTTGGTTGCATTGTTTGCATCTTCATTTATTCCATCTTGTGTGATGTCACTAAGAGCTGCTGTCACAGCGTTACTGCTCTCGGATGTATCAGAGTCTTTGCTCTCTGACTCTCCTTTCTTGGTTAAACTACCAAAGTAGAAAATGTTTTTCATATAAAATCGTAGATAAACATCAGTGCTAATTCTAAAGCACTAATATATTTTAATATAATCTATACACCTGTCTATTAAAAACTTAACCAAATAAGAAAAATCTATAATCAGTGGTTTTTGACCAATATGCCATAAAACAATATTAGCATATTTCTTTACTCCATAATATTTCTGTGTTTAGTCCTCTAACCTCTGATGACACAAGTCTATCAAGAAGAGAGACACAGATAACATCTTCACTATTCAGTTAGGCATATACTTGTTTGGCCCTGCTTCTGTATTGTGCTCACCCCAAGTGAAGGTGAACTCATTTCAAGAGGTAGTACAGATACTTTTACTGATTAGTATGAGTCGGAAGTTTATCTCCCTTGGAAATATATCATGGAAATTACTGCTAATATATATAATCTGGGACTGTAGGAAACTGAACTAGAGCTTTCTGGGACTGTAGGATACTAAACTAGAGCTTTCTGGGTCTGTGGGATACTGAACTAGAGCTTTCTGGGACTGTGGGACACTGAACTAGAGCTTTCTGGGACTGTGGGGCACTGAACTAGAGCTTTCTGGGACTGTGGGGCACTGAACTAGAGCTTTCTGGGACTGTGGGGCACTGAACTAGAGCTTTCTGGGACTGTGGGACACTGAACTAGAGCTTTAGTTTCATGTAAAAGTTTTGTAACATTAGCATTACTCTTGCACCTCTCTTCATCTAATATGGAGAAAAGTTTCAAGTATTTAAACAGACCAGTTTAGATGTAACTCTGAAAGTTTCAAGTAATGAAACAGACCAGTATAGATGTAACTCTGAAAGTTCCAAGTAATGAAACAGACCAGTATAGATGTAACTCTGAAAGTTTCAAGTAATGAAACAGACCAGTTTAGATGTAACTCTGAAAGTTTCAAGTAATGAAACAGACCAGTTTAGATGTAACTCTGAAAGTTTCAAGTAATGAAACAGACCAGTTTAGATGTAACTCTGAAAGTTTCAAGTAATGAAACAGACCAGTTTAGATGTAACTCTGAAAGTTTCAAGTAATGAAACAGACCAGTTTAGATGTAACTCTGAAAGTTTCAAGTAATGAAACAGACTAGTTTAGATGTAACTCTGAAAGTTTCAAGTATTGAAACAGACCAGTTTAGATGTAACTCTGAAAGTTTCAAGTAATGAAACAGACCAGTTTAGATGTAACTCTGAAAGTTTCAAGTAATGAAACAGACTAGTTTAGATGTAACTCTGAAAGTTTCAAGTAATGAAACAGACCAGTTTAGATGTAACTCTGTAAATATCTCTGTTTTATTCATTCCTTGGTTTATGCTCCTTCTTCTTTTGCTTCCATGTTCATTTTGTTCTCTTAAATATTTCTTAAACCTGTTGTGTGTTTTCAATACTTTAACTGTCAGGAACTAGTGAGAACTTGAATATCATAGAGTGAATTATTAAATTCTGGTGGTATGACCTGGGATATGTCAGAGTTTATACTGAATGAGTTTCTTTTCTTCTACTTGACTATGTTTACTGTAGAGTCTGTAAATCATGATTGTGGTAGAAACTTTCTTAGACCACACAGAACCTATCACAAACAGGAATGATCTGAAATGCCATAAAAGAACTGGAAAAGGTCTTCTCTTCGATCAAGAGTTTTCACGAACTATGTTGAGGACTATTCTTCCATTCTTGGTTCATCCTTGGGAACAAAAGATCACTATTGACTATAGGTACTTTTGACAGTTGCAACTAAATCTTTGATGGTTACCACCTACACTCGGATGATCTCTATGGGACTCCTAAACATTATTTCTTTAGGCAAAGCATTGCTAGATATAGTCAATGATAACTACAAAAATCACTGAAAAACATATTGCATACATAGTTTGTTATGAAGATATCCAAGACTGCCAGATGAACAGTCACAATCTCATCTCAATTCTGCAGTACCTGGGACAGTCAGAAGCCTTACAAGCAAGGCACCCTGTTAACATTTCAGGATCACGTAGAAGTTTGCCAAGATCAACAAAGAATGTGAAAATGAGACCTATCCTTACACAATGCAGTGTTCTACATCAGACTTTCCCAGAGATACCAAATCATAATTTTTATTTAAATCACAACCTTTCAACAGTTTATTTATATAAAATTTCTACACTTCAAAAGCCTTATTGTAGGACATCATTTTACACAAATCTCTGGGATAAAAAATCAACTGTTTTATTATATTTCTCTACATATACATATATAAAATCTAGAGCCAAGTAGACCTATATGTTTTCATACTTACTAGCATTGTTTGAAGGGCTGTGATGGTATGTTTTCTAAGTCAAAATCTTCAAGATTTCTATATTGCTACATAACATATTAAAGAAATTCCCTACCATTTCATCCATCACACAACCCGTGCTTTCTGTATTAAGAAACGTATCAATAGGTGACAGCATCAGCAGATCACAGGAATGTTGTTTGTATGAAGAAACAAATCAAAATGAAATCCTTGACAGTTTCATTGTATTAAAGTGTCCATTTCTATTTAGTAGGAGAAATGGGTGAAGAACCCCTTTGTTTGGGGCCACGACTTCTTTTTTTTTTTTTTTTAGAAGAAGAAAAAGAAAGATCTGGTGACCTCTACAGACCAATTGAGTGGATCTGTATCAGTGCATGACTGAATAATGGTTATGCACCCTTGAGACCACACAAGAGGAAAACTAACAGTCACTGGATGCAACAATGGGGACAAATAAAACAGAATAATACTTTAAAAAAAAAAAAACATAACTGATTAAGAAATTAAATAGTATTAGATGACTTGTATGGTTCACTTAACTAGAAAGTCAGTATTTTACCTGTTCCAATCAATTCTTTCATTCACCTTAAGATGGGCACCATCTTTCAACATGCATATAGCAATTCGAGCAATGTTCCGAGCATCGTCAAATCCACAGTGTTGCTGACCTTCGAACTTAAGTCCAAGCAACTCCAACATTGGTACCAAAGAATACTGCCAGATATGCAAATAGTCAAATATGCATAATAAATATCTGCAAAAATGTTATCACACGATATAACTATGCTTATGGCATAAAAATATCACAAGCAGGATAATGACTTCTACACATTTCTACCATTAATTAGTGCATTAATTCAACAGTATATGAAAGGAAATGTAACACACATCATAAAGCTATCTTTTGAGAAGATAAACTTGTGACTTAAATGGTTACAGTTAAATGATACAACAGTTGTGATCACTGGCAAAATCATGGGCTCACATCCCTCTAATTAACAGAGTCTTAGTGCAGCATGTTTGTTAGTGAGTATTCTAGGTAGCATGGTGCTACTTGTAACTTTGAACTACTAACCACATGGAGGCAACTGATTAGTAACAACCTTGATAACTTTTATAAGATATTTAGTTAATAACTTATTTATTTATTTTCACTTTAATTAATTAATATTATTACATATCATTTTTTAAAATAAAGTTTCCAACCTGAATAAGAGGGAATTTTATTTTAATATAAAGAACCGAGTGTTAACAGCTGCTTTACATTATAACATCAAGGCAAACGAGAGCAAGTTGTGCCTGGTATCAAGAAGATGGTAAATAATTCAACGTACTAAGCAAATTAGCCTAAATAAACTGCTGTGTTATCAAAACAATTTGAAACTACTTATAATACATATAAAATATTAAGAATATAAAAACTTACTTTCAGTCATTGAGGACAAAATCTATGTACAATGATTCTTATCAGGTATAAACTTTTTAAAAGGCAGTAAATTTACTATTTTGCTTAACATTATTCCTGTCAAACACTACTGTTTCCATTTTGTTGTGTTTCTAGATATTAATGTCTAACAGTTATCAAATATTATTATTAATTAACAATCTAACATTTACTTGACACTATAAAGTAAATATACTATTTACTAGCCACACAACATTATAGCAACAGAACAAACAAATATAGGCCTTTTTAGTTTTGTTAATCATAAAGCTACACAATAAGCTGTCTGTGATCTGTGTACCCTTCCTGCAATCTAAGTAAACTTATCCAAGTTTATTATTATATTCTTAAAGTAATTCATAATTAAATAAAACAGAATGTCTGTAAATGCATTACATATTTTATGAAACATTCAAATCTAAGAACCTACTCACTAATTACAAAATAACACAAATGTAGAGCATTATTTCAGAAATATTATTAGTAGATGATATATACAGGTTTTATTGTGGGACAGCAAGTGAATTTTTGAGTCTCAAAAACA
The DNA here is from genome assembly GCF_004210375.1 of Tachypleus tridentatus. Classification (NCBI taxonomy): domain Eukaryota; kingdom Metazoa; phylum Arthropoda; class Merostomata; order Xiphosura; family Limulidae; genus Tachypleus; species Tachypleus tridentatus. Next base: position 185,986,459 of record NC_134831.1, read on the forward strand.
GACAATATATTCTCTATTGTAGCCATTCAAAGGTATGCTTGTTCATAACCAACTGAAAATAGTTTGTTATTAAGAAATGTACAAAAAGAATATTAAGCTTCACCTAACATGAGGGAAGTCTGAGATGTAGATGAAATCCAATTTTCCAAAATACTTATACAAAATTTTTTTATTTACTTATATAAATTTGAAATTTGGGATAATATTAGAAAATTTCTAAAAAAAACATACCAAAAAACTTATCCTACCTGTATAACACTTAATGCATTTAGATTATTACATTCATCATTATTTGAAACTTACATGTAATTTTGAAGTGAAACTAAAACTTTACTTTCTGGGCTTGTAACAATTATTGGGGGAGAGGCTATGCCCTATCTTTGTTATATAGTACATACATTGTATTAACATTAATTAATTCAGACTTTTGTGCTTTCCCCCCAAAAAAATTCTAATCTAAAACTCCTCTCAAGATTTTCCATCTTAACGTCACCCTCAAAGACAACATAAAAATTAATGAATGTGTTGTATATATCCAAAATTAAAGGTAATTACACCCATTAGTTACAACTGATTTACTCCACAGACAGGAAGTAAGAGGGAGACTATCAATAGCAATGTAATTAACACAAATCTACTGTAAGAGTTTTATGGAATTTCCAACGTTTCTAACCAAGTTAAATTATTGATTGTTGTTCTATGTTTGAACACTACTTACGAGGTTAACAGGGAATATGTTTTCCTAGCTAAACTCCCAAGACACACACCTTAATTTATTATATAAATATTAATACAAATGTCTTTATGTAATGAAAAGAGAAAAATGTGCATACAGTTTTATATGGCATCTGTTGTCATAACTACATGTTACTACCTTTCAAAATGAACACAAAGTAAAAACTGAATCATACACAAACTGGAAAGATCTGAATTAATGATCCACAAAATGTAAATTAAGGTCAAAAACGTTTCTTCAAATATTGACCTATACTTTCTTTTATGTTTCCAAATTAAGGCTTAGCTGTAGTAAATTAAGTCATATTAACCTCTTGCAATGATGGTTATTTCATTCAGTCAGACCACAAAGTATTTGTATCAAATAAACAATTAACAATGTTTGGAATGAACCATAACTATAAAATGGTAAAAGTTTCTTTTAATTTATTTTAACACTAGTCAGGTTTTTGAATATCTTTCACTAAGCATTAAACAAATCACCTTCTCTTGGGTATGAACTAATTCGATAATATGAAAGTATAAAGAATAAATTTTGATATGAATGTCTAGATTAAAGACAACTGATCTAGTTTTCTTACAGCCTAAAGACACAATTTTTTGCTTAAATCAACATTGATATCTATATTTACACAATAACTATAAATCAAGTAAATTTAATATATCTTTGAAAACACAAATTTTATAATTGTTTTAGAAAGTACAGATCATCTATTAGACTTCTGACTACTGCATTAATTACCAAGTTTTATTGAAGGATCAGAAGTACAGAATGTGATGTATATTATACAAAAAAGTACTGAATATGTAAATCAGCAATCCTCTTGCCAACAACAACCAACATAAAAAGTCATGTAAGAACAGACTATATAAGAGCTACATTCTGAAACTGTTTGGCATTGTGTTGGTACTGTGATGCTACTGCAAATTCATCTATTTTTGTAAGTGCAACAGCCCATTATGACACAAAACATTTATAATGCTGTCATCAAATTGAGGATTTTGAATTTCCAAGATGAGGATCTCTCTTATACTCAATGGCACTGGAAAACAGAGAAATATGGATCAGTTTAAGGTACCAGGACCATCTTGAAAATGACCTCCAAGAATTCATACCCAAGATATAAGCAAAATGTGGTGTATTGTAGATGAGGTGTCACAAGTGCAAAGGTCAATGACAAGACTTTTCTATCTTTCCAAAGCAATGGTATACAGCATTATCAAGAAGGTTATTTGTTTGAAAAAAGTGACATAAAATAGGTATACATATAATACTTTTATGACACATCTATTCAACCATTGCATATTCTCAAGCATATGAAGCATAAAATGAGTATTCATGCTACTTTTCTGAATGGCATAATAAAACGTACAGACAACTAATAAAGACTACTGAATAATATTAAAACTGTACCAAGCTACTAAGTTAAACCTAGTGTTTTATTAGATTTTTCAATTTAACAAAAGGAAAGAAATGCATTATATTATTCAAAACTCACACTTTTAGTTCTGTAAAAATTAGTGTATGCTTTTCGGATATTAACCCATTTTCTTCCCCACCTAGGAAATGGAATTTTGCAAAATTGACATTGTAGATGTAAAAACCTGCCCATGTCCCAGGGTCTGTAAAAATTAAAATAGCAATATTATATATATTTATTCACATACAAACACACATACATGCACAAATAATATGTATTTACAAATTAAAAAATACACGAACTGTACCAATTTTTATCCCATGAACTACAAAAGAAGCTTTAACTATTAATTTAATGCATTCGTAACTTCTAAGAATGTTTGAAAATCATGAACCTCTTCAAATGATGGTTATTTCATTTAGTCAGGCCATGAGGTATTTGTATCAAGTAAACAATTAATAAAGTTTTAAATTAACCATAACTATAAAAGAATAAAATTTTCTTTTAGTTTGTTGTAACACCAGACATCACTGTAAAGTGGCACATGAAACAAAATGAGTAGGTTTTACAATCCTAACATTAAGCTCCTTACCCATCTGTTGCTATACAAAATGAATAGTCACTTCCTAAGCCTCTATCTTTAAGCCAATTTTCAAACTTCTGAAGCACCTCTGGAAATGTATCAGCACCATCAATTGTTTCCTATAAATAAATAAACTTTTTCAATGGTTATTGTAACTGAAAATTGGTTACCGAATTTAAAAAAAGGCCATTAATTTCAAACACTTAAACCAAACTCATGTTCGAATTTGAGAGAGAAATGTCACTAAATCTTTATTTGTGATAAAATAATCTCCTTACAGGGTGAATAGCAAATGGAACTTCAAATCTCATGTGTAGCATCTGAAATTGTACATTACAGACTAAAGATAATAAAAATATAAACACAGTATCACAGCAAACATTTCTTTTAATTACAGGTACTTAAAGATATTTTATATCAGGCCATAACTATTATCACTAGGGCCAATGAGAGTATAAATGTAGAATGACCTTGTACCACTACTCAGATATCATCTTCCAAAATAAAGACTTATAAACAAGAACAAACAACAGCAATCCACAAGAGTCATATTCATACAAAACTGTTATATACATAAGAAATGTTAGTAAAATACAAATATTACATAACTGAATTCTAAGATGCAAATGTAACAAGAACTATCAGATCAAATAACAAAGTATTTTTATGTGATGCAATACGAACAATGTCCCACTACTGTTCCAAACATTCCTCTTAAAAACGAAAGCTTCAGATGTATATATCTAAAAACTGTTGCAGTTTAATAACAAATCAAATTTTTCTTTTGTTAGGTCACACTCCCTAGTTGAAAAGGTAAAGTGTTGTCACTACAATAAAGTTAATAATATCTGATAACACTCTTGGTTTTTTTATTACTTATTCCAATTATGTTTTACACTTTATACAGTAAAGCTATAGCAATTAAAACTTTCATATAACAGACTATAGTATAATTTCTTTCACTTATTTAAGTTACTTTAAAGGTATACAGTCAACACTAATTAATTCAAAGTACTGTATTATTTCAGTGGAAGTTTTTTATTTGTTTTTTTTTCATGTAAACAATAAATGAAAATTTGGTTGTAGAGTTACCCAGCAAACTTTTAAAAAATGAATTATATCATATTATAATAACAAAAATAAAATAATATAGCAGTTAGCATAGACAGGGTAAACAGTTTTTAACATAACAATGCTATAATATCTAAATAACTTGCTAGTTTTATTGACTCCCTAATATTTTTCAAACTTTGTAACACAGCAAATGTTTAAAAAAATGCAATTCTTAAATAACATTACAATCTCTAAATTTAACAGACATGTAGCAAGTTAACCATGCTGATTTAAGAAATATTTTTTAATAAATAAAGAAGCGTGAGAGTCCACAAAGACTGAATTAAACAAAGAATAAATTCTGTAGGTGTTTCATTTTTATATAGAAATTTTTCCTTTCAAATGAGATAGCACAAAATTCTTTTTGAAACCAATTCATAAATATTATCTTAAAACATTCACAGGAATCTAATTCTTGAAACTGTAACCAACAAAACCTTCAGGAGGTTATCAGTAAACAACATACACTGGTTCCCAACCACAGGTTCACAAGATGGTTGAAAAATATATATATTTTAAAATATAAAAATTGAATTTATGTTTTTACAACATAATCTAAGAGACTTCAAACTTTTCTACTGTACATAGCAGTCCATCAAACTTTGGTGTTAGGACCAGCTGGTTGGCAGTTGGAAGAAGATTGGAAACCAAAGGTTTAAGTGCAATCAACAAAGTAAAATATCTATGATAGCAGACTTCATTAAAGAACCTGGAAACAGTCTCCATAACAAAAGCATTTGTTTGGTAAAGAACCTAGAAATATTCCCTTGAAAAAAATGTAATTGTTCATGTTCAACTTGACAGTTAACTCTATGGTAAACATAATTACACAGGCCTACAATGGTTTTATTATCTGGAAATTTTTATATGTTCTACAGTAATTCTAGTACACTCAATCTGAAAAAAATATCCATTTTATTCCATCACATACAGTTTTAACAAAACAACATATGTACTGTTACATAAGTGAATTGTTTTCATTGAAAACTCGGTCACATTTTATTACCAGTGACAGATTTAAGGTTGTGTGGGCCCAGAGACTAATAATTTTTATGGGCCCTACATCCCATGTAATTGTACATAGAATAAAATTATCAACAGGCCCTAGGGCTGAGCCTCCTCTAGCTCCTACCTGAATAAGCCACTGTTTATTATGCTTAAAATACTGACAACCACTGGAGAGAAGTGCTTAAAAGTCGTATACAACTCTTAGGACAAATGTCGTCTTAAGGTCAAGGAGCATTTTAAATCAGCATGATACCTCTTTTAAAGTTTTTTCCTCCCTTTATTTTGAAAAGACACTGAACTACCACTTAAAAAAAATGTGTTCCAATTCAGCTACTACATCCCTAGATGCTCTAGAGTTTTCTTCTTTAGTAATAATAAAAGCTTCAGTTTTATTTAAGAAATGTTATGAAAACTTACAAGTATTTTAAATGCAATTTGAAATAATTTGGCACATTTTTCTATGGAAGGTTAGATTCTATCAGAAAATCCAGGCACAACATCAACCCTCAGATCCCGTAGGAAAAAGATGGTGCACATGAATGGAGCACTGGCATCATCTACACCAGCAGAACATCACATTCATGGTTCACCATACCCAATGGTTTGGAACTGGAAAATGGCAACAACTCCCATAGTCCACTTGAAGAACAAGGAGATAAAATGGGGTGAAGAATCCAGAAAAAATCCAGATAAAAGAGAACACATGTGAAATAGTACAGAATGCAGGAGATACTAATGGTAAATACATCAAACTAACAATATCCACAAGTGTATGAAGAAGGTCTTTATGGACAAGCAAAGCAAAGAACAACTGGATAAAATTTCAAACAGAAGTAAAATAAAGTAGAGAAAAACCACAATAACATCCCAATCCAAAAGGACTGCTCAATAACAAGAACCAAGAATCCAGAAGGAACATAATGATATAGAGGATAGGGGTGGTAAACACAAGATGGTACTGGGTAAAACAAAAGGTGTATGAAAAATAACCCCAAGTGGACAGGTTAGTGGGTTGGACACAGAAAAGGCTTCTCCAAATTTATAATCCAAACCACTCAACCAGCTTCTTAAAAGAGGAGATGGGTGTAATGGGAAAATGCAATTTCAGAATGAACGAACAAAAGCTAGTCATCTACATAGTTGTGTAAGCACACACCTCAATTTTAAGTTGGGCAAAATGTTTTCACCACACAACAAAATACATATGGTGCCAAAGCAAGCCCAAAGGGCAAGAAAATTGAAGATAGCACACTGGTACAAATAAGAAATAGGAATGTGTAGATAGGCATTTGATATTTATATATTGGTCATCCACAAACCTGTAGTGGAAGCCTGCTGTGGGAAAAGTTTGGACTTGTTAAGATGCCAGTTCCCAATTTTTTTGGGTGCAACACACAACCTAGAATAAAAGCCTAGGGAAGAATGGCTGACAGGGTTGATAGCATTCTGTGAGAGAAGAGTCTGTACCACCTCAGACAGTTATGAACTTGTAATAGGATCCCAAGGTAACAGAAAAGATTATGAGACTAGGAAACACCAGGGGTGTGGAAAGGAATTGAATCACAATTCCTTTTGACAGAACCTAAAGAATCCAATGATTCACATCATATATAAATAAAACTGGCCAAACAAGCCACAGGATCAATACTGGTACTGTTAGCAACAATGAGACCTGCACTGATAAAAGTGGCAAGTCGAGATGGAACTCCTAATGGAAGGAAGAGGTAATTGACAGAGGGTGTTGGAGGTGAAACAGAAACAGGAGTTTGCAAGGGTTCAAGTTGAGACAAACATGCAACCAAGAACAAAAGGGTTGAATGTTGCCTCACAGATTCCACATGAGATTTCAAACTCAAGAATTTCCCCCAAAATGAGCCATTGGAGTAATGTACCCATATGTAAGTCCCAAAGGTAAGTTTCAGGAAATAAACTTAGAAAAGACAGCCGCCTTCCCCATAAGGTACCAAAAACAAAGAAATCACTTGTAGAGAGAGAAAGCTGAGTAGGACAATCAAGCCAATATAAAGATATACCACAAAATTTCCTCAGAAAAACAGTGGAGTGCCTCAGAAAGGTTGTTTATGGTGGACAAGTACCATAGGAAAGTTGTAAGTATAATATGAAAGTAGGAAAACTGGTTTTGGGATAAATGGACAGAACTGTCAAGGTCAACTCCCCAAACTGGCAGTAGTGATTCTAACTGTTGGGAATCAAGTGGCAAGCTAGAACTGATTCTTGACCCATGGAAAGTAAGGCATACTAACATCAACTCACAGATGAGAAAGAAATTAAGAAGGAGGGAAAACAAAATATTCAGATGAAGGGGTGTCATATCGTAAAAAAGAAATAGGATTATAAGAAATTAGGAAAGTGGATAAAACAGAACATGCTTGAGAAATTATGTCTAAATAGGCCTGGCAGATTCTACAGGAGAGGCATGAAAAAGCAGAGCATAATTGGCTGGAGAAAAAAGGCTGTTAAAATCATCATCATTGTAAACAGGTCTGGTTTGTTCAGGAGAAAGTTAATCACTACTAGGTGTTGAAGGTCGACTCAGATAATGAACAATCTCTAGACAAATAAATGATGAAACTTTCTAAGTCTATTTATTCTGACCTATAAACAGCATGTGATGGTAGGAGTAGGTAGTATAACCTCCAAAGTGGTCATACTAACTTTGGTATTCATCATGAAATGATGCAATTGTGCAAGTTATTCAAATAAAAAAGAATAAGGGAAGTCTGCAGAGAAAACTGTAAAATTTTAAATAGTAGTAAAATTAATAAACAATCTTTCCACTTTGTATAAAAGTAACAGAAAAAGAAACATGAAAACAGACACCCCACAAAACACTGCCAAAAGAAAAGTTATAGTTTGGTAGAATCAAATAGTAAAAGCCACAAGTCAGGAGATTGTGTCATACACGTCTTGTTAGAAGGTTGACAATTTGTGTGTAACATGCAGTAAAACCAAAATAATTGTGTAAGTAAGAGCACATGGCTTGTGACACATGAAAAAAAATTTGCATATAGAAGGCAGCACTTAACAAGAATAACTATACATGTACTTTACTGAAAAGATACTTTCAACAAAATATTTTTTTTAAATATGTTTCATGTAATTAATTTTTCTTTTTTTTTAGTTTCTCAATATCTTTCAATTTGACTGACCAAGTAGTGACAGCTTTGTATTTGTTCAAAGTCTTTAAAGATTTAATCCTACTAACTTCTAATATAGCTTGTATGTCTTCAGGAAATTTGGCATCTTTCAGTAAACATCATAGGTCTTTCACACACAAAAATCATATTTTTTAGTGAAATATTTTTAATAAGCTAAAAAAACACATTTATCTGTGAATATAGTATTTGTTTTAAATAATCCATGTGCAAAGAGATTTTCATGTCAAGATTAAAAATACTTTCCTTCATCTTGAAAATCTCATATTATATTTGTGTAATCCCCAAAATCACCTAAATATACTTCTAATGTTTGTTTTCACTCAAACTTTATATTTTATTTCCCCTAACTCTATACAAGGTTGGTCAATTTCACACAAATGAAAGAAAAAATTTGAAATACATATACATTATCATTCTTTTAACTTCTGGAATGACTTCAGACTGTAAAATATAACTACATTTGTTTATTCTAAGTAGCTTTAAACTTGTAACAATATATATCTATTTATCTTTAGATTTTATTTCCCGTTGAAATATGTTTAACAGCTATTCTCTCCATTATAAGTTATAAATCATTTGGGGAACGTGCAGATCATGTTATACTATCAAATTACATTCAAGGTTTTTTATATTGCTTATGGATAATATAGAATTAAATGTAAGAAAGCACTATCAATGAATCCTGAAAAAGAATATAAGGCCAGTAGGTGTGAGAAGAGGAGTCTGATTTTCTACTTGATGGCTCTGTAACCAAAACAAAATTGAAAGCTATAAAAATAATCTCCTGGGGAATACACTTCGCTAATTCTCACCAAACTAAATGAACCTGAATCAGTCACGTCTGAGTACAAGGGTTCTGAAATTATATATGCAGAAAGATAAGCATCTTCGTTCATGAAAGTTGTGTGTGTAAGGCTACTGAGAACATCACTGCATACATTAATCAAAGATCTCATTCCTTGATGGATGACCCTGTAATACAGGAATCAAATGTTTCAGATACATCCAATTTTTTTACTTCATCTGATATTCTATTAGACTATGGATTTGAAGAGTTACAAACCATCACTGAGCATTTGAGGCAATTGCTGGAACAGAGGGGATGAGACTTGGCTAGCCATGAGAGGAATTAAATGAAATTGAAAGACAGCATTGCCTATCACCTTGGGAATGAAAAACTTGTCCTTCTGTAGAGTAGGATACTGAACGAAAAGTTTGACAAATACCCAAACTTCCTCCATTTAGTGAAAATCTTATTTGTGTGCCCTGTACTTATAGCACATGTAAAATGCTAGTTTTCTATCAGTAAGTTACTTCTTAGGAACTGGCACTTGGGTCTAAAGTTGTCAACTATAAAAGACCTTTTGCATGTCTTTATAGAGAGGCACAGACAAAAGCTCTTTTGCTCAAAGGACTCTGTTAATAAGTGGTGGATTAGTGGCATTTACACAATGAGGCTAAATGTCAAGCCACATGGGTCAAAAAGCACCAAAGACAATGTCCTAAGGCAGAAACACCAGAGGGTAATAATAAAGACAGCTAAACCTAATTTGGACAGGAAAAATTAAATGAAAATCACTGTTTATAATTTCAAATCAAAAGCTTAATTTGATGCTCTTATTATAAATAAGCAGTAATTTTTTTTAACATAAAGCTACTATATTACATCATAAGTCTCATTGGATAAAGTTAATACTTACCTACCTGGTAAACATAATTTGGAAGGATAATCCAGCTTCCCAAATCCACCATTGAAAAACATAATACTATATTTACTAACCTAAATAGGAAATTAATTTCTATTCTGTTAACATTAATGCCTCCAATAAATGTTTTGGCCTTAGTGCCCTTGAAAATAAGAGAAAATCCAAGGCCATAAAAATGATGAGCTTCCTGGCCTGCTACTGACATAAAACACTGTACCATCTTTCACAAACAGACAGATAATGTATCATTAACTAAAAACACAACTGTGACTTACTAATATTATAAAAGCATAAGACTTGTATGACTTTATATGCAAATTTGTATGTCACTACTAAATGACAAGAAAACAAAATCTACATTTTTTATCAACCTATAGCTTTCATCAATTTCATAAAATATGTACCTTGTAATATAAAAAAATGCAATGATGATTACTGGTTTGTCATTCTTCACACTGTATATCCATTATAATGTGAGGAGTCATAAAGGGAGCATTTTTATAGTATTGAAAAACTTTTAATTAAATAGTTATAAAAGTTACCAACAAATATCCTATTCAAACTATTAAAACCTCATTTGCTTTTTTTTCCTATCACTTACCTATAACTACGCTTCTTTGAAATAAACAATTTCGTAGTATCAACTGAATTCCAATAAAAAGCACTTGTCCAAATTAGAAACAAAGATTTCATAAAAATATTTAAAATTTTAATAATGTAAAATATTACTATTAAAATAAATCTCATTATAAAATAAACGATACAGTACCTTAAAAACCTCCAGAAAACAAAAATGCTCATACTCATTGAAACAGTTTTTAACATGCAAGTACTACAACATAATTCTAAATACCCAACGTAAACACACTACTAATTAGGAAGAAAAGAAATACGTAATTTTTCTGTTGTTAAGAAAAGTATATTTTTAAACAAATTAACAAATAGCTATGTATTACTCCATTCCACAATATCTATTAAGCAGAAGCCAACACAGCCAAAGGAAAACAAAGTCTGAAATATTTTGAGCCCAACTAAATCTTGGAATTTTGTTTGGAGGAAGGTGGAGTCAGTAGGAATGCTCTGGAAAAATGTAAATTAGGAGCTATTCAGTACATTCCCTTGTCCCTCTTTTGTTTGTCTTATATGTGACAGGTATGATGCCCTTAAATTTTTCAGTAATTTGATGAAATCTGGTATCATTTGACAGTTTAGTTGTTTTTTTTCTAAAGTTAAGCATATCAGAATTATAAATCACTATTTTGAAGCCTAGCTGACATGATAGTTACATATTGTGCATAAATTATTTTCTGGTAAATTAACCTTCTTAACCAATTCTTTCAGTTTTCATTTCACCAATTGATTTATTCCTAATAACAAAGGTTATTTCTAGTTTTTTCTCCAACCACTGCCACCTAAATTTGCTTTCAACCAAGCTATCAGTTTCTCTTGTCATCTCTTCATTATGTTACTCAATAATATTTGGTATTTTTTAAAATTTATTCCATCTTTAATTGAAACTAATTTTCAGTATATTTATTTATATAAAAAATTCACATGAAAAGAAAATGAACAATTTTCTTTTCCAGATGATAAGCAAAGTATGAATCAAGTCATTCACAATAGTTATCAGGATCTGTAAGAAGGCAAATAATCTGAATAGTAACATTTAGGATAAGAAATAAAAAACCAAGACAAACTAAAGGTCCAAGATGAAATTAACTATTATTTCAAACAATAAATTAACTTCAGTGATGTTGCAAGAAGGTGAGCAAAAACCAGATATTATTATGACATTCATGAGTGCCTGAATAAATGTGTTTTGGGAAGGTGGCAAAATCAAGCAAAGTAAATAAGCAAGCTCTTTCATAACCTGATGAGAATTGCCACATCCAATACCCAACAAGCCTGCATGGTAGCTATGATTTTCAATATTTAGCTACAGGGCAGGTATCCAGAGATCTTAAGTAAAGGTGTTTGAAAATTTGGTTACTTTTATTAAAATTTAAAATTAAGTGTAATCAGTAGTGTGAAATTAGTAGGTGAATAAAAACAAGTACATTCATATACATGTTGAATAAATAAAGAAAGAGTTTCATTTCTCATCTTATGAGAGGGAGGGAAAGTGTCCCTATATGGATGCCTATGATGACATCAATAAAAGATATAATGAAATAATGTGAAACTAAATTCTCTAAAGGTCTCTGGTTCAAACAAAAGATTTAATGAGCTAGAATCTTGATCCTATAAGTAAAGGTAAGCATAAAAAGAAATTAATTTTTCTCTTGTCATGCAAATTGCAATTTAAAATCAGAGTTCATGGGAACAACATAAAATGATGATCTGAATCAAAAAAATAAGAGCTTAAAAAACACAGATGGTTCAACAATAGCACCTTTAATTATATGAAAAGGTAAAAAAACCTCAAAAACAAAATTCCCATACTACACAATTTTCAATAACACAGTAGAGAATTAGCATTAAAAAGCTTGCCAAAGGCCCTTTCAAATTAAGAACAACTTATCAACAAGAAAATTGTGTTTCTGCATATCTTACAATAAACATTTACTGCTAGCAGATGGGAGTCTCATAAAATTTCTTTTGTTCACATTCCTATGCACAACTGATCCAAAAGCTATATATATGTAAATATTTCTTTCCTTTAACATCAGAGGTGAAACTGAAAAGAGAATCTGTGCTGTAGAAGCTTAATGCATTCTCTGATTGGCCATACACTTTGCTTTAGACTGCAGTTTTACCTGTTCAAAGCTCGTAACATTATTCAAATACCTAAATTAATTTAGGTTATTATATGGTGGAATAAAATGGACTCAGAACCCCCTATATATTATATAAACTTCACCACTGTAAGAGACCTAATAGTATTTCCTTGGTTTGCTAACCTTAGCAGTGTTTATGAGTTTTGAAGACAGAAAACTGTAGTCTGCAGTAAAGTGTACAGTCAATAAAAGAATGAATTTGCATCACAGATTCTCAATATATATATATATATTTATAAACATTAAACAGCAGGTGTGCTTTTTAACACTGAATAAGGAATTTGGTAAAATGTCATAACATTATTCATATACTTAAATTAATATCAGTTACTATATGGTAAAGTGTAACAAACTCAAAACCCAATAGATATGATTGAAAGACTATTTTATTTTGTTATTTCAAACCTGTATACTTTGTTCCAATTGTTAGATGATTTTAAGGCAACAACTCTTAGTAAGCTAAAACATGGTATACTTGGTAAAACAAACTTTATTCCGCACCAGCAATGTTGCAGATCACAAGTTAGAAATTTTACTCTCTGTGAAAAAGTTTGGTATTTTAACATGTAAGTTACAAATTTCAGCTCTCACTACTATCATTAATTTCCTGTTTTCTGAGATAAATTTTAAACCAATATTTAATACATTGCATATTGTTTGTAAGTCACATGCTAATAATTCTAAATCATTAAAGATATAAACAAGTGTATATTAAATAAGATCTGTTACCATACCTGTGATATGCCCGTTAAACTTCGACAAAACTCAGATAACTGTGGGTTCAGGCTAGGTTTACAATATTCGTGGAAAGTGTCAACCTAGAACAGTATCATTGATGTGTTAATTTACAATGGCTTAAAGATCTAAAACACAATCACATACATCACGTTAAATTAGGGTCTAATAAACATAGCAAAATTTGTGAGAGTGAATGCAAATTACGAGAAAATACTTCAAATCTGGATCTTAATTAAACAATCAGTCTGTAAAAGGGATATCTAGTGCTAGTTGAACTGTCTTTCTCTATTTCAAACAAAAGGTTTTACAAGTTTTAATCACATTGTCCATTAAACTATCATAATAATACAATTAGTAACAGTTTAAAACTATCAATAAAACATACTTTGCATGAGCCAGGTATTTCTTACAATTCTCATAACTACAAACTGTGGAAACCTAAACATGTTTTATCTTGTTTATAGTAGTTTGTAACAAATTTGAGTTCAAAAATCTCAGCAAAAATAAACAAAACCTGAGCTTACAATTGCTTTTTGCCTTGTGTCAACCAAAACAGCAGGGAATTCAATTATTTCATGAGGATAATCTGGAACTTTTTCTCCTTCACAAGTAGCTTCAAAGTCAATAACACAGAGAAAATTATAGGGACAGCGAGCATCCTTTAACTGTTTTTCTGTCTCCTGTTTCTTCAACTTCTGCTGTTTATAGAAGTTCTTCAATCTTCTTTTAAGGACATCCACCTCACCTCTATAATTTTTATTACAATATTATCAAACTATAAAATACAAAAAGAGCACCTTATACCTAGATATGTGTACATATTTTTGTTCCGTCAAATACAAAATTACACGAAATTTGGTGATTGATTAAATAATTTTGTTCAGTGAAAGATCAGCTAATTAGCTGTAGAACAATTGTTTTTACCTATTTTCAATACTTTGAAATAATCAACTACTTATGCAGTAATATTTTTCATTAACATTTTAAGATGGAAATGAGGTTCAGAGACACCTTTACCATCACTTTGAAACAACAATTCCTGGTTCACATCCCCTTCTGCATTATTTTTAATGCACTCAAACTTAAAAAAAACCCAACATATTATCATTATAATCATAGGCCTTTCACCTATGTACTAAATGATTTACACAGATCAGTGTAAAAACTGGATGATGGAAAGGATGCAGAAGGAAAATGCAAAATAACTACATATCATCATTACAGTTGTAGACCTATAATCATTTCTCATATAGTACAATCCTTATCTAAACAGTCTTTACCAGATATTGTCACATTCTGACAAATCACTGCTGTTAGGAGGCAGGAAGAATCAGTTTCAAACAGTATATTGTGTATCTGTCTCTATTATAACCTTGAAACAGAATAGTACCAATGATAATAAAGAGATAGTAGATGAGTAGAAAGAAGTGCTTATCACTTCTGTAGAAAAATAAATTATAGTGTTGCCAGTATCTGAGCATGCAGAACCATGTAAAGGCAACCTATAATTTACCTCATGAGATGCATGCTATGGTAAATGACACCAGTCTCAAAGGCTCCAGTGTGACTTAGTAACTTGGAAATATATCCAGTAAACAAGGAAAATGAAACTCCCCATTGCTTGTCTCAAGTAACTTATGGGTCCAATGTAAAAAAAACCAACATCACTACTACCTGTCAGACCACCTAAGGGTAAAAATAGTCATTTCTTACAATGTCAGGTTTTCATGTATGTATGTAAGCTGCATTTTTACAATACGTATTTGGGACTCATTCATAAACATCACACTGTCCATTTGTTTTGAAATATTAATACAATGTATAAACAAATGTTTGTTGCACAGTTAATTACCAAAGTTGTATCCAGAGCTTTAAATAATAGTCCTTTTCTGTCAAAGTATGCACAGGCTGGTTCAATTTCTTTGGTACACAATTCACAAGACAAATTGTGTCTTTTCTACTCTGTTATTACAA
Source organism: Tachypleus tridentatus (assembly GCF_004210375.1). Taxonomy (NCBI): domain Eukaryota; kingdom Metazoa; phylum Arthropoda; class Merostomata; order Xiphosura; family Limulidae; genus Tachypleus; species Tachypleus tridentatus. The sequence goes on from NC_134831.1 coordinate 186,001,693, forward strand.
TATAACCTGTGATACTTTCACTTTAGAAATCAACACTATATGCTCTTTATGACTAAACTCAGAATTATGCAGTCTAGATCTATCTCTATTTAACTAATTTACCATGTCTTACTTGAACTACATTTTGTATGCATATTTATAGCACGAACAAGGCCTAGAACATTCTATGCACTAAGATATACAATGATACAATAATACTCAATCAATACAATGAGAAAATATGGAAGGTTCCCATAACATGACACAATAATAAAGCAAATGAACTACAAAATGTATGACTTGCACAGGTCTATAAACAAACCTACAAAAAACTATCACTTATTAAAAAAAAAACACTACTTAAACTATCTAAATCACAATGCTCTTATTAAACTCAAACATTCAGGTATATCAAAAAGTCTTCCTTAAGAAACATATTTCTAACATTTTTTAAAATCATATACAAAAACATTTCAAGTTCATGCATCAAACCTGCTCATACAATATACACCAACATCTGTAGTTCTCTTTATAACCTCTATGTGGAACCAAAACTCCTGGAGGTACAAAACCTGCCTCATGATCATCACACTGTGAGTTTTACACCTCTGGATGTATGCAAGGGTCTGATGGTCTGTTTGAATGATGAACTCTTTCCTTCAGAGGTGGTGCTGGAATTTCTGGATGGCAGTTATGATGGCTAGACACTCTTGTTCGATTACAGAGTAATTCTTCTCACAACACAACAGATTTTTCTTGAAATACATTACTGGAAACAGTCTGTCTTCATGTTTTTCCAAAAGTGTTGCTCCAATTCCAACATATGATGCATCAACTTGAATGATGAATTGTTTGTAAAATCTGGCATTCTAATGACTGAAAAGCTTCCTAAAATGTTCTCAAACTTCTGAAATGTCCTCAACTATAGTTCTTCACATTCTAACTTAGTCAGATCAATCAGTGGTGCAGTATCTCTAGCATAATTTGAGATGAAATTCTCATCACAAAGAGGCTCATCTGTTCCTTGGTCATCATAGCTGGTGTTTCTTGTATGCAGATTAACTTCTCCTCTTCCATGACAACAAATTCCAGTATGGAATAGCTAATATAGCACTCAGATGGTCTGATGGTTGTGCAGGCCAGAATGTCATACACACAATGCTCAATGTTGGTGTTTGGTGCAACATCTTTTTCTTCAAGCAACTGAATGTCACTACTGAGTTGACTAAACTAGACGGCATCCTCTTGAACTGTTATCAGAAAAGCTGTATTCTTTTTAGATTTTGTCTCTATCAAAATCTGAAAATAACCTTTACTGAGGTCAACTTTAGAACAAGAATTTGGCTCCATCTAGTTTCACCATAACTTCCTCGGGGTAGTTCATACTTTCAGACTCAAACTTTGTTGCAAGGTTCAGCTTTCAGAAATCTATAAAGAAGCTGACTGAGCCATCCCTCTTTTTCATGATTACCATTGGTGAACAGTAGAATGAATCTGAAGGCTCAATGATTTCTGCTTCTAAACATTACCTTAACTTCTTGCTAGAGCAGGTCTATCATTACACAGGACATTTGGAAGGGTTTCTTCTTCACTATATTCATGGTAATTGTCTCAATCTTGTGTTGAAGAAGCTCTATCTTGACTGGTCTAGCTCTGAAGACATCTGCAAACTGGCACAGTAAATCTTGTGGTTCTTTCTTCTGCTTAACAGTCAGTTTTTTCCTGATGTTAAAATCTTTGTACACCTCCACCCAAAAGTTTTAGATCCAATAAGCATCCATCTTCTACGACAAAGTCACCATCTTCTGGTTCTGCATCTGTGACAGCTACACCTATTAGGAAGGCTTCCCTCTCAAAGTACCTATTCAACAGACTGGCTTGGCAGATCTTGGTCTTCCCATTCACTTTCACCTTATAGTCAATTCTGTTGACTATTTCATGGACTTCAAAAAGTCTCTTTCACTGCAGAGTGAGTTTATTCTTGTCTCTGAGTAGCAGATCCAAGACCTTCTGCCTGATCTTGAAACTTTGTTCCTTGGCTTTCTTGTCATAGAGGTGCTTATGACTACCTTGAGCTGAATGTATACATTCTCAAGCAAGTTGATAGGTCTCCTCTAGTCAGTTTCTAAGGTCTAACATACACTGATATGCGTTTTTCACTTCTAACTCTTCTTCTCCTGTCTCACAGTTCTTTCAGTTTGCAATGTTCTCCATTTTATAAAAAGCATAACATATCTTCTCCCATTTGTCTGATGGCTTCTTATCACCTTTAGTGGCATCCTGCTCCTGTTCAGCCACTCCACTGGTTTCCATATACTTTTCTGCCAGCTTAATCATCTCATCCACATCTTTCAGTGCTCCCTCTTTTAGGAACAATGAAATGTCAGTGGAGCACATGTTCGTGAACTGTTCGCATATTAGTAGATTTGCCAGTCCTTCAAAACTATTTTCACACTTAACCATGTCAGTCAATCTTGCTAAGTTTCACCATACACATGCCACCAACTGAAATACAGCTTCTCTGGTGTCAGATTGACTTCTACAAACTTCTGATGAATACCCTTCTTGAAGACCACTTTTAATTTAATCTTCTGATGTCATGCCAACATATACTTGAAGGCCTTTTCCCAATTCTGACTCTGAGAAAATCTTTCATACCTCTTAAGAAATTAGTTCTCATCATCTTGCTGTTCATCAAGTTTTGGTGGCTTGAGTCAGCTGGCCCTTACTAAGTTGTTATTTTTGCATCCTTAACCTTTCTGTTGGGTAAGTTTAGACCTCAGTTTGTGCTCTTATTGTCTGTAGCTCCAGTTTATCTTCTTTATATTTTTTCTTCTTTCTCCTTTGCATTCTTAGCTTCCCTACTTCCAATCTCTCCTCTCTCTCCTTTTCTGCTTTCTCTTTTGTTGTCTTATCTTCTCTACTTCCAATCTCTCTTTTTTCTCTCTTTCTAGGTGACGTTGTTGTTCAACAAATTATTATAGATCACTATCTCTGAGCCCAAGTTCCACTTATCAAAGTTAGTCAAAATGGTTATATAGCATGTTTCTAATAACTGCAACATTTTGCCAACACTACAGCTGTGCATACATAGGCCTACTTTTCCTGCTGTTGTTTAAGTCTATTGCTGTTTACCACTATAGAATCTATGCTAGCTCACCAATGTTAGGTTTTAATGTAGGTTTATTGTTGAAATCTATTACCAACAAGTCACAGACACAAACTACAAAGAACCTGGCTCACACAAACAACACAAAGTTCACTTGTTTCAACAATATATATATTCAAAACAAGTTAAATATATGTACAAAAATTCATTATACTATTGTTTACAACAGGTTCCAGAGCTTTAAGTAACTGTCTCTATTTATCATACCAAAGTCCATACAGACTGGTTCAGTTACTTTAGAACACAACTGATGAGATGCATTCTTCTTCTCTGCTATTACAATACAATCAGTGATAAGTTTATTCATGTTATACTCTTGGTTATCACAGTTGTATCCAGAGCTTTGAATAATTGTTTCTTTTTATCAAAAGTTCACACAAGTTTGTTCCACTACTCTAGAACCCAACTGGCAAGAAGAATTATTATTCTCTACTCTGTTATTACAATACAATCTGTGATTACTATGGCTAACCCAATGGTAAAAGAGAATTCTATACTTAAGAGTGTTCAGGAAATCAACCAACTCTTTTCTCCCTGACCAATTAATTACCTAGAACAGGGAAAAATTCAAAACCAAACACAATGGGCAGTGAGACAAACTTTCAATTCCTACTTAAAGACCAAGGAAAACAAAGAAGGGTTTTGAGTACAGTTAACATTACACATTATTATACAAGGTTCAAGTGAAAAACATTCCTTTAAAGCCACTACTAAGAATATGGAGAAACATGAAATGAATTGCAAAGAAGAAATTAAATCTATTTCTTGGCCCAAATCCAGAGTTATTAGCTCAAATTTTAATAGCTAATCAGTTAGTAATTGGTCAACATAGTAATAATATTTCTATTTTAAACTACAACATATACAAATAAACAAAAAATTTAATACTAAGTAAAGAAACAACAAAGATTACACAAAGCACCAATGGTTTGGTTTGTTTTGAATTTTGCACATAGCTACACAAGGGCTATCTGCACTAAACGTCCCTAATTTAGCACAATAAGACTAGAGAGAAGGCAGCTAGTCATCACCACCCACTGCAAACTCTTGAGCTACTCTCTTCAGCAAATTGTGGAATTGACCATTACATTATAATGCCCCACACAGTTGAAAGAGCAAGCACATTTGGTGCAATGGGGATTCAAACCCTTGACCCTCAGATTACAAGTCAAGTGCTCTAACCACTCAGCCATGGCGAGCCAGAAAACTGAAACATAGCCTGTTACAAATGGAGTTGAAAATTTACAATGGTCACACCGAGCCCACAAAGTACCGAATTAAAACTTTTATTTTTTTAACACGTTTTCACCTGCTATCTAGACGTAGTTCTTTTAATTTTGCTTGAACTTCACTTTTACCCATGCGATTGATTTTTCCATTAAGTTGAGACAGTTGCTTGTAGATAGGGTCACTGAAAGGACTTTTTTCCTTCTTTTCAGCCATTACTGTAAAAAAAGAAAAAATATCAATTGAAACTGACCATAACATTCTAACACAAACTTAAGAGATAAACAAAGTAAAACAATGTGCTCACTCTTTGCTATATTTTCTTGGCAAGGCTGCTGCATATTACAACTTCCTATAAAGCGAATATCTTTTTTTTTTTCATATTTTGCAGAGCATACTTACATGAAACTTTTATATACTTTAACACTCATGGTATTCTAACCATGATGGAATTAAGCAGTAATTTAAAAATTACTCTCAAATTGTATTTCATTTCTTCAGTGGTTCCAACTGATAATTCTTTAATGGAAACTTTAATCCTGTTCAGACCAGTGGAATGTCCACTGACTTGTTTCTGTTTCTTCTTGGCAATATTTGCATGAAACATCAGAAAAACTTACTAAAAATATCTAGTTTCAGTTTTAAAATATTTAACTAATTTGATTCAGTATTTTTATCATTTTTAGGTTGCAAAATTTTATGATTACTATTTACAAAATAAAAAGTTTTTTTTTTTAATTTCTGAAATTAAAATGTCAAATATTTATATCATTGACCAGACATGCAAATCTCTCTCTTTCATTTTCATAGGTCAACAAACAGTGGGCAGGTGCCTGAGAATTAGAAAGTTGTTAATATTTTGAAAGGGAGTAATAAATGTTGCATGTAAGTTATAGGAATGGTTAGTCTTACTTCTGTAGTGTGAAAAATTCTACTGAAGAAAGAATTTTTGCAGAACTATTTAGTGAAATATGATACCATAAAAAATAAAAGTCGGCATGAATTCACAAAATGGAAGTCTTACAAGACAAATCCTTTGACTTTTCTGAAGATGCTATTTGTCATCTGGATCATGGATAGGATATGGACTTGGTGTACTTACACATTTAAGACTTTTAATAAGGTGCTACATAATATATCAGCTAAGAAAATTACATTAGTGGAGGTTTAGGAATGACTAGTTAATTAGATTGTAGGATGATCAAATGAAAAAAACTAGAAAGGAATATATGCTCCAATTAACCAGTATAAAACCAAAAAGTATAAGTAAAAGACATTAAAAGTTAAACTATGCAATTGTTACTTGAGTGTTACAGAGAAGACACATTGATATATCAGTCCTGCATGAAAGAAAACTAAGAAACTACGGCCAAAGAGCAGCCCAGGCAATCTGCTACATTAAATCCTATAGAAACTAGATGGTCAAACAACAACATTAGGTTCACTCATCCTAAATCAACTGCCAAATGGTGTGAAGCCATGTTTTGATCACAGGAGAAGGCATGTGACAGCACCAGAGCAGACAGATTCAGCTGCAGTGTAAACAAGCTCATTTCCTAAATTATCAGCATGGCCAGTTATCTGAAAAAAATAGATAGAAATGGATTAAGAGGGATAAAGAACAGGAATAACAAACAGCCCATCTTGACTCTGACTGTGTCAAACATGCAACCAAAGAAAAAGGAGAAGATTGTTGACACACTGATTCTACACATTATTTTAAATCACAGGCACATCACCAAAAACATAAAGCTGAAGAAACAATGCCATATATAAATCCCTGTGATAAGTGAGCAACAAACAAACCTAAGATGAGGCCAGTATGTCTACCCAAAAGATCCCAACAACAGAGAAACCATGGTGTAGAGCAAGAGCCAAAGATGATAAATGTGCCAGTGTGGAGGTAATAAAGGAGATACTCTCCACTGAAAAACCATCAGGATCTCTACAGATCACTTTGGAAAAGAGATAGATAAATACCATATAAAGGAAGGAAGAGTATGATGTAGACAGGAAAACTGGGCATGGGGTAAACACAAAGGAAAATTAGGGACTGCCCCCACAAGTAACATTGACTTCAACTGCTGAAAGGTGAGAAATGAACAGTTAGCCTCATGGTAAGCTAATGCAAACTGATCCATAGCATGTAGAGGGTGAGACATGCAGGCACCTTCAACCAACTGAGAAACAAAATGCTTAGCATGAACCCTAATATCCAAAAAGGATAGGAAAAGAAATATTGAGATGAAAAGCTATCTTGCAATAAAGAGGGATGGAGATCATAAGAAATTGGAGAAATGAGCAAAACACCACATACATGAGAAATCATGTCTAAAAATGTCCTATTAGGCCAAGTTGATAATGCAGGAGGAAGACATGGCAAAATTTGTTGGTGGGAAAAAAGCTGTCAATAATATCCTTGTTGGCTTGAACAGATTTGGCTTGTTCAGAAGTAGGTTGACCCGTACAACAATCAATCTCACAGTGGATAATAGCAGATAAATCCAACAATGGATCTTGCACTCTGCAACCTGCATGATAGCACTTGCAGGTGGGATGATACCAAAGGGCTAGTGTGAACCTCTGAATTCATGGTTGAAATATAAAATTAAACAAAAATGTTTGAGTGACTAGCAGTGTAAGTTAACTGAAAAATTTGTCAACTATGTAAAGGTAGGAAACAATTATTGAAGAAATTCCAATTTGGAAAGTAAACTCTTCAAATACACAAATTTAAACAATACAAACTTGTTTGTTTGAATTTAAGCACAAAGCAAAACAATGGGCTATCTATGCTTTGCCAATCACAGGTATTGAAACCTGGATTCTAGCATTATAAATCCACAGGCATACTGCTGTGCCAATGGGGGGCAAACAATACAAATAAGCACAAAATGTACACATCTTGACACAAATACAGACAAACAAGAATGGAGAGTTTGGTTTGGGGTTGTTTTGAATTTCGCACAAAGCTGCACGAGGGCTATCTACGTTAGCTGTCCCTAATTCAATAGTGTAAGACTAGAGGAAAGGCAGCTAGTCATCATTACCCGCTGCCAACTCTTTGGCTACTCTTTTACCAATGAATAGTGGGATTAACCGTCACATTATAACACCCCCACGGTTGACAGAGTGAGCATGTTTGGTGCAACAAGGATTCAAACCCACAATCCTCAGATTACGAGTCAAGTGCCTTAACCACCTGGCCATGCTGGGCTAGAATGGAGGGAATCACATACAAAGATAGTTTGTTGCACTCTTATTGGTGGAAGGTTGTCACATAATGATTTATATACAATATGCAGTCTATTCCAGATGGGTGAGAGCTTCAGGTCTTGTGGCAAGTGCCAAAAAATATTTTGCACATAGAGAGCAGCACTGAAACAAGAATATCTGTTTTTGTGAGTGGAGATAATATACTGTATCAGAATTTTTATTTTTCTTCACATTTCACTGGTTAAAATGTGAAACATATTCCAGATCCTGTGAAGTTACTAGTAGGAAATAACACTGTATATGTGCGTAAATTTAATATAGCCATGAACTTATTAGAATAAAATTGAAAAGTTTAAGACATTAAAATTCCTGTTAAGTCTTTCCGTAGTCATCAGGAGCCAGAAAACTTGAAGTTGGCTAATGTTACAGCTAATTTTAAGGGGGGTGAGTTGAAGGGTAGGTGAGAAACATTGTCCAAGTAATCATAGGTCAAATGGTCTTAGTTTTGAGGATATTGATTAAAGATGTTTTTAAAGCCACCTACAGTAACAAAGTTTATTATTGTGTCGAACACCTAGCATGGTGTCACATGGGAAAGTCTCACAAATGTTTGATCTTCTTCAAAACAGTCAGTGCTTTTGTTGATGATGCTACAGAAAAGACCAATGAGAACAATTATTTTTAAGTTAGATCCATAAATTAAAGGATAGCTAGTTCATGATGACAAGAAACACACTTGAAATAAAAATGTATCTCAAGACAGCTGGTATCAGTATTACCAGCAATGGTCAGTTGCAAACTCTCTCTTCCTTAACCTGAAAATGACCTAAAAAGGTCGAAATGTTATTCTCTACTTCATTGCAATACCCAAACCAGCCATCTTGAGATACAAAGGACAGCTAGACAGAATACAAAAAATTGTAATAGAGTTCAGCCAAACTGGACTGGAGTTGCAAGTGGGATACTTCAGAGCTCTGTGCAATAGGACCTTGATTAACAATTCTGATAAGGGAAAGGTCAATAAATTGGTCAACTCTACTAATATTAATATTTTAAGCAGGACACTTTTCTTTAAAAAAGAGAGAGAGAGAGAGATTTGGATCACTGAGTAAATAAGTAGCATATGTCATTTAATTATTCTAAGTGCAAAGTAAGGCATGCAAGCTACCTTTATTTAAACTATAATTACCAATCAACTCAATACCGTTACTAAAGAATAGGATGGTGGTGTTTTTGATCAATCATTTTTTTTAAAGCCTTCTACAAAATGTGTTTTGTTGGTCGAAAAGCAATTGTTTTAGTTGTATCTGCAGAACTATTAAATAAAGCTAAATTTTATTATCATTTCTCTCTACTGACCTCTGATTAGGTCTCATTTAGGGCACTGTATTCTGTATTGTAGGGCTATAACAAAGGGTAAATTCTGACCTTTGAAGATTTGGGGCATATTACCATTGATAATACTAATATCAATAATTTCATGATATGTCATCATAATTACTAATTTATATTTCATTGAAAACACTTCCACTTTACAGATAGTCCATATAAGTCAAATAAAACATTTACACATATTTTAAAAATAGATAATAAGAAATAGTAATCATGGTTTTTATATTTTAAACAAAAACAAAAAATACATCATCTGTGACAATACTTGATGTTATATAAAATACTCATACAGCTACACATGGTAAGCTTGGATTGTAAGAATATCTAACACTGGCCAATTAAAAGAACTGCAGCTGACATAAGTCTTTATTTAACAGTCATTATTCCAAGAATGTTAATAGTATGAAATATTTTAACACAAACTGTTGATTAATTATACATATTTAAAAACAAAGAACTATTGGTCTATCAAGGTTCTCCATCCACAAAAGAACAACTGAAAACCAGCCCTTATCATTCAACTATCTATCAAGCCTTCCATAAAATTCTATCAAATTTATTTCATCCATCACATATGAAAACAAACCATTCCAAAGATCAATTATCCAGTTAGAAAAATAAAAGTCTCCTTTGAAGTTGGCTCTGACAACACCAAAATTTATATTTGTTTCTCCTACTATTACTATTCTTAATATTCTATACAATAACAAAAAAAAAGATAATTCATCAACACTATCAATTTTAAACCTCAATCATATCATCTTTAATTTATTTCATGTAAAAACAATTTCAGTAAAAATAAATTGTCCTTTTAGAACATTTCCATCACAGGTACCATCTTTGTAGCCCTTCTCTGAACCCTTTCCAATAATTAAAAGTTCTTTCTTGGGTAAAAAGCCCAAGACTGAATATAACACTCCAAACACTGCCTGGGCTGTGAGCTTTTCAATGAACTTATGACCTACTTATACATGTATTTAATATTTTGGAAGATACAACTTAAAATCCTATTAACCCTAGCATTTAATTAGCAACATCACACTGTTTAGATGGCTTAAGAAACTGATCAATCAGAACAAGGTTGGTCCTTCTTTTATAATATAAATATATATATATATATATATATATATATTTAATTAAAGTTATCTGCCATTTATTTACCCAACTTAACATAATATAAATTCTTTGTAATGAAGCATCCTCTTCCTCACAGATGATAACACCTAATACCTTAATGTCACCAACAAATTCAGTAACATACTGAATTGATATTACTCATGTAAATTAAAAATAGCAAAGGTCCTAACATGAGTTCTGAGGGACCTACTTGAAACATTAATCCAGTCTGATTAAACTCCACTTATAACAACCATCTGCTTTCTTCCATCCAGCCACTCTTCTATTCAGTTTGGTTTGCTTCATTTTTTATCATTTATAAACAAACTGTTTGTAAACCAACTTGGTCTTTCTTTCACTTAGAGCCACCTTTTTTGTGATTTTCTACAATGAGTATGTCTATTTTGAATACTTAAATTTATTTCAATTTTTCTTCATTTTATCACAAATTTTCATTACTTTAATTGTCCATTACAGTAAATAATTTTTCTCTTATCCTTTCTGAGTTCCTTAGATTTGCCTTAAGGCTTAACCTTAACAAGTCATGCAACTAGCCTAGTTCCTTTTTTTTTTCAATTTCACACAAACAATTAAAACATTATCTGCACTAATCATGCCCAATTTTGAAGTTATACACTATGTAAAAGGCAACTAATAATCAGTGATGTCGAGAAAACCCACTTGTAGAGAAATATATATGCAAAAACAGCTCGTTTGGGTTGAGAAAATATTTTACGTAGAAGAGCGAACTTACATGAGTAACATCAATTTAGTATGTTACTGAATTTGTTGGTGACATTAAGGTATTAGGTGTTATCATCTGTGAGGAAGAGGATGCTTCATTACAAAGAATTTATATTAAGTTGGGCTCTTCTACGTAAAATATTTTCTCAACCCAAACGAGCCGTTTTTGCATATATAAAAGGCAACTAGTTAACACCACCCACCACCAACTCTTCGTCTACTCTTTTACGAAGAAATAGTAAAATTGGTATGAGATTATAATAGTGTATCTTCAGAGAAGGCAAGCATGTTCAAGAACAAAATACAAACCCAATTTACAGATTGCAAGCCAACTACCCTAGCAAACAAGTCAACTGAATAACAAGCCTCTTTTTAAATAATAACTTTTACCAAACGTTTTACTGAATAATGTTATTCTTGTTTCACACGCAGTAATTTAAGAATTTGTCTGGCTAAAATAAAAAAGGTTAATTGTCAGTTATAAAGCCTTTTGGAGTCAAGCTTTTGATACCCAATTTCAAGTTTGTCGAAATATCACACTAACTGCGAGATATAATTGGGTTTACGGCCGAAAATATTGTTCCCAACCACTGTAAGGCCAAGGCACTCAACAGATGAAATATTACATTGTAGTGTTTAAAGGTAAATGCTTAAGAAATGTACACTTAAGTCTCTATAATGATGGCCAGGTTGGTTTTTACTAAATACATTTTAGTTTCACTTGTATCAAATCTAAATTAATTATAGTCATACACTTGATCACAGTTTCAACATTCAGATATAATTCAGTTGGTCAGGAAATAATACAAGTACAAAAAATAAATGTTCCTCCGTTATAATAAATATTACATACCATGAAATGCACCTTAAAAACTTCTTACCGAAAATTTACCTTTTGGATTCTCTTTTCTATTTACGGATAAATATCTTTAATGACACCATGATTAGGGTTAGGAAAACTCTCGCACTCAAGGTTTCGAAGCAAAACGAAATATATCACCACATGTAATTCGATGGATTTGTGTAATACTTTGTTGAGCATTTGTTGTTTTAATTCAAACTTCCTTATCATAAATATTTTTGTTTTTTATACATTCGTATACTTTAAGAAACTGAATCTATTACTTCATTTCAATCGTGTTTACCTGTTCGAAAGTCTGTAGTAATCAATCTCTATTGTTTAATTACATTGAAAGTCGTCTGTATCAATAACGAGACTTTTCACCATAACTGTGATCATCATACTTTACGACAGGCACAATTTTGGTTCGGTTTGTTTAGAATTAAGCACAAAGCTACACAATGGGTAACCTTTTCTCTGCCCGCCACGGCTATCAAAACCTAGTTTCAAGCAGTGTGAGTCCGCAGATATACCGTTGTGCCACTGGGGGAAGGGGCCCACAGGAACAAAAAAAAAAATCTGTTGTAGGGATTTAGTTTTTAAAGGAAAGAAACTTTCTCAAACTGAGGTGTTTGGAGTTTTCGCCCTGTTCATGATAAATTATTTAATGAGTTCATGAACTTAAGGAATTTCGAAAGATTGATCATCTGTTTCACTACGGCGGATTTGAAGACTGGAGAAATGTTTGGCGGGTCCGGAGGCAAAGATAAGATCAAGGCCGAAAACGTCGTTGAAGAGAAGAAGCAAAACGACAAACATTCAGCAAACCACTTCGCAACAAACACTTCCTGATCCTGTTGATATCTAATATCAACATGCTAGTAGGAGTTTTGGGGGGAGGAGTGAAGGTCATACAAGACATTGGGTGCAGTAGTGAGAATCAATCTAGTATTTGATGGCAAGATGAGAGGCAAGGTACATATGTATATGCTGATTGATGAAACAGTGAGAAATTTTTCCACATCAAAAATAAAGGTGGATACTCTAGACTACATGGGATATCTTAGACCATGTGTACGAAGGCACCCATCTGTGACTTAGTGATTTGAAATATACTTGGCAATAAAAGTTTGAAGGTACCAGACAGAAAGAAGACTAATGAAGCAGTAGAATTCAAGAAAAGAAAATAAGAAAGACATTAAACCTCTGCAAGTCTGAAAGTTAAAATTTCCAATGTAGATCTATGGGAACTGAAAAAAGCATTAAAGGAAGACCCTTCACTGCAGAAACTTTGGAACAGTGTCCATGGGAAAGCTGAGCACAAGAGAAATGGAAAAGGGACTTACAGAATAAAGAACCAGAAGGGAGTGCTGAACTGAATCTATCAAAATAGTACTACTGGAAATTAAATATATCACAGTACCAACAGTATACAGGATCAAGTGATGAAACTGGATCGCAAGTCGATTGTGAGAGGTTTGTTTGTTTTGAATTTCGCACAAAGCTACTCGAGGGCTAACTGTGCTAGCCGTCCCTAATTTAGCAGTGTAAGACTAGAGGGAAGGCAGCTAGTCATTACCACTCACTGCCAACTCTTGGGCTACTTTTTTTACCAACGAATAGTGGGATTGGCCGTAACATTATAACGCCCCCACGGCTGAAAGGGCGAGCATGTTTGGTGCGACCGGGATTCGAACCCGCGACCCTCGGATTACGAGTCGAACGCATTAACACACTTGGCCATGCCGGGCCTGATTGTGAGAGGACACCTAGGAATGTATAAGATGACAGACAGAACCACCAGCAATTTTCATTGGTCATGGATCATTGAAGATGCGGCCAAATTCTGCAGGTTATGTGGCATCTGCCAAAGGACAATACTTAGAGTAGCCAAGGTGCCACTAAGATACTTCTCATAGAAGAGCTGTTAAGTAGAGTAGCCGTGGACTTGATCTGACACAGGCAGCCATTACCTGCTGACAGTAGTTGACTATGTGACATGTTACCCAGAAGCCATAGCGTTGTCGAAGATATAAATTTAGAAGATGGAAGTGAGTATCAGAAGCTCTCCTGGCAGTGTTTTGCAGAGTGGGCTTCCCAACAGAAATTTTGAGTAACAAAGAAACTCAGTTTATCTCAGAACTGCCACAAGAGGACTCATCAGCACTAGGCAACTTCATATCACCCACATGCAATGTACTTTGTGAGAAAGTCTGTGGAGTCTTAAAGAATATGCTGAACAAGATGTGCTAAGAGAGACCACGTGACTAGAGCAAGTTCCTGCAGGCAGTTTATTGCTTACATAGAAGCTCCGCAAACAAATATGCAATTTTCACCCTTTGAGTTACTGTGCAAAAGAACAGTACGAGGGCTGATGCAGATAGTGAAAGAGCTTTGGACGGGACAAAAAGAGTCAAAAGTGAATAACATATATCAGAATTTTCCAGACCTCAAGAACCGACTGGAGGAGATGTATCAACTCGCTTCAGAGAGCTTGTATGCATCTCAAAGTAGCCATAAGCACTTCCATTAAGTGCATAAGAAGGCCAAGAATTACGTTTCGATGTCAGACAGGAGATATTGGTTCTGCTACTTACAAACAACAACAAAATCACCCTGCAGTAAAAAAATACTTTCTGAAGTGCAACAAGTGGTCAACAGAATGGACGATAAGGCGAAGGTAGGAGGGAAGACAAAGATTTACCATCCCAGCCAGTGTGTTTAATAGTTGCCCCAAGAGGAAAGAAGACATAACAGATGCAACTATTAAGGCACAGATGAACATTTCAGGTGTTGTTGTCACAGTTACAGACCCAGAAGATGTTTGTCACAGAAGACGAATACCTACTAGAGTTAAGACCACTGGATGGAGATGAGACATAGAAGTAGGTCAACATAAGTAAAGAACTGACTGGTAAGCAGAAGAAAGACCTACAAAAGCTACTGTGCTAGTACCCAAATGTCTTCAGACACCTTATGCAATACAAGATCGATATTGTTACCAAGAATCTTCTCAAAATGACGCCCTACGTGATAAGAGACCCAATCATGCAAGAAATCGAGATAGCATTAGAAGCTGAAAATACTGAGCTTTTGAAGTTGGGCTATTGTTCATCAGTCATAATCCTGAAGAGGGACAGCTCAAACCACATCTGCATAGACTTCTAGAAGAAGAACTAAAAGCTATCATGTCGAATGTAGGTGAGGCCAAATTCTTTTCCAAGATCAACATCAATAAAGGTTATTGGTAGATACCTATGGAAACAGTATCTAAAGAGGAGACACCCTTGTGACACCAGATGGATATTACCAGTTTAAGAGGATACTATTTGGGCTAGGAAACTCAGCATAAACATTCATCGCATGATGGAGAAATGTTGAACAAAACCAGCAACAATGAGCATTATGTAGACAACATTCTGACTCACACAGCAAGATGGGAACCACCTACAGAAACTTAGCTGCCCACGAGAGCAAGGGCAGCAGCTTTATTCATTAGACCATCTAAATGCTACATCATTTATTCTGTGGTGAACTTTACTGAACACAAGATGGCGAACCAACAGATGTCTATGAAAGAGAAGAAGCTGACCTGCACACGAGATGTTACAACTCTAACAATGAAACAATATATCTGGTCTTTCCAGGGTTTAGAGAGATACTATATATATATAGGAAGTATTACAAAGTATGCTGAAATTGCCGCACCAATGACAGACCTGATTAATAACGGCCTACCCAACAACATAGAATGGAAAACTACAGCAAGAGGCATTTCAGAAATTAGAGAACATGCTAGGAAGTTTGCCAAGTCTTATAATGCGAGACTTTAACAAACCATTTATAATTCAGACCGATGCCTCAGGAATTGTAATTGGAGCAGTACTTCTACAAGAAATAAAAAAACTTTTGAGCAGTAAGAAGAACTTCTCTGTAATATGTACCATTCTGAACTAGTTATATAGAAAAAAAAGATGAAAAGAGAATTAATTCATCATCCAGACACACATACACCATGAGTCCCTTGCATACACCCAGCAGCACAAACCTAGCAGTGTGAGGATCATGAGGTGAGCGTTGTATTTCCAGAACTATCAGTTCTGTATTGAACCCATAAGAGGAACTGCAAATGTTAGTGCAAACTGTACTACTTGTTAGATTTGACTGTTTCATTTAAATTTGAGTTGCTTTAGATAGAGATAAAAGGAAATTTTAAATTTAGTATTTTTAGAAGCAATAAATTATCGTTTTTACGTAATTGTGTACAAATCATAAGTTATGTCATTCCCTAGTCAGTGATTGTTATATTGATGCATCATGCTACTAGAACTAATTTTTCTCATTATTTCATTGAACATTGTTACATAATAATGTCTCTAACTTTGTAGAAAGTTCTTGGCCTCAGCTGGGCAATATATATAGACACACGCACGTTGAATTAAATTAGTACAAGTTAAAAAAAAAAAGATATAAACTGGGTGATCGTGTGTCTAGCCATGAAGTGTTTATTATAATAACTGGATAAAGAAAAATAATTTTTGTCAGTTGGGTTCTAAAATAATGTACAAAACTGTGCGAACTTTTGACAAAAGAGTTATTTAAAGCTCTGGACAAAACTTTGATAATCAAGAATATAATGTAAGTAAACTTATCATTGACTGTATTGGCATAACAAGCAGAGAAGAACAATTAATTTTGTCATTTATGTTCTAAAGTGGCCAAACCAGCCTGTGAAAATTTTGATGAGAAGAGACAATACTTAAACTTCTGAATACTACCGTGGTGATTAACTGTGTAAAGAACATTTGTATAAACATTTTACTTGTTTCAATACATATTATTTTAAAACAAGCGGCTGGTGTGCTGTACGTTTATTGTCAAAATGTATCCCCAACAAGTCAAAAACACCAACTTTAAAGAATGTGGCCTATAAATAAAAATCAGACAGCATGAAATAATATGTGAACTCCAAAGGTATTGAATGAATAATCAACAAGCAACGTCAGTAGTTTCAGATTTAAACGTGTACAGCTCCTTTTCTGAAAATGCTGGCTTTAAATTTTCTAAACTTTTAAAATCTCAATATTCCCCCATAAATTATGAACCTGTGTAAATTCCATGTAAAAACTAAAATATATATATATGCTACTTATATTTAAATATTCAACAGCTTCAACCATAGGTGCCATATGATAATGGTATATATAAAATAAGAGCCACACAATAATAGTATGTATAAAACAGGTGCCATATAATAATGGTAAACATAAACAGTCTTAAGCAAAATTCAAGCATTCGTTAAAGAGCTTGATAAATGGAAGTTACATATTACATATACTTCCGGCCCGGCATGGCCAAGCGTGTTAAGGCGTGCGACTCGTGATCTGAGCATCCCCGTCGCGCCAAAGATGCTCGCCCTTTCAGCCGTGGGGGCGTTATAAAGCACGGTCAATCCCACTATTCGTTGGTAAAAGAGTAGCCCAAGAGTTGGCGGTGGGTGGTGATGACTAGCTGCCTTCCCTCTAGTCTTACACTGCTAAATTAGGGGCAGCTAGCACAGATAGCCCTCGAGTAGCTTTGCGCAAAATTCAAAAAACAAACATATACTTCATGTTTTGGCTATTCTGATGTGCATTTTTATGTTTCCTACACAACTACAGAATAAAGTATGTTATTTCCCATGAAAGATTTACAAAAGAAATAGTGCAACATGGTAATTTAAAGTTTGACATTTTCTTACATAATTTATTTATTTTATCAAAATTCAATTACATTTTATGGGTTGATAACTACGTCTAATCACTAATTTTTAGAGGTTAAAAAAGTAATATTGATCTGGAATATTTTGTTTTAATAAACTTTATTTTTAATTTAATGTTACAATACTGCTTTTTTATTTCAATTAGTAAATACAGCAAGTTAAAATGTGGCTTATGGTGGCCTGTTATTAACGTGGGGGTGTTGTTGAACTGATGAGTCTGAAGTTTAAGATGTGGTGCCACTCATCAAGTTTCACACTTTCAGCTGTGGATAGTTTATTACAATAACATACAAACTCAGTTAAAATAAAACCCTATACAAAGCCCTATGCTGGTTCGTTTCTTCCTATTCAGCCAGTAGTAGAAAATTAGGGACGGCTACACTTAAATCTTAGTGTAGGTCTTCGACTTTGTAATTAACTCGTGTGTGCATAAGTAACTATTAATTTGGAAAATTCAAATCTTTTTCAGCATTACCCAAATACTGTGTTCTTTTTAAATGGACCAAAGGCATCTCACACAAGAAATGCTCAGCTGTTGTTTTCAAGTATTTGATTATTAAGGCATTTATATCATTGATTAGTATATAGGAGAGAAGAGATTTAATAATCTGTACACTACTGTAATAACCACTTTTACAATATTAAATAGTAGTGGATTGAAAAATATACATAGTTTCAGCAAGTTAATTTTTTTTCTTTTCCTTGCAATAAATATTTTTTGTGCTTGACAATTTTCAGTGGGTGTATATCATACTTTCCCGACAAAATGTTCTAGATATTACGCGTTTAGTGGTTAAATAGCAATTTTGAAAGAAATAAAACTTTCTGCTCTAAGTTAACTCCTTACTCTACATATTTTAATGTTTAGAACTATATTGTTAATTTTCAAAGAAAAAGTTTCATTCCTCTCTTAAAATTATTCAAATGTTTCTTGAAAGGACTGAAGCTTATAAATGTTTACCTTTTACACTAAAGTAACTGTGTCTTACATGATTTTATATCAGTAATCTTCATCAGTTTAATAAACACTTCTATTTTGATTTAATTATACTCGTTTGAAACATGATACATAAAAATTATTGAGATGTAAATATCCAAATAAATTCCCTCAATATTACGTAAAATTAATAAATAATAATCATTTAAATATTTTGTTAACAGTGTCCTTGCCAGACAGTAAGCATTAAGACCTATTAAATGAAAACATGATTGACCAACAGTTTTTCAAAAACAGTTGACTTTTATATATTTTTTTTATACAGAAATTTCAATAATTTGTTTTAAACATTTCATTGTAAACCATTCTATAAAGTGCTATATCTTACCTTTACATTTCAAGACAAACGAGGTAGGAACAAAAGTGTTTCAATATTAACATAACACAAGCTTTTTGTAGTATCGTTTAAAGTTAAATACAGTAAGAAAACACACCAAAAAACAAGTGAATGAATGACTTAAACACTAAAAGCATGATATATATATATACAAAGAGTTGTAAAACTATACAACGACCACAACTCATTCAATGGAGTCACACCATGAAACTGATGTCACCATTTTTTCTAAAATATATTTATATAAAAAAACAACAAAATAAAAAAACATAAACTGAACTACAAAAAAGTCTCTGCTTTCTTTCCTCCTCTTGAGCCTTCACTACCTTCATCTGCTCCTGAAGATGACACTAGGTCATCCAGCACCTGACGTGCCATCTGTTCATAAGCACTTTGTGAGCGAGTAAACTGATGACTTCCTTGTAAATGATCCAACTGCCGAGACCTTTCAGACGTACGGCTACCTGCTCGGTGACGCTGCCTGCTCATGTTTCCCATAGGATAGGACTGCTCATGAAGACACTGATTGCAATGAATTGAACAACATTCTTTACAAGTCTGATTTTTTGCTCTTTCTCTTCTGTATCGATCATCCCAGCTACGTTGACGTCGATTTCTTCTTTGTCTGCTTCTCTCTCTAGATCTTGGTTTATGACCTACAGTTTGTGGATAACTACTTTCAGTTAGCTCAGAGCAGCAGCTATGGGTAAACACAGATGGAGCCACCCTGCTACTATCTGAACAGTCTACACAAGAATTATTTTTATGACCAATATATCTAGGTTTTCTTGAGTTAGTTGGTGGTCCAGACAACCATGGAGGAATTCCCATGGGTGAAGGAGCTGGTGCATAATGTTGTATATCAGGGTAATTTGTACAACTCGTGTCCTGAGAAGTGTCGCTACAAAGTGAACAGTTGTGCACCTTATTTTCATCCAATAGAAATCCAGGCAATTTTTTTGGACTACTGCCCCTTTTATCGGAAGGAACTTTCAAATCTGCACCTTCGCCTTCCGTTCGCTGTCCCAAACACATGTTCTCTTGTGCAACTGAAGACTTTGACAGGTCTGGTAAAATCTTGCAAGCTATAGGAATGCCAGACACAATACTGCTTCCATCCAACATACTTGTTTGTTCTGAATCACTCTTTTGGTTGTAAAAAGGGTCATTTGTTTTTCCACTATCACTATTTCTTGTGGCTGCTTCTTTTTGCAAGTTGTTCTTTTTCAGCAATCGCAACTGTTGTTGACGACGATTCTTTTCAAAAAATTTCTTTGCTACTACACTTTGTCTTGGATCATAGAACATTTCAGCCCCACTGAAGGAGTGGTCAGTGGCACTGGGGTAAGATGAAAGTAAGTTAATTGATGGTGGCTTGCTGTGATCTGGTCCTTGTTTAATAACTGGATTGTTTGACTTGCTAGTGTGTGAAGAATGAAGGCTATTGGTTGACTGCAAAACTGGTTCACTAGAAACTGCATCAGGACCATTGACTGGAGGTACTACTTCTGACAGAGCTGCTGTTTCATCACTGTCTGGTTCCTTTAGCTTTAACCACTTAAAAATGCACATACGTACATCTTGTCTAGAATAACAGAAGAACACAAGAACAAATATTCCAAGAAAGATACTAAAGAGGCAGTACAACAAACCAAAAATTAAGTCATCAGCTGGAAGACGTCCAGCTGTAGATCTACCAACTGTAACAGCACCTGAAGCCCAGGCACAAACAAACAAAATAAGCATCACTGAATGAGCTCGAAGCTGTGTGTGACATGAAAATTCATTATCTTCAGTGCTCTCCAGAGTGGATGCTTTTTCAGTTTTTAGTGAATCTTGCTCTTGGGAATCAATGTTGTTATGAGTGAGATCTGTATCCACATTGCTGGCTATAGGAATGTTATCCAAAAGAGGGCCAGAGGAGTCCACAGAACTCTGCAGTACACATCGAATAAGCAAAAGAAACACGCAGAGAAAGAATAGTAAAACTGAGGTCGGGCCATAGAATGCTGCGATACTTGGACTGAAGGCCAGAAAACAACTAAAAAGAAAATTAAGACATGTTTTTATAATTCATATGCTATAAACCTTATAACTGAAATTTTAATTTTATATTTAATGCATAAACTGTCTCATAAATGTAATAATTATGGAAGGAAATGTATAACAACAAAACATTCTCTTGCAAAAATACCAATCATGAATAACATTTTAAAAGAAAAAAATAATTATAAAAGTATGAACTTATTTTGATAATTAGAAAAATCTTATTACAGTGGGCATAGCAAATGTGTCAGTATTTATATATATAACCAAAACTCCCGTGTCATTTATTTAGTGAAACCATAAACAAAAAATCCATAAAATATTTCATATTTTGAATATTCAAGATTTAGACAATTATAAAAATACCTATAGTATGTGCAACAAAGAAATGTTTATTGCAGAAAAAAAGTTTTAAATAAAAACACTCTCCTCATAACAATAACACAATTTTCACTTGGATGGTATGTTATAGTTTTATTATACCTTCATTGGTGTGATTTTTAAATGTAGTACTGAGAAACTGGAGTTCTTAAAAAAATTTTTTTGCCAATAAAAATTATTACTTTCACTGTATAAAAACATTACAGTTTATATCAGTAAAATTTATGAAAATCTTCAGCTCTATACATAGAATCATTTTGATTTAGTGAATTGTTTAAGAAGAACACAATCTGTACACTTTTTCTCTGCAGTATTTCCCAGCAGTACAATATTTTTCAGTGGTGTTCATATGAAAGCATATTTTTGCCAATACTTAAAATCTAGTTTTCTTAAATGACTATTTTAAAGACAGATCATACCTTTTTCTGCATATCACAAGGTCTTACGTTTAAAATTTAAATAAACAACTTTACTATCAAATAAGCGCAAATGTTTGTTTGTTTGTTTTACTTATAGCAAAGCCACATCGGGCTATCTGCTGAGCCCACTGAGGGGAATCAAACCCCTGAATTTTGCGTTGTAAATCTGTAGACATACCGCTGTACTAGCAGGTGCAAACGAAATGAAGATTACACTATGTAACACAAATTTTGTTCCTGGATAGTATGTGTTATATCTTAATTGCTTATGTTGTAAAAGTACAGAAAAATGGCCATTAATCACCTTCAAACTTTGCTTTTGTTACCTGGATAACGAAATTTAGAAATTATCCTACTTTCTATGAGAAAACAGGCAAATTTGCACATTTTCATTTACAAAAGGTCTGAATAAAACAACATATGAATCAAGATTTACATGTATTTATAATAAAGATATACAAAAATGAACAAAAATGTTTAGAAGTGAGTAGTTTTTTGAGATTTGCGACTGTAATGCAAATCACTTTCATGTATCAGCCCACAAATATAGTATTCCATTATTTTTTCATTATACGTTCCTTGATAGCAGCGTTCATAGTCCAGTATATCTTGGTGGAAGCTCTTGCCTTGCTCCTCTGAATAAGCTTCCATGTTCTCCTTGAATTTATCAAGATGAGCATCAAGGATATGGACTTTCAGGGACATCCTGCAGCCCATTTTGCCATAGTTCTTCACCAGATCCTCAACCATTTCTACATAATTTTCTGCCTTGTAATTTCCAAAGTAGCCCTGAACAAAGCTGCCCAAGCTTTTTTTTCCTCAGACAGCTTAGGGAAGAAATCTTGAAGGTACTTGAAGTCTGCAGACTCCTTTTCAAGAGCTGTGACAAATTAGTGATGTCGAGAAACCCACTTGTTGAGAAATTTATATGCAAAAACGGCTCGTTTGGGTTGAGAAAATATTTTACGTAGAAGAGCGAACGTAGAAGGGAAACGTGATAAAGCCGCTTCTACTTGCAGCTTCTTGATGCCATCTCTGATAAAATCAGATAGGTTTGTGTTCACTTAGGCAGCTAGAACTAAAGTGGTGAGCCCCTGTATATATATTACTAAAGTTCTGAAAGGTTCTTGAAAATTCTTGTAAGTTTTACAACATTCTAGAAAGTTCTTAAAAATTCTTGTAAGTTCGAGAAAATTATCTATCAGCTACTCAGCACTGAATCTACGTGGAATGTTCTGGAAAATGGGTAAATTTGAAAATTTCATTACTCAGGTCGTGAAAGCAAAGTTTGAAGAGAGAGACAGATCTTTTCCATTTAATTTAGGCATAAGCAATTGAGAAATAACACTTCCTGCCCAAGAACATGAAAAAGTAAAAATGTTTTTACATAGTGTTATAATGTAAGTTACAATCCCAAAGATTTATATTATCTAGCTTTTAATTAACTCCATTATTTTAAAATAAACCTTTAAAAAATACTGATATTTCAGTTTTGTTGTAACTTGATGCACCAGGATTAACAATTCTTAATTTTTGGTTTCCATATTTTGAATATAACTAGACTTAAACTTTACATCTGATGTCAATACACAAACTAAGCTTATTGCACTGTTTAGCCATCTTCATTTCAAATTTCTTAAAATAAATTCTTAGAAAGAGGAGATAAATTACTCCAGCCCCTAATAGAAGCTATGCCCATCTTCTGTATTTAAGACTTGAGATTTACGAGATGCATACTTGTTTGACATACGTGTTCATAACCAATAGAAAAAGCTAATTTTAAACTACAATCTTCCAATGGTTATTTCGAAATCGACACACAGTGTTCATTATCAAGTACATCCAATCACTTTTAGCATTGTTTCTCACTAAAAGATATATTAGTTATACATATACAGTTAAACTGTATTTAGGTTTCACTTTTATATTTTAGTTAATTATGCATTATTTATGTTCTGAAATGCATATTTGAAAGGTTTAATAATTTTTTTAACATAACCTTAACTATGCCTCAGTTTGGTAAGCTTGAAGTAGAAAGCAAGTACAAGCATGTCTTGGTGAAAGTATCTCTGCTGATGGTTTCATAATATTGTCTACAGGCACCCACTGACATGATTCAAGGTAAATGACAAACGTTAAAGGATAGGAAAAGAAAATTAAACATTCAAAATAATATATATGTGTTAAAGTAAAGATGTACAGTTATGAATATACTAAAAAAATCCTTTAAGATTATCTGACATAAAATTAAAAAATAAGAACGTTTGTTTTTATGTTTTAATTTTAAAACTTTTATTGTATTATATGTTGGCAAAAATAACTACAATTAGTAATATGGCAGAGAAAATGTAAGATACAAACATTTATTTTAGAATTTTTAATATTCATTTAGGAAGTTCTAGAGATTACGCAAGTAAAATATGAAAGCTCTAAGATAAAAAAATAGCATTTTTATACTTGGCACAAAAATCACCTTGCACTCAAACTATTCAGAGCCTTTAGTGCTAATAAGTACAATAAATAAACTACAATTTTTAGTACAAATATTTAATTACAATAATATCATTCTTTGTGTACAAAATGCTTGTTACCTTTCATAAAGTCTTACTAGTTTACAAGAACAATATGATTTCATACAGAGACATCCAAGTTTCTATTTTTACCAATATGTATATATATTGATATACAAAACAGGAATTAAATTACTTTAATCATTAAAACAGACTGAACTGTTATCTAAGCAAACTGGTTACGTATGGAAAAAGTTAATTTTTATTACTTTTGAAAGTATTACAACTACTATAAGTTAAATAGGTTTTATATAATTTCCTTTTAATACGAGTAGATAACTCAGCATCATACTGGGTGGATTGCTTTATATAAGATACACTTTTTTTTAGCATTTTTTTCTTCTTATGTGTTGGTCGATATCTGTTTGGAAACATTTACAATAGTTTTAGTTACTTACTAGGAATGTCCTCCATAGTTTTCCAGATGTACAGCTGCTGAGATTCCACATACAATTGTAGCTACACCCCATCCAACCAGGTAAAATCTAAGCATAGGTTTTGGAGGGAGTGGATGATCTGGCAGCGGTTCATCGGGTGGGGGCTGAGGTGGCTCACTCTTTGTTAATTTCTTATAAAGGTTGCTGGGCAAAATACAAGAAACTTATCATTACTGTTAAATCATAACCATAAAACTCTTTTACAACTTCATAAGCCCCATTTCTGAAAATACTATTTAGAATTTTCTAAAGATAATTAGGTATTTCTTTTGTATGTGTTTACATCTAATGTTTGCAATAAAGTAAAAGAAAAAATACATTTAAAACATGTATGATAACTATTATTACTTTATTACTTCTGGTGTTCTCATAAAAGTACCAAAATAATACATATTATTCTAGCATCAGTAAAACTAACACTTTTAGTTCAAGGAAGAGCGATCCTTAAATAGCTAAAGATTTTATGATTCTAACTTTCACTTTCTACTGCACAGAAAATATGTAGGGCATAAAAGTAGATATATCACAATATAATAATAATGAGAAACTATAACTCACAAGACATCCTTCTGTCTTCAGAGCTGAATTTATAATTCATCTACTTTCAAAAACACCTGGGTTTATAGCACCAGTTTTTTATGATGTAATTTGTTTTAACTTTGTAATATATTTATCAGTTTAATCAAATAATAATAACAAGCAAATATTATGATACAAAAATACATAAATGTTAATATATAACTGCACATTCAATGGGCTTGATTTATTGAGTTATATTTACACAACAATACCCTTACATACCTAATTCTAATTACTAACACTACTGTTTGAAATGAGTTAAGTTCAGTATATGATATTGAGCAGGCAACATAATCCAAATATTTTACAAATTTGGAGATAACTAAAAGTGATATAAGTAAAAATAAACCAGTTCAGCAATTTGGAAATTGGTCTCAAACTGAAAACGTCAGATTTCTTTTGGTAATGTGTGATCTAGAGTGCCATTAGTGGCTCTCAGTATGTCTAACCAATATTTCAGTCTGCATTCTCTGTAACAGTCACAACAGATACAGTGGTGATTGCATCCATTATCCTGGTCTTTAGTTCCGTGATTTTGTGACAGGTATGCAATACATAATGTTCGTAACATAGCCCCACCCTGGTGTCTGTAATTATGCTGTGCCACTGACTTGGTCTCTCCAAATCATATGGCGAACTAAACCTTTTCTTGTACAGTTACGGACCTCGTAACCACAAATCTAAATTACCCTTTTTTTTTGTCTTTTCTGGAATATCTTTAACTTGTAACATGAAACTACACTGTTTATCCTAAGTAGCTTTAAACAGTATACATCTACCTAAGTGGTTTTTTTATTAAATCTCTATATGTTTTCTCTCATTTTCTCTACTATAACCCCAACTGTAGCAAAATTGTCAGTGTACAAGGAAATAAAAAGTTGAACAATTTGAGATAAATGAATAATTCATTTTTATCTCTTCACTGACTGCAGTAATGGCCAAAAATAAAATTCCAAGTTACAGTTCCAGCCACTAAGACTAACTTTTAACCTTATGATTTTTTTTTACCATCTTTTGTTGTTGTACTCACTGAAGTACTTTTTGCAGAGTGGAAAAAAAAATCACAGGGGAAAACACTTAACTGTTTTTCACAGAACTAAGCAAATACGTGATTGTGAGGTACTTGTTATATAGGGTTAATATAATTCTAGACATTTTACTTTACTGAACTTGTGTTATGTTAAGCTGCTAAGTTTATAATTCTTATATTTTGGAATAATGGACCAGTGCAAAGACCATCAGATACTCAACCATCATGATATACCCAGTGGTTTGCATATTATTGGTAAATGATTCTACTACCACTAAGATAATGGTCCTAAACACTCATCCAACCTATGCAGAAATTGCATAGTTCAGAAAGAAGCTGATGGAATCATTCAAATAATGCAATGAACAAAGGATTATCCATTTCACTCTTAGTACAAACTTCATTCCCACAGAAAAGGTAACAACTAGCTTGGATGAATCTGTAATGGCTCTTGTTGCATAGTTAGAAAGCCAGAATAATTGTGAGAGTTAGGGAAAACTGTTTACTTTTTGCATATTATTAGTCTTTGTTCTAATAATACATAACCAGCACATAAGAAGTGATGAATATGCCATGTTTTGTTGACTTATCAATATATAGTAAAATAGATTTTAAAAGTACAAACAAAACACATTTAGTTTCTCCTACCTGACAGATATGACCATCCACAGTAACACACACAAGGTTAAATAATGCAGTAAGAGACCAATTGCTTGACACACCAGGGGAATATCTACCTGCTTCACTCCAAGGGCAAACAAACAACACAAAAGAACAAGTGCTAGCCAGGTGTTTAGAAGTGAATGTTTGTTCTTCTTTGGCATACAAATCTTGCTGGAAATATTTGAAAAATACAAGATTTAAGGAAAAATCCAAGGTAAAGTATTTAATAGGCCTAAATTTAATAAGGACTTGTAATAATGATTTCAGTTTAACTATTAATCTCAAATTCAGCTAAGACTAACTTTGGTTTATCCCAACAAGATAACTAATTAAACCTGGTTTTTTAATGACAAAAGTGTACACTTAGTGCCTTCTTCACAACTCACAGTTGAAAACTGTGTTTACTGAAATGTTAAACTGAAAAAAAAAATCATTCTTGCTTTTATGTTTCTTGACAGTTGAAGAAGTTTTTGCTTGATAATTGCTACAACTAGTGTTTATTACGCATGTAGTCTACTAAGTATAAAATGTGAAAGAAACAGTTAAAAAAGTCAAATAATCCACATTGTTAATATTTGATGGTAGAACCTTATAATATAGTAATTTTTTGTTTTTACTAGGAATAATTTCCACCACTTTTTTTAATAAACATAATGTCTGCAGAATTAAAAACTGACTTTTCAATATGTCAGTCTTAAGCATTTTCTGTTCCACACATTCAGAGAAAATTAACAGTGAGCTAACAATAAGTCTATCAAAACTGTAAATTCAAACTTTTAATATAAACACATCAACAACATTTTTAATGAAATAAAATAGGAAAAGTGGAAATTTACTGACAATTGTTAGCAGTTAATAACTTTATTATAAACAGTATGCCCTACAACACTGGAATAAACAAAGAATACAAAATACTTATTATTAAAAGGAACTATACCTGAAACAGCTAATGTACACAGCTATAGATACAATGAGGCAAGAGACAGTGATTAAGGAACCCAAGTAGATGGTTGGGTGACTAAGTCTGTACTGCACATGTTGTTGACTGTATTCCAGAAATAGAGCATCCAGGTCCTGTAACACAAACAAAGAATCCCACTCCGAGTATAAAAAACAACAGCAGCAGCAGCATATTTCAAGGGTGCTTCAGAAATAAAAAAGCCTTAAAATAAAGACGAACAGTAACTGAAACCACACAATAAATAATTAAATATAACTCACAAATCACAGACTTAACTATGATGTGAGGTGTCAAACCAGTATCACTAAATTTATCCACCTCTTCTGATAAACACCAAATATTTATAAAAGTGGCATAACGAATTATACAGATTTTTCAACCAATAATTGTGTAGTAATCAAAGTATGCACCCTCTGGAAGCTGAAATTTAATACTCTTTATAATATCAGCTAAATATAGCTAAATGATATAAATTTAAAGTTTTTAATTCCTTCTCAAACATAAGTCAGTTTATTTTACTTGACAACTACTAAAAGATACTCTGATATGGTCAGAAAAGGACTATATTCCATCATATTTGTACTGAGATTAGCTTTATCTAGTTTTCATTATTTTAGCCTTAATCCACATCTGATATTATAAAAAAACAGAGAGTAAAAAGTTTTAAAATATTTAAAGAATAATAGACACTTATTTTATAACTGGAAAACAAAACTTTAGTTGGAATAATATTTTGCTAAACTTAAAACTATTACTTACAAAATGCGTTTGTTACTTATATTTTTAAACAACTATCACCATATAAATTGATTTGTTGTAGGTGATTAATTTCAAAGTAACTTTCACATTTTTATGATAAAAAAAAGTACTGCTTGTATTTTATTTCATGAAACTTATAAGATAAAAATAACTTTTCTTTTAAGCTGAACGTAAAACATTTGAGTTTTGTTAAGGAATGTTTTTTTGTATGTGTGATACCACAATGTTCTGCTGTTCTCAATTGAACTTACAAAGTGAACAGAAATGGCCTAAAAGGAAAATTAAACCTGATTTAAGGTTTTCTTCCTCTTTAAAATGTGAAGGATGAAGTTTCCTTGGTAAAACAATCTTATGTTATTGATCAACAAACTTGTCCTTGATGTGAAGGAAATTATGTTAGCTTAACCACAAGAACATCAAGTGCTTGTATTAATAAATACATCTAAAACTTTATAATGAGGAATCCACTTTTAAGTAAAGAAGAGTTTTGAGACTGCTTGACTGGGTAACAAAAAAAACTTTATTATAATTAAATATATGATGTTTTGATGGTACATGATGATGAAAAATCTTGTTGAAATGTTATATAATTATAATAGTTTTTCATTACCTAGTCAAGCCATCTCAAAACTTAAAATTACATCTAGAAGATCACTGAAATAAGATCCAATATGCATGTGCTTAGATTGTAACATTCCTTTTCATAATAGGCAAGTTAAAGCCAAATGGCAGTTTTAATCATAAACAATCATGTATAATAAACTCCCTTACCCCAGGTATTCTTTATTGCACATGACACAAAATTTTAGTGTCTTACATTCAAAGTTTTTTAAATTCTACTTTTTGTTTATGTTATACCAATTAGTATAATATAAAAACTTTAGCCGATAATCCATATTTTTACAACATACAAGTTTTAAGTTCTTAATTCTGCAAGGCAATATTTAAAGAAATCCTGAATTTTCCCTAATGTGACAGGAAACATAGCTGCCTTAGTCATCTTCTCTTATCTATTTTATCCACCACCCCTTCAAAAAATACAACATTAAACAAAACCTTTCAGACAAAGTTTTGAGTCTTCAATTTTGTTTGGTTACAGAACTACTGAATACAAAGGTGCACCCCTCTTGCCAAACCCACCTGTTACATCCTCTCTTTCAGGATTTGTTAAGTTCTCTCTTATGTTTAATTATAACATATAAACAATAGAAAGTCAAGGTTTTCACCTATCAAACAACGTATTGCTGTGTTCTAGTACAACATCAGTTCCCACAGAAATTACAAGCTAGCTTGGATGAACTTCTGATGGCTCTTGCACAATTAGAAAGCTACAAAAATTGTCTGTTTTTTGCATGTTACCACTATGTGTTCTTTGGTACATTATTTAAGTAGATAAAAATTACTTAGTACATTACTACCATTAGTATAAAAAAATAGGCTTAAGTGTCATCAACACCAAGAGAAGAATATTTGGATAAGTACTTTTTATTTCTTGTTTTTCACACTTACTTTTTATTAATTATTATAAAAGTAATTAAATGTAAAAATATGGGATCTTTCCTAGTTAATTAAGATTATAATATGTAAATTAAATAATAATCTAATACAAATGTTTTATGAGGCACACATGTAAGCAGCTTGTAGTCAGTCATGATTAACATAATGTATAACATGAGCTAACATATGCCCTGAATGATTTGAAACTTATAATGATGTGGACAGTAGTTAGCTAGTTAGACATGGTTCAAGGTGCAATAAAACAATAAAATTTAATTATAAATAAATGTACACTGTTCCTAGCTTAAAGCTACTTAAAATAAACAAATGTAGTTTCATGTTACAATTTGAAATCTGTGATGACGAGAAAACCCACTTGTAGAGAAAATTATATATGTAAAAACGGCTGGTATGGGAAGAGAAAGCTCTATGTAGAGAAGCAAGCAACGTTTAGACCTTCTTCGGTCATCATCAGGTTCACAAAGAAAGAAAGAGGTAACTGACCAATAGCTAACTACATATTTGAAGGCAGTTGTGTAATTAAGTGTAGGAATGTAGAAGGCGTTCTTACATGTTTGATTATATTTATTAATATTGGTATAAAAGTGTTCCTTTGTATTGGTTTATTTTGGGCTTGAGTTGTTGTATAAGTAAGACTTCTTTAATTTTGCATTTGTTTATGTTTGTTTCTTTATATAGTATTTGGGTGTTTTGTATGGTTCTGTTGTGTTTATTTGATTTGCAGTGTTCGAAAACATTTGAAGGTGAATTTTTGTGTTCTTTGAATCTAGTTTTCATTTTTCTACTTGTTTCTCCAATATAGAAGTTGTGGCAGTTATCACATTGTATTTTATAAATAATGTTGGTGTGGTGTTTGTCAGTGTAATTTTTACATAGTATAGATCTCAGTTTTGTGCCTGGTTTTTGAATAAATTTGGTTTTAACTGGAATGTCATATTTTGATACAAGTTTTTCCAAATGTTGGTTATTTTTCAGCTGATGTCAGGAATATATGGTATGCAGCCGTATATGGTTTTGTGATTTTTTAAATCTTGGAGTATATTTACTTTTGTTAGTTGATTTTGCTTTTTGTCTAGGTGTGTGCATATAATGTTTTCTATGGTTTGTGGAGGAAACTTGTTGATGTTGATGAAGTATTGTTTTATTTTGTCTAATTTGTCGTTAATTTTATCTTGTGAGCATAGTTTTATGGCTGTGTTTATTTGGTTTCTTAGTATGTTGAGTTTTTGTTTTGTTTCATGTGCTGAGTCCAAGGAATGTATAATCCAGTAAGGGTGATTTTTCAGTAGATTCTTGTTATAAATTGTGTATCAGTTCTTGTAATTTTGAGGTTAAGAAATGATATTTGATTGCTTTCTTCTTGTTCATATGTAAAGTTAATATTGGGATGTATAGAGTTAATGTGATTGAAAAATTAAGTGTGTGTTCTATAGATGTGAATCACACAATCATGTCGGCTACGTATCTGTACCAGTATAGTGGTGGA
Organism: Tachypleus tridentatus; assembly: GCF_004210375.1. Classification (NCBI taxonomy): domain Eukaryota; kingdom Metazoa; phylum Arthropoda; class Merostomata; order Xiphosura; family Limulidae; genus Tachypleus; species Tachypleus tridentatus. Next base: position 186,033,321 of record NC_134831.1, read on the forward strand.
TGTAATGCTGTGTTAATTGCTTGTGTTTCAACTTGTGACATAAAAATATTGGCTAGAACTGGTGATACTGGATTGCCCATGCTTAGACCATTTGTTTGTATATAGTTGAGGTTGTTGAACATAAAGTTTGTCTTCATTGTGGTGAATTCTATGAAGGTTGCTAATTGGTTGCTGGAAATGTCTATTGATGGGTTAGGGTTTCAGATATAGAGTTATAAGGCTATCTTGCAGCCTTCAGTTGTTGGGACTTCTGTAAAGAGGGATGTGACATCAAAACTGGCCATTAAGGCTTTCTGATTAAGTTGATTAAGGTTAAATTTGAAATTAAAAGAGTCTTTGAATGAGCTAGCTGATGTTACATATTTGGAGAATGCCCGTGCTATGTATTTATCAAGATTGTAATTATACGATTCAATGTGGACATTATTGGTTGCAGTGGACAACCTGGTTTATGAGGTTTGAAGATGCTGTATATTTGTGGTGTACATACTTCAGTCTTGCATAGGTAGAAATGAAGTATTCTGAAATTGTGTTGGATATTTTCATTTTTAGTAGTATTTTGTTTTGTTGTGTTTCGTGTGTCTTTGTTGGATTTGTCTGTATTGGTTTAAATTTGTCTGTGTCTGATAGGATGTTCTTCATTTTTTGGATGTATTCATTGTGTTCATTATGACTATAGGGTTTCCTTCATCTGCTTTTAGAACTTTATTGTTTATGTCTTGTTTTAGGTTTTTAATGGAATTAATGTCTCTTTTTGTAAGGTTTTTTAGTTTTCTGGTTTGTGCTAATCTATTGTATTGAATGTTTGGAGTAAAATAGCTATAAAGACTTTAAACAAGTCTTTATATGTGACCAAAGAGGTCACATGGTCTATCAAACTGATGAAGTCCATGCCGAGTGTGTTAAAGAAACCTATTCTGAATATGAATTAGCGATCACTGAAAGCAGTATAAATTGGTTTCTTACTTGCAGGAGTCCAAAAGTTCCTAATCGATGACAAGAAAATGTCACCTGATTTTCATGAATGTTCTGGATTGTACAACCTTCATGTGACCAATCTCCATGGCCTCCTGTAAGTAAGATACAGATTTCATGAATATTGTTTTAAAAACAAGATACAACCTACTTTTTTCACAAATTATTAGTAAAATATAATTGTTGCTGAAAATTTTCATGATCTCTTTTGTGCTTTACATATTAATGAAAGTAAATATCTGAAATAGCATAAAAGAAAGTTAACTGAATCAAAAACATCATTGCAATAAAAATCTTTTATCTTTATATTATGTCGAAATTTTTGTGTCCAGTTACTATTTATTAATTTTGCTTATTATATTACATATGACATTCTTTCTACGTTTATTAATCATTCAATACAATTGGTCATCTAGTGGCCCAGCAGTGATTAGGAAGGATTATGATATAAGAAATCAGGTTCTGATATGCTCAGTAGACATTGCACAGATAATCTACTGTGTAGCTTTGTGATTAACAACAAACAGATGATCATTCAGTAATCTTTAATGCTACATATTCCAAGTCTTTATTATTGTTTTAACTTGCACATTCCTAAATATTTATTAAATTTCAATCTCCATATTATATTAAATTCACCACTTCTGAATCATTATATTATTTTATATTCAATACTCTCTCAACCTGCATCCCATACAACAATATTCATAATTTTTGGTGTTTCTGTATTCTATTAATTTTTTTTAATTTATAGGCTGTTACGCTTATGATTATACAGTTCTACTTGAATGTTAACTGTGAGCAGTTTATTGTGTGGTTTAAGATCTACAAAATAGACATTACAGACCAAGCTATGATGCCCTTTTCAAGGTAAGGACCTAATTCCAAAACTGAATACTAGTAGTGGATTTAAGGTGGTGTGGGCCCAGAGATTAATAATTTTTTATGGCCCTACGTCCCATGTAGTTTTACACAGAATAAAATTATCAATGGGCCCCCATTAAGACCATGAGCCCTGGTGCTGAGCCCCCTCTAGTCCCTACCTAAATATTCCACTGCTGAATACAAAACTCCAAATGTGGCCTAACCTGTGACTCATTCAATGAACATACAATTCCTTTAGGCTTTTATTCAGTATTTCTGCAGTTATAACCAAAAATCCTATTTGTCTAACTACTAGCAATACACACTGCTTGGATAGTTTAAAAATACCAAACAACTATTACACCAAGATCTCTTTCATTTATGACACTGTTAAGGTTAATCCTACTCAAATTATACTTATAATTCAAACTATAATAATTCACTTACATTATCTTGCACTATAATTATAATCCAGTTGCCATTTGTTTGCACAACTCACTAAATGATCTAAATCCTTTTAAAAATCAGCAGCATCCTCTTCATAGCTAGCAACACACCCAAGACTTTCATATCATTTGCAAATGCAAGTAATTTATTAACTATTCCTTCATCCCCATCATTGATGTGTATTAAAATGAGCAAAGGTCCTAAGACTGAGCCCTGAGGAATCTGACTTATGACATTAATCCAGTTTGACTGAACTCCATTTGTAACAACCCTCTGCTTTTTTCCATCCAGCCACTCTTCTATCCAATTTGCTAACTTATCCTACACACCCACATGCCTTTTTTGGTGGCACCTTGTCAGATGCTTTCTGAAAATCCAGATACACCAAATCAACACCTTTACCTTCATCTACATATGTAGTAACCTTTTCAAAAAATGTCAAAAGATTTGTGAGGCCTGACTTTCCCTTAGTGAAACCATGATGACTGACCAATTAAATTCTAAATTTTATTAAATAACTTTGCAACTCATCTTTTATTAGACTTTTTAAAATTTTTCACACTACTGTTTGTTTTTTTGTTTTGAAATTAAGTACAAAGCTGCACAATGGGCTATCTGTGCTTTGCCCAACACGGGTATCAAAACACAGTTTCAAGCAGTGCTAGTCCACAGACATGCTGCTATGCCACTGAGGGGCTTCACACAACTGATGTAAGACTAACAGGTCTATAATAACTGGGCAAAATTTTATATTAGTTAACTTCTAAATCCTTTGGTACCTGCCCACTATTCAAGGACTTACAAAAATAGTAGAAAGTGGCTCACATATCCAATCTTTAACAGATGCAAGCTTTCCTTTATTACCTCTAACATTTTATCTACACTTAATGTATTTTAAGAAATCCTTACTGTTAATTTTTACATTTTCAGCCAGTGCTTTTTTCACACAACCTTTCTAATGTCGTAATATCATGTTTCACCAAATTCCTGGAACTTCTATAATCTTCTAAATTTCCCATCATACCATTAAATTTAAATTACTTAAATTTATGATGTTTTTCTTTAATTTTAATAAATTTCTTGAACCAACCTGGTTTTTTATGTGTTGCCACCCTTTTTCTATAAGAAATAGGTCTAGTTTGAATATTTAAAAATTTTCCACATTTGATCAGTGTTTCTAAATACTTTACTGCCCAATGAACAAAAGATAATCTTGTTACATTCCTTTAAAATTACTTTTTAAAAATTTGTAATCAAAATAACATTATTCTTTATCAAAACACTGCAGCAAAACATTGAACCTAATAAAGCAATGAGCACTAGTCACCAAATGTTTCCTAATTTCCACCTTCTCAACCATTTCTATATTAGATGTTAACAATAAATCTAAAATAGCATTGTTTCTAACTGGTTAACAGTTTCGAAAAACCTTTCTCCCTCACAGTTTGAAAATAAAAGTCACCCACACTTATCATCTTGTTAACAGCTGAAATCTTAATCACACAGTAAAGTTTCTCATTAATTTCAACAGCATTATCTGATAGTCTGTAACAACTTGCCACTAAAATCATTTTACTTTTTATTTATTCACTAATAGAAACTCAAATAGATTCAATATCCTTCATAATATCTTTGATATCAACTTCAACAGATGTAACTCACATTTTACATACAAAGCCCTTCTTCCACCTCTCTTTAATACTCTATCCCTCTTAAATAACCTCTAACCTTGTATTACAAAGAAACTTCTGTTGTCAAAATCATCTATGTTTAACTATGTATCAGTCATTCCCATCTTATCAAAATCCATCATTTCTACTAGCAGTCTAAAGTCATCCATTTTATGTTTTATACTGTTAACATTAGAAGAGTAACAATCAAGCTAACCTTAAAACCATTTCACTTCTTCCACTAAATGTTCTTCTAAATCTAAGTCACTTGCATTTAGTTTATCTTGGCCCTCACCACTGTCTAATCCTAGTTTAGGACTTCTATTATAGCTGATTTAATAGCTCTTGCAAACAAGCAAGCCCCTACATTAATTAAATGTAAACAATTCATTCCAAAAAGCTCTCTTCCCCCTTTAAACTGATCCTACCATTTAGCCAGAAAATCTGCACATTCTTACATACTAACCAAAGCCTATTTAACCTAATACAGGGTGGACTATAAGCAAACTTACACAATTCATGAACCAATGATTTATTCATCATGTTATAGTAAACAAAATACACTGCACTGTTACTACAACGATACAAAGGTGAATGAACAAGCTATTTGATTCAACTTTCCATTCTTAAAGCAAATATTCAAGCTACTTGATGCACACAGACAATTTGTAATGCTGAATGTCAAGCAACAGATTTTCTTTTACATAATGAAAGTGGTATGAAAAATAGAAGACAGTGGAAGGATAAGCTATTACACCATTGTAAAATTTTTAATGTGACTTGGGTTAAATAACAAAAGAGTAACCAGATAAGGTAAAATTGATAAATAATTTAAGTTGATTTAAGTTTTATATTAGAGTTTAATGGTGTAATCATTATTACATTGATAGATTGGGTATAGAATGTGTAAGAGTACTTTTAGGATTAGCTATAATTTGTCTTACTGGTAAATCAAAAGACAAGTTAAATACATTGTTTTATCAAACAAATACAATCTAAAGACTAGTTAAGTGTCTCTTTGTATTTCAAAGATTATCTTGTTTACTTCACTTTAGCCTAATTTATAACCTACTTATAAACTGAATTTAAACCTGTGGATCCAGAATAAATGCATTCTGTTGTTACTGTTAATATCAGTATTACATAAATATCAAATAAGGTCTAGTTATTTGTCACTTCTATAAAATTATAGATAAAGTTAATTACTTTAGTGTGAGCATAAAGTGATAAAATATTGTAAATTGGAATAATAATTCAATAGAAATATAAAAAGACAATATAAAGACAAATTCACCCCAAATGCCACAATGCTGAGGTTGAGTTACAGATGGCATAAACTTAGTATACATTGTGGTGGATACTTGTTACCGGTAAACATGTTGACAAATAAAGTGATGCACTAGTATTGATCAAAATTGTTAACTAATGTATACATCAATTAAAATGTACAAAATATAATATAGCTAAATTTGAAATGCATTCAAAACAAGAGTAAAATAAAGAATACAATGACATTACTGCTAAGTTATATACCAGATTTGTCTGAGCTTCTTATTACATGAAACAAAATATTCATTTTTAGCATAAAACAAGGTATAGCAGGTATTTATGATAATTAATCTGACCAACATTGTTTCAACGTGATAAAATTAAAGTCCTTGACAGGAAGACAAAAATACATATCTGACTTTTTAACTTGCAATTTTATTGAGAGTTGTATTGGTCCATCAAAATAAATTAATGTTTTATATTTACAGCTATTTTGAAGTTTCCTGGGACACCCACACCAACTCTCACAGTAACACAGTTTGATTCAGATGAGTAGAGACTATATTAGAATTATAGATATTCAGATATGTATAATTTGTTGTTCTAATGCTGTGTTAATGATATTACTTCTTATTTACTTTTACAAATGACATTGTTGAAAGTATTCTAGGTGCAGTTGAAAGGTACAGCACACTATAAGTACTAAGAAGATATAGAAGGCAATGGAAGATAGTATCTAGTTGCCAGGAGGGTTGCAGGAATGTACCATGTTGATATTTTAATATACCACATTAATTGTATACTGGTAGTTCCATTATGTAACATCACCACACAGTAACAACATTTCTGGTAGTCCACACATTGAAGTAATAGTTTCATAGTCACTACCAAACCACTACTTTATTAATACATATTTACTACATAAATGTGTTTGCTGGGTTCCCACCATTTTTCTTTAAAAGTCCTTGAATAATGAGAAGATACTAAAGGACCAGAAGTTAGCTAATGTAGGTCACTCCTCTTTTTAAAGAAGGTAATAAAAATTGTCCTAATAATTATAGATCTATTAGTCTTACATCAATTGCTAGAAAAATGTTGTTTAGTTTGATGTAAGATACTTTGCAAAGTCATTTAACAAAGTTCAGAATTTTATTGGATAGTCAACATGGTTTCACTCAGGAAAAATTTTGCCTTACTTGGTTTGGAATTATTTGAAGAGGTTACTGTTCATTTAGATGAAGATAAGGATGTAGATTTGGTGTATCTGGATTTTCAGAAAGCATTTCACAAGGTTCAACATATCTTTATGAGTGTGGAGATAAGTTAGCTTTTTAAATAGAAAAGTATCTTGAGTTTAGTCAAATAGGGTTAATATCTGAAGTGGGTACCTCAAAACTCAAGTTAGAATCTTTTCTCTTTATTTATATCAATGATATAGATGAAGGAATGTTCAACATATTATTTAGATTTGCTGATGATATTAAGATATTGGGTGTTGCTAGCTGTGTGAGGAAGCTGCTGATACACAAAAAAGTTCAGATTATTTAGTGAGTTTGGCAAATAAATAGTATACAGGTTTTAACTATAAGAAATGCAAGATAATGCATGTGGGTTATTGTAATTTATATTATAACTTGCATGGGAATAACTTTAACAGTGTCATGAAAGAAAGGGATATTAGTGTAATAGTTAGTCAGTCTTTTAAGCCATCTAAGAAGTATGTTTTTGCTAGTAGTAATGCAAATAGGATTTTAGGTAGCATCTATAGAAATATTAAATACAAGTCTAAATGAAGAGGCTATAATTTCATTAAATAGGTCACTGGTTAGGCCACAATTGGAGCAATGTGTTCAGTCTTGGGCAAGTTACCTTAGAAATGACACTAATCTGTTCGAAAGGGTTCAGAGGAGAGTTATTAGAACATCACCTGGAATGGAGGGTTTGTCATATGAGGAGACACTAAGATATCTGAAACTTTTTTATCTTGAAAAAAGAAAGAATTACAGGGGATTTGATTGATGATATGTTTAAGACTAGAAAAAGAACTTATGAAGTTGATGCATCATTTTTTTCATATTTAATAACAAAAATAATAGGATTAGGGGATACAAATATAATTTTTTGCAGTGGGAAATATCTTCAGCTAGGACAGTTTTATTCTTTTAAGAGGGTGATTGGCATCTAGAATGGGTTACCTTTTAAATGCTGTTGAGATAGTAAATTTAAGTGAGTTTAAAAGAAGGTTTAACAACTATATAAATAATAAGAGCTGGCTTTAAGATTTCTAAAAAAAATTATAGTAATTTAGTTTAGACACTTTTGATGGACCAATAAATCCCTTGATGCTCCTAAACATTATATTATGATTTGCAAATTCCTCTTGAATGAAAATTTTCATCACATTAATGCCTGCAGGTTTACATCAATAAACTCATTTTTTTATTATTCTCCACACAACAAAATCCTATAAATAAGTGTGCTCAAAAATCCTCTTGTAAATATAGCTGTGACCTACCATTATTAGTTACCCACTCAGTTAATATATATGAAAATCACACAAGTTACATGAAATTCAAAGGAATAGCCATTTATCTTGGCTTATATCTTTGCAGTTTACGACACTTCAGTATGGAGCCTAATTAAAATAAATAGTAAAGGTAACTTAACCCCAAGACTTAAAATCCATGTGTTTATCAGGTCCTCTGAAAGAGTTGTCTTATGACAGCTTTGGTACTGTGACAAGTTGTGTTTATTAGAACTCGAAACCCTTCAAGCATGTCTGAAAAGCAGCCAACAATAAAGGCATTCAAAACAATCAGCTCTATACATTTGTTTATTTATTCAGTCATCAATGTAGCAATGTGTTTGGGTACTTGTTTAATATTGTTCTGTAAATTATAGGCAAATAGCATCTCACAATAACATATTTATACCATTATTTCAATGGGAAAATAAATTTCTGATTATGCTGTTTTGCCTAAAGTTACCTTTTTTTAAGAACACATCCCCAATATAAAAAGAGAGCTTACTATACTGTATACTCTGAAATATAGATAACGTGAAACCTATTCCTTCAATTCTTGTCACACAAGTTCACAATACTGTATGAAGCATCAAACTTACAAATTGTCTTTGATTTGGATTAAAATTGTTTGAGAAACATAACATATTTCAGGATATACTGCAATTCAAGCTTGCTTTCTAAAAAATACGACTGTTGGAAAATTGCGACTTTTTGTTGGTTAAGACTTGCTATGAGAAGAAACCTTGGTTTAGTGCTCGTATCTTGACAAGAATCTGAATAACAAGTTACAGTAATAAAATGTTTGACATAAAAAAGAAAAAAGAGTTAAAAGTTGCCAAGCATGAATGCCATAAAATCAATATTACTGTGCATATTGGACAGTCAACATTCAAAAATAAAAAATGTATGAGTAAATCATTACCAAAAATATCTTAAAACTTAAAATTATGTGGTTCACCCCTGGAACTAAGTCCATAGTGAGAGAGTTAAATATGAATGGTAAATTACTGATGCAAGGCAAAAAATACTTCTTAGTGTATTTCTGTAAAGTACTGTATATGAGCACCTTATTATTTTAGTGTTCAAGGTATATAAATGTGCTCTTCCTTTACTGGATTACTGCACTGGGTCAATGTTGTCATGATAATGTAATTAAGATAAATAAAAAAATATCAGATGCAAATGTTATTACACCTATAATAATAATGCTTATCAAGTTAAGATTACAAAGCAGAGAAAACACCATGATGTTTTTTCTTCTAGGTTATTGTAATGTAGAACAGAAATGATCACTAATTTATACATTATCATTAACTGTGTAGTTACTGCAGTACCAGTAAAATAAAAAATGATCCATACATGAGTGATGTAAAGCTTGAATAATTCTTTTGAAGAAGTTCCTGCATGTATCAACCAATATTGTCATATCATCATACTTAGGTAATATCATATGTACACTTGTGATTAGTGTGTTTCACAGTTATTGTATCATGTTTGTGTTATATTTTCTGTACACCTACCATTAGTATCCTGGTTCCACCAAACTGGTGTGATATCATTTGTGTAAAGCGGTGCAGTCAAAGTTACAACAACAGGATCTGTTAAGTTTGTAAGAAAAACTCTGGCTGAAAGAAACAAAAATGCTAATTATTAAAAAACAAAACAAAAAACAACCATTCTTTGATTTTCAAATTTGTCATTGCACCATCCCCAAAAATCATTAATCTGGGTAAAAAAAGACACAAAGATAAAATATTTATAACAAATCACTTTTTATACTTTTCTATTAATTTATCCAACACTGAAAATACAGATACTCGTAACATACACTTGTATTAGCTCAATAAAATAACATTTTTAAAGAGAATTTGTTTAAGTAATGTTTCTTAACAATCCCAAGTTTTAATTAACTTTTGTTTCTTAAAGAGAGAATTGTACTTACCAACTTTACTGGTTATAACAGCTGAGGTGATGTCCTTGTGTCTAGCTAATTCTGCTGGCCGTGGAAACAAGATACTGTCTTGAAAAACAAGAAACTGTAATTTGTGACTGGTTAAAGCTTTGGAGGAATCTGTCTGTCGAAATAATGAGGGCGGCAAATAAATGGAAGCATCAAGACTCTGAAAGAAAAACTTCCTTTGTTGGGAGAATACTATGCATCATTCACATGGCACAAGACAAAGGAGAAACTGAAAAGCTGATGTGGACTTTGTGGGTCAAAAAATTAACGATACTTTACAGAAACAGAAACTAAAATCATAATGTTATTTTAGATAAATTAAGATTAATTTTATTTCATTACTAATTTAAAATATGGTACTGATTGTAATGTAAATTCTCACCAATTTTATGAACTTTAGGTAAAGCATATAATCTAGGTAACATAAAGTTACTTAGAACTAAAGCTTAGATTTCTTGAGGTATTAATGATATAAAGTTTTTAATTTTTTTCTTTTACTACTGTATGGAATTTATTGGATTAATTCTGATGTTCTCTTACAGATCTTCTTCAATAATTCTTCAGTTTTTAAATCTTAACTTTTCTATTAATTAGTAATAGATGGAACAGAATGTTTTGAGATAAACTATATAAATTTGATTGTATGATTTGTAAAGTTATATAGAGATGTTCACTCTGATGATGACAACACAGTGAGATGTTGAAACATGTAGAGTGCATTATACTGTTCTCCGTCTCTCAGTATCTTATCTGTTCTTCATTTTAAACATTTAATCTGTACTATTAAACATTGGCTTTAGTTCTTTAATACATCTATGTGAAAACTTATACAAGTGTAGTGCTAATCTTAATGATTAAACATTTGAATATATAATGGATTTAAACAAACAGAGAACAAATTTTCAAATAATGGCTTTTAAACTGCATTGAAGTAATTTGCTATACACAAAAATATTTATAATTATAGAGCACTGTTGTCATTGTCCACCTGACAATGAATGTGTTCATTTGTGCACTACAAACATCACACACATCCTTCGAATGATACTCAAGGTTACATAATACAAAACTGTAATGAAACAAACATCAGTTAAATTTTATGAGTTCTGGTTTGATTGTTCTTAAGCACAAAGTTGAACAAGAAGCTATCTGTGCTCTTCTGACCATGGTTGTTGAAACCTGGTTTTCAATGTTGTAAGCCTACAGATTTAATGTTGAGTCACCAGGGGGAGGTATAAGTTAAATTAAAAGTGTTTCTTGTTTAATGGCTATTAACTGGTTTTATATTAATTCTCTCACAGTCAGTATTCTTTTAAACATTTTTCAATGCAAGTCATTGTGTTACATTCAAAGTTTAATTAACTCACTCAATGCGGGCTAGGTCTACATGACTGACCACATGACTTCATTGCTCTTGTTTAAAGTATTTTTTGATTTAATACTTCAAACTTTCAATATAGTGTGTATATCTTCACAAAAGTTGGCAGTCTTTCAGTTAATATAATAAGCCTATACCATAGAAAAAATCATATTTTTAGTGAAGTATTTTTAATAACATAAAATAAAAATTTGTCCATGAATATGTTGAGTTTTTTCTAATAGTAATTTTTCATGTTAAAATTTAAAACACTTTTTCTCATCTCAAAAATCTCTAATTTTCTTTGTGTAATCCCTAAAACCTCCTAAATACATTTCAGATTTTTGTTTTCAGTAAAAGTTTATATTCTATCTGTTATTTTCTCTATCCTAACTCCTAACAACTTTGTTCAATTTGATCAACCATGTTACAATAAAACCAAAACAAGACTTTTTTTTCTTTCTAAAAAATACTTCAAATTGTAACATGAAACTACATTCATTTATCCTAAGTGGCTCTATGTTTGTAACAGTATACATGTATTTATAATTAAATATTACTGTTTTATTGCCCTTTGAATTGTGTCTAACTACTGTTAATGCCATTATAAATTAAAAGTACCAGGGCATGTGCAGCTCACATTATGCTGTTAAATTACATTACCCACAAGCTACCACATCTAGCACAAGCAGCTTGTATATGTGCCTCGTGAAACATTCTTCTTATTATTAGTTATTTTACTTACTGTATTTCCTGGCATCAAAGATGCTATTTTTTTCCCCAAAATAAGTTTCAAAATTTTACCCTGCATCTTTTGGGCCAAAGGTTACATTGCTCATTGGCCTAAACCTAAGCCTAGGGGAAGCATTTCAATACTAGACAGTAATCCAAGCTCCTCTATATCACCCAGAATGAAATGTGTAAGTTACTCAGTATTAAATAAGAAACAAATAAACAAGAACAGGTCACCGTACATATGGTGATGTTTATTGGCACTCTTTTTAACTCCTCAAGCTTAGAATAATGCTATTACTGGTAACAATACAGATATTCCAGTGGAAATATAAGGTATATACTTTCAAAGGTAGATATCATAAGCATATAACTCTGTGACAAGAGTTGTTACAAATTCATCTAAGCTATGAATGATGGTAGTGCTCTGAGTAAAACTGACATTTAAACATTGATAATGTAATTTTATATGATATGTCATTTGATAGATAAAAACCTCAAATTTCTATTGGTTATAGGTAACATATAATTAAATGAGAACTATTAACGAATTATAAAAAAGAGGATGTGACAAGTGTGTGTGTGATTTTCTATTCAATAGATCTGTCACCAAAACAATTGAAGACTATAAAGAAATATGGTTTGTCTGAGCAATGAAAACTTTATAGAGAGTAATTTACATTTAATTTCTACTTTTTCAATGTGTGGTAGAAAAAACAAGGATGACGACATGGAGAAAATGTGTTACCTGTGTCACACTGAAGGGAATTAATGTGTGGTAGAAAAACAAGGATGATGACATGGAGAAAATGTGTTACCTGTGTCCCACTTAAGGGAATCAATATGTGGTAGAAAAACAAGGATGATGACATGCTGAGAGAAAATGTTACCTGTGTCACACTGAAAGGAATCAATGTGTGGTAGAAAAACAAAAACATGGAGAAAAGGATGAAGGGAATTAACGTGTGGTAGAAAAAACAAAAATTATGACATGCTGAGAGAAAATGTGTTACCTGTGTCACACTGAAAGGAATTAATGTGTGGTAGAAAAAACAAGGATGACGACATGAAGAAAATGTGTTACCTGTGTCACACTGAAGGGAATTAAGGATTTTTAAATATTGCATTGTAAAATTAAAACTTACATATTATTAAAATATGGATTATTTGCTGAGATTTTCTATTCTAACTAGTACAATGTAAGACAAATGCACTTTGATAAAATTTTGAATGTAAGACACTAATACTTTGTGTGGTGCATAGTAAAGTGTACACATAGTGGTAGGGTTAAATGCCTTTACTATCAGTGTATGTGAATATTAAATAACAATAGCTAGAATTAATGATATGGTACAGAAAATGAGAAATAAACTGTGAATATTTATCTTCAAACAAACTTTGATATTCATTTAGGTGGTTCCTGAGGTTATGTAAATGAAATATGAAAACTATAAGATGAAGAAAAGTATTTGTATACTTAAAACCAAAATCACCTTACATGTGAACTATTCAGAATTTAAAGGCAAATAACTACTATAAATAACTGTTTTTATTAGGAAGATGTAATAAAAATAATGTCATTTGTGTGTACAAGATGCTTATAATCTTTGTAACAAAATGTTACCAGGTTTTGTAAGGATATTTCATAATTGTTGTATGTATTTTGTATAAATGTCCTTCACCAGCTGAGGTGATGTGAACTGTGTCATCCTGATGAGAAAGGGTTAATAAATTTGCTAGAATTTAGTGAAACAATACTTAAATGTCTGTATTATAAACTAAGCAAAAAAATAATATTTCTACACTTCATAACATGTTATTTACTTTCTACTTTAATGTTATTTCTCTTCCTTAGTATACTGGTTTTTGGTTTTCCAAACAAGTTACATTATACCTTCACAGTATTATCCAACCCTCTGAGATATCTGTTGGTAACCTTGTGTCTATTTATTTGGAACTTTATTTTTTAAGGAAAACATGCACATGTCAAAAATGTTAGTGGTTTGCTATGACACTGTAAGTTGTATATAAACTACATTGTGCTCATATACTATCATCTTAGTTGTATGACCTATATGAAGATGACTTTAGTTGAGTGTCACCTTAGTCAGTAGAACCTTCTCATTTGAAAACTTCTAATAATTAATCACACACACAAAATATCCATCAATTATGTATGTGCCTAAAGGGGTACAAAATAACAAATCATACAGGGTTAACTTCTATAAACTATTTAGAATATTATGTACAATCAGTAAGCATTTTACACATTTATAAATTAAATAAAGAACAAGAAAAAGGATGTCACGGAAAAAAAATGACACGACTTTTAGAAATCATCAACTTGTATCTCTTATGTCATGAAACCTGGAAGAAAGTAGAAACAGAGTAAGTTTAATAAAATCTTACTTGATCTTCATTGGTTCTCCTCAACGTGCTGATGTTGACTGTATGACAATGAAGTGATTTATCATTGAAAAAACCACGACTACTGGGCCAAAAGTGTTGACTGTCAGTTGACTGGCCAGGCATTCTGATTGTGTGTGATATACATGCCATTCCTTGAAACACTTCAGGTTTTATAATAAATTCTTCCATGACAAGATTTTTCCGATAACGATTTAAGGCTGTGTCAATTGAAAGCTCTGGTAACTGTCTGAGAACTCCAACTAGCCTGAATTATATAAACAATTAACAAATGAATTTTATACTTTAATAGCTTACAAGTTAAAATATAGCAAGGGTCACTGTTGAAGAACATATCTCATTATAATAAAATAATAATAATTTTATTTTCTAAACTTGGACATTGCATTTTCATCAAGGTACACGAAACACTGTTGATTTTTTATTACAGTGTTATCAGAGGAATGTAGTTTGTTTTTTCTGAACAACTACATGCTTAAACATTTTATTACTAAAACATCAGCAGTCTTAATGGAATATAATGAACAAATTAAATTTAAAATATAATTTCAGTTTTAAAAAAATAACATGAATGTATGATTTATAATTCATGGAAAATAATTTAAAGTATCTTTATCAGAGTGTATGTCGCTTAACAAAATAAGATATTGTAGGAAAGAAGAATCAACTTGAAATATGTATATAGATACTGTAGACAATAAAGAATAAATTAATAATACTAATTCATACTAGTAGGTCTAGAAATTAAAAGTTAATTTCAAAAGCTATCTAAGAAAATTAAACTCATAAGCTAAAATTTGAAAATAATAATCCTATCAATAAAAAACTAATAATTTACAACAGGAAAAGTTCAACTAATTTTTAAAGCTGAAGATATGAAATAACTATCTATGTTTTCAGAATGTGAAGGAACGCAACTGGATAGCAAGGAAAAAAAGTACTAAGGAAAGCTACTAGATAACAATGAAAAATATTAGTAAAAACTGTAGAACAACAGGAAATAAAATTAAAAGGAAAAGCTCTTAGATAACACAAAATAAGATTAGAAGGGAATGCTCATGGATATTAGTAAAAGTACAAATATGTTAAATAGTAAACACAAAGAACATGTTTTTGACATGTTTTAAATAGGTAAGTAGGTATTCAATGGTTATCGGCACAAAGCTACAAGGCTATCTGTGCCAGAAAAGATGTAGTACAGTACAGGTAGACATGTTTTAGATGTCACATTCTAATACATTTCTAGAGAACTTCATGATGAAAATCATTAGAACAAAGGACAACCACAGAAACAGAACAATACACTAATACATCAATTTCTGTTTCTAGTGCCAAACTGCATTGAAACCATATGATTAATGGTATTTATAATGTTTTATATAATATGGTTTAAATAAGGGCTTTAAAGTTTCTAAATTAGATGTAGAGGATTATTATGATATTTTATAAATAAATACAACTGAAGAAAAATCTCAAACAATTTTTAATTTTTGTTAATCATTACACGTATTTTATTTAATGTATTATAAAATGTAATATTTGAAACTTTCAAAAATACATGCATCAAATAGACTGTGTGCGAAGAAGTAACCATGTCTTCAAGGAGTTAGTACAAAAGTAAAGCTGAATAAAATAAGTAATTAGATATAATAATAACAAATATCTAATATTTGTTATGCAACTTAAAAACTATTAAAATTAAGAAAAATGTTGAATATCAGATTCATTTCTTTTCATTTTAATACAAGTACAGTATTTTTTGGATTTAAACTGATGAAATAATCATTTCAAATAAAACTGGAATATTATTTAAGCCCCCTAGTGCTTTCCCCGAAGATAGGTGTTCATGACAAGCAACTATTTTTGCCATCATTTTGATAGATTTAACCCTCCTTACTTTTTCAATTTTAATACATGTTTTTTAATCTTTATCTTGGCATACAGAACAAATACTTCAACAGTACTGACTAGTGCACCAATCTCTTACATAAAGTTCTCAAACTAAGTATATGCTAAGTACAAGAACAATCAACATAAATACAATACATTTTTCCAGCAAAACACCTGAAACAATAATAAAAACTGTTAACTGTATCCATTCTCTATATGTTTATTTCATTATGAACATGTATCAAAAGTAGTCGGAATACATTATTAATACTAAATCTAGTTTATTTGTGTCTTACTATACATATGCAATACAATCCCACAAATCAAAAATTCGATAGTAAGTCCATTTAAAACTAACCTTAAAATATGCTCTAACCTGTATTTGATAAATTAGTGATTTTAGCCACCTAGAAAAAAAGACATTTAATGAGAAATAATACATTAAAAACAGTTTCTTTCTACAACATTTACCTTGAACAAGATCTATCTTCAGTCTGTGCTGCTCGCAGGAGACGTCGATCGACATTCATTACTGCATTAATAATATCCACTAACATTTCAGCAATCTTTAAAAAAAAAAGACATTTAAATATTTTAGGTTGAATGTATTGATCAATCAATTCTACATAAGTTAGCAATGATGGGTGAAAACTACTATTATTTTAGTCAAGTTCATACCACAAAAGTTCTGAGCTGTCAGAAATTTATTATAACACATAACATTTTCAATCCTCAACATATAACCATGCCAAAAATGTCATGAAACCTATTTAAAGTTTTACATGAGTCACCCAGCATGCTGAGAAGAGAACTCAATGAGTATATTTTTCTGACAACTAGGGTAACATAGGATAATTTTTTTTTATGGTTAAAAACATGAAGGCAAGCATGAAAATAGTAATTATTGTTGTTGCTTCACTTTTATAGCAAAATTCACACTAGACAATTTGCACTTCTGTTTAATGCAAGGAATCCAATCCCTGATTTTAGAATTGTCAGTCTCAAAACTTATCACTGACTCATAAGGTGACAACAAGGATTACTCCAAACAAACTTCATCAGAAAAACCTAGTACAAAATGTTGTTAAGTAGGATTTCCTAATAGTGATTTAACTTGACTTGTTACAACTTGAAACTGTTTTTATTATACTTAAGATGCCCCTAATTAAAATCTACTCTTCATCTCTTAATAAAAAACAACAACTGCTTTTTGTGACTTTATATTTTCTTTATTTATATATCATAACTTTCCAAATGAAAAATATTCCAAATGTGTAAGATAAATTTATTGGGGAAAAATTTAAGACAAAAAATATGCAACAAAAGTACTCTTCATTTTTTTAACTCCCATAATAATAATTGGAATATTGTGGACATTTTGTTTCAAAATAAAAATTATAATTTCAGACTTAAGAATTACTTATTACATCACTGTTTTGATTTACACCTTCAATGAAATTAAATAAAAAGGAAAAATATAAGACCATTTAACTAGTTGATCCAAAAACTCAACCACAAGAAAAAGTTTATAATGAATTAATTATACAAAAATGGTGTTCATGACATGTTGTAATGATATACAAATGAGTGTGTTCATAGCCTGTTGTAATGATATATAAATGAGTGTGCTCATGGCCTGTTGTGATGATATACATATGAGTGTGTTCATGGCCTGTTGTAATTTTATACAAATGAATGTGTTCATGGCCTGTTATGATGATATATAAAAATTAAGATGGTTCTGTAGACCAATAATTAAGCATACTAACAAAGATCAAATTCAACCAAAGTCAGAAAAAATGTCCATAAGTTCAAAAGATATAATGGGAGAATACCTAAACACAAAATATATAAAAAGTGAATGAAATTCATTCCCATACAGAATTATATATTTCATTTAGTAAAGAACTAAACAAGCATTACTACACACAACTACGAAAAAAACACAACAAATTACCTCTTTGTATTCAGGAACAAATTCCAGATAATTCTCAAGAGTTCGTGCAATAAAAACAATGTCCATTTTGTCATGAAGCCTGTCACCATTACCTGTGTAGTTTCTCAATCCATTTACACTGTCAACAATGTTGGTTTTACTCAAGCTCAAGTTTGTCTGAAACCAAAATATATTTTCATTACACTTATAGATGTTATTTCAAAATAGCTTAAATTTACTGTTGTTTCATTTGTCTGTGACAGAATATAAAAGTTAGACCATTCTTAAGAGTTTTTCAGAATCACAATTTTTGAAAAAGATCAGCAGAAAATGATAATTTTTTATAATTTTCTGTTAAACTCATGAGGCTTCAAGTTACTACAGAGTTGATAAACTAATATATTTAGCAAAATACTACAAAGATGCACCCCAAAAAAATTAAAAACAGAAAAAAAACTGTCCAAATTAGCAGCAGTATGCATTCATTTAAATTACTTTTAACACTATGTTCCATAGTGCTATATTGTTATCAATAATCAATTCTAATTTTTTTGTTGTTGTAATGGGTTGAAATACTCAGGATTTGATGTGCTTGCTTTTAATCAAATACAGCAAAAACATTATTAATTTCTACTTGTCTTTAATATCAACAGTCTTAACTTCAAGTTGCAGCATGGTTCATAATCATTCAGCAACTAAGCTAGTGATTAATGATGGTAAATAATTTATACAAGTCAACCAATCACTCAAATGACCATACTTGTATCTTTTTTTTTTTCTTGCATAAGTACAATCTTTCATCTGTAAAATGAATGTTTTAAAAAATTCAGTTTTGCATGCCAAAGAATTGATTTGTAGCATGTTTTTAAGATTTAAATAAATATTACGTTTTTATGCTGGCACCATTTCAAACTCCTACAAGCATTAAAAATGTTTTATTACTGTGAGAACTCATAATGGATTTTTTTTTTTCACAGTAGTTACATAGCCGTGCCTATCATTTTCTTCTTTACTCAAGTGATAACCTGTACAAGAATATAGGCTATTAAATACAAGCATGTTATCTATGCATCATATATATATAGAGGCAAACAACAGGAAATGTTTGATGAAATTATGTCATAATGAGTTTATAAAATAAAAATTTAACATGAGCACAAAAATACTAGAAATTAACAGAGATAATACTTATCATTCCCCTGAAGAAGATAACTCATATTTTTTGTTTGAAATGTTTGATTATATTTTTATGCAATTACTTAAACACTGTGAAAATGAAACCAGTCTTTTCATTCTGCAAAACTCTAATCTGACTGAAAAGTATAAGGTTCAGATAACTCACCCTGAAATGGTAAAGTTATCTACACTTATGTTTTAAATAACTCACTCTGAGACAATAATGTCACCTACACTCAGGTATCAGAAAGTTCACTTGAGACAATAAAGTTACTTTCACTTATATTACAGATAATTCACCCTAAAACAAAAAGTTACATGTGCGCAGTTATACGAGCATTCATTTGAGACAGTAAAATTAACTACACCCAGGTTAAAACCTTACATACAACCATACTTTATACAACAAATTTAGTGACAATATGACACTAGGATTTAGAACAGCTCAAAAATATTTTCAAGATAATTCATGAGATTACAAGTTTCAAAGATAAGAGTATATACATTAGTTTGTTCTTACTTACTTTAGAAAACTGATACAAAACGTTTGTTACTTCAGAAACATAAGGACACCCTGAGGTATTCAAGTCTTCCCACACACCTTTTGCAGTGCAGGTATGATAAGCATGTGCAATTCCATATCCTAAGGCACCAGATGGTGTTCCCATACACTGAAGTTGCACAGTTATTCCTGCCAGTGTTTCGGGCCACACATACTGCCCCTGTAAAAATTAAACATCTTGTTAGGCAGTTTCAGTAATCAAATTTTAATACTAATCATTACTTCGAATAAATAGTACGGATATATTTCATTTGTTACCTTTAACATGTTTCTATTTTATGCTTAAAATAAACTCTGAAATAATGGTGTAAACATTTGTAGCTTGAAATAAATATTAAAAAAAAATTTTTACTATGAAATATAGTGGATGTAAGAGGAACAGATGAAGGTAACATTAGATATAATCAATATCTGATCTGTCCTAGGAAAAGAATACAACTCAGAAACATATATACCTTTAGAATAATAATATATATTTGAAAGGAACAGATAAAGCAGCAAAAAATGCACCTCTAGAATGCCACCTTGTACCAAAGGAACAAATAATAAAATTTCCAAATATATGTCTTTAGAATAACAACTTACACATAAAGAAACAAACACTACAAGTTAAAAAAGTTCCAATACACAAACACCTTTAGAATGAGAACTACTAAAGAAAACTTTATATAAGAGAGCTAAGCTACAACAACAAGAAGCACATATTTCCTCTCTCTCTCTGTTTATTTGTATATACAGGGCGTCCAAAATGAATATACCAAAAACAAATATGAATAACTTTATTGTTATTTGAGATAACAACAAAAATTGAATATAAATACACGTAGTTTGTAAGTTATATTACAATAATTTTTGTTTCCTTTCTCTGATGACTGAACTGTTACTGGATATTCACATTTACACGTACTACAAGAGTTCATAATTCCATAACTCCTAGAAACTCCTGGCTTGTTACAAAGAGCTATCTTTCAACAGTTTGGAGCACCATCTCATTTTCCTATGACTGTTAAAGTGTTTCTACATCAAATCTTTTCAGAGTATTGGATTGGTATGGGACAGGACAACCTATCAAATGATCCATTTGTTTGTCCAATTTAACCCCTTTAGATTTTCTGATCTCTCGGGCTTTTTGGAAACAAGTTTACAATAACAAAGAAGATTTTGAAAAACTGAAAAGTTAGACATATGATGCTAACTTATTGTATTGGAAAGTGCTTTCTCAGAATTTGAATGCATAATTAGATTAATTACAGTAAATGATGGAAGACACATAGAAATCCATTAATAATTAAAACTTACAAACCTACTACTAGTATTTATATACAATTTTTGTTGTTATCTCAAAATAACAAAAAAAATATTTAACCCTTAATTTGTGTATATTTGTTTTTGGACACCCTGTACATATATGACAATATCAAAAGTATCAAAACCCTTAGAATAACAAAACCACACAGAAACAAGATAACTGTGTTAATTTCTTTAAAAACGTTTGATAAACCACACTTAAACCTTATTATCTGAAGTAACAGTGCGTGGACAACGACCAGCATTTTCAGCAACGACAACAATTTTGATACTAAGTGATTCATTCCCTCTTGATGTCTCTACATGACACATCCATGACCCAGAGTGACTTGTCTGAAGCTGCCTCAATGACAGGGAACTAACAATGACACTTTTGTCTGCATTCATATGTTGTTCAATCAGAACACTTCCCAGTGGATCTGCTATGACTGTTTCACCATTGTGAATCCAGGTTAAGTGAGTATCTTGTTCTATATTGGATACACGGCACAAGAAGGTGAGAGAATCACCTGCAAAAACCAGCTGGTTGGCTTTTGGCTGCAATTCAAACACTGGCAATTGGAGAGGCCAATCTGAAAAATTAAAATTCAATATAATATTATATACAGCTTACTAAGGTTGATAAGTTCCCATATATAAAATGATAAACAACATTTATACGAGAAAAATTATATCTCTTAACACCTATCACACTGTTGACTTACACATTTAAGTTGTATATTTTGTTACATTACTCTTCAATAATAAAGCTACTAAATTACACTAACTTACAATGCCATCACTATTATCACAGTTGGTTTCCAAGTAAGTTAACAGTAACCAAAGATAATGAATTTTACAGTTCATAATGTTGTTAACTTATTAATAATAACACAATACTACACTTTCTTGCTTAGCAACTAATAACTCTAACTTCACAAACCAGCATCACTTGTCAATAACAGTATTTTAAAACAAAAAGGCTGCAAACCTATAGTGATGCAGCAAAACTGTATTAACTGATTAAACACAAGGAAAATTTTAACTCACGAAGCAATTATTTCATACAATAATTCATATACATTGTGTAAGCACTAGATAGTGCTGAACAACAGCCTGATATCTTGTGATAAATATATAGTATGTAACAGTAAAAAAATATTAATTTTATCTGAATCTCATTTATATTTCTAATCAATTCACACACAGATTATATCCATAAATGTGCACAATACATTTGGCAGTATCTTTCAACTCACTGTGCATAACTACATCTTCATAAACAATTCTAAGTACATTAACACTTTAATGAGTGCTTACACAAGGTAATATTGTTATATTCTTAATTAACAAGTTAATAGTAAAATATAAGTGTTTATAATGAATATAAAGTTACAGATAACTTAATCTTTGCCAACTTTAAACTTTCCTTTATTCAGAAATTATGTAACACTAATTTGCCATCACCTCTAAGTTCTCATGCACAATGGGCATTTTAAACAACAAAAACTGAAATGATATGTCATCATCTGTGTTGAATCAAAATTAAACTGTTACTACTTTACTATGTTAAATCATGATTATTCTTGTGCCACATTACCAAGTTGAATAACAAGTAATCTGTCACTACTTTACTGTGTTGAATCATGATTATCCTTGTACCACATTACCAGGTTGAATAACAAGTAATCTGTCACTACTTTACTGTGTTGAATCATGATTATCCTTGTACCACATTACCAGGTTGAATAACAAGTAATCTGTCACTACTTTACTGTGTTGAATCATGATTATCCTTGTACCAGATTACCAGGTTGAATAACAAGTAATCTGTCACTACTTTACTGTGTTGAATCATGATTATCCTTGTACCACATTGCCAGGTTGAATAACAAGTAATCTGTCACTACTTTACTGTGTTGAATCATGATTATCCTTGTACCACATTACCAGGTTGAATAACAAGTAATCTGTCACCACTTTACCATGTTGAATCACAAGTAACCTGTTACCACTTCATTGGGTTGAATCACAGGTAACCTGTCATCACTTTACTGTGTTGAATAACAGGTAACCTGTTACCACTTTACTGTATTGAACATCAAGTAATCTGCCACCACTTTACTGTGTTGAATCACCAGTAACCTGTCACCACTCTATAGTGTTGAATAACAGGTAACCTGTCACCACTCTATAGTGTTGAATAACAGGTAACCTGTCACCACTTTACTGTGTTGAACCTCAAGTAACCTGCCACCACTTTACTGTGTTGAACCTTACGTAACCTGCCACCACTTTACTGTGTTGAATCACTGGTAACCTGTCACTACTTTACTGTATTGAACCTTAAGTAACCTGCCACCACTTTACTGTGTTGAACCTCAAGTAACCTGCCACCACTTTACTGTGTTAAATCACTGGTAACCTGTCACTACTTTACTGTATTGAACCTTAAGTAACCTGCTACACACTTTACTGTGTTGAATCAGAATCAACTATAAGCCTCTTCTAAATTTTGTTACTTGTAATAAGAAAGACATGTAAAAAAAATGTTTACAAAAATATTCTTACTACAATGCATGTCATGTTTTTTCATTTCAACAAGCTGGGTATTCTCAAACTCATGTGGAATCTTGCAAGTAGATTTCAGAGTTATTCGATTTTTGTCCAACACCGCCCAAGCAACAAGCCACCATAACTGGCAATCACAAATTAATGGATTTTTTTCTAGATCTCTGCAAAACAAAAGAAACAAGTGCAAATTGAAATATAAAGAAAGAACTTATAAATTATATTAATTTGTAATGATCATAATTTAATAGGAATTATCAAACAACAGAATAGAACCTATTTGTATTTTGCTGTTGCCAAATCTTTAACGTGGGTACACTAATTAACACACTCGTTGTAAGGATCAGGCAGCTGGACAGCACAGAAATTGTCAATTAGTTGTATAAAACATTATTGACAACAGTCAAATGTTTCTACACACAAGCATGCTGGAGAAAGTAATCATAGTAGTAGACACAAAGTGGTTCAGGCTCCCTTCCCTAGATACTTGGTCACTAATACAACACATGGTCATAAAATTCAGCCTATTTCATTCTAACTTTACCATTTTACAGAGATAACACTTGTTCTGCCAATGGGTCTATGGCTTTGATGTTGCAGAATATGCAATATATTAAACTCTAACATTTCTTACTTAATGGGAAATGTTGGATTTACTTCAGTGACTAATTCTAACCATGTAACTGTCAGTAATTTTCATTCAGACACCAGATCCTGAGTGAAAGGATTAGCAGAAATACATTTTGATGGAAGATATTGGTTTAATCAACTCACAAATCCAGCAAAAAGCAAATGTCTAGAGTCCATGTGTAAGAACACACATCATGTTTTGTGTATTTGATGAAAATGATTGTTTTTAATTGTGTGTTACACAATGAAATTTATTTATTTATTTTCTCAATTGGTCTAAGACTAATTCAGTATCACTTTGTAATATAACCTGTTTTATAGCAGATATATAACTTTAGGAAAATCAGTTTAAACTGAAAATATCACTTGTAATTTAAAGAATACAAAACTCACAAAACTCCAGATATGCACAAATATATAATTATAATTTTTACTTCTGTCATGATATATACTTACATTATTCTGAGTGATGGTAGTTCCTTGAAGGAACCTTCTGGAATCCTACTAATTGCATTTCCACCTAACTCTCTTTAAAAAAACAACAACAACAAACAAACATTTAATAATGTTAAACAGTACTAAACTTCCAAATTAACAACCTAAAAGAATTGAGTGAGAAATGTGTATATGTAAAACATCATGTGTAAAAAAGTGAGACTACTAATTAAAAAATTATGCAAATAAAAATGTGATTAATAAATCATTTACAAAACAAATTAAACATTGACATAAATGTGAACAAATTTCAAAAAGTATTGAGATAAGTAATGAAAAAAGAAAATTAAAAATTATAAGTCTAAACTGTTCAACAACAACAAAAATAATTATACAATTTAATTAAAATTTTAATTTTTTTAAAAATTCTGATTCATTGGTTGATGTTTGGGGGGAGGCATGTCTTAGGACAAGTTGTGTGAAACACCTTGTTAAAATGTCAAGTACAGGCTTATCTTGGTACGTACCTGAAATGTTTCACGTGTTCTTGTGTACACTCACTGAGAAAGTGCTTGGTTTATCATATGTCAGTTTGGTCACAACTGTCACAAAGATTAAAAATAAGCTTAAATATTCAAATGCACAGGCAAGATTATTATTAACAGGAAGGACTGATAATGGGCAAGAGTTGCATCTGTTATTACGTCTGCTACACATACAGTTGTAAGGTGGCTTTGGAGGAGTAACATTTTTATGTCAGTGTCTCATTTTTAAGAAACAAGTGAGTAATTAGGAAATATGATTAATATTACTGTTCTGTTTTATGATATGAATACACAGTAGAGGAGTGACATGTGTGTGTGGAAAGGGTATTAAATAAATATAAGGGAAATGTATTCATGATTAGTGGCAGTAAAAGTAGGTTAACTGAAGTGACTTAGAAAATGTGTTATAGGAACTGTCTGACATGCTGGTCTCAGAATTACTAATATGATTTATACCAGGCTGTTTTTGACAAGATGATTATGAATGTTTGTTGTTTGTAATTTATACTTTGTACGATGAAAAACATTTTTAATTCATGTATATGGCAAGAGATTTTAATCACAGTGAGAATACAAGACCATTGTTATATAACAACTATGAAAATCTACAGTGAACATACTGCTGATTCTTTACAAAAAATACTTTCTGAACTGCAACTAATGGAAGGGCATTCCTGATCTGAACAGTTATGTGAGAAATATTAAAATAAAAATGTGTATTCAAGTAACTGTTTCAGTTTTCATGCACGTAATCTTGCATTTGGTTGATGTTCTTGCAAACAGAATTCAGCCAGGTCTAGCCTACTTTAAACAAAATCACAGGGGTTATTCAATAAAAGTTCATAAACTGACCATTTGGACTTCTGTATTGTTTCTTCTTAAGACATAAGAAGATGAACTGAAATTTGTCTCTCTTAAAAATGTTTATAGCAGATTTGAGGGGGTAACCAGAAAACTACTTAAAGTTTATCAAGCAGATTTGCATTTGGTTGATGTTCTTGCAAGCAGGCCTACTTTAAACAAAATCACAGTTATTCAATAAAAGTTCAAACTGACCATTTGGACTTCTGTATTGTTTCTTCTTAAGACATAAGAAGATGAACTGAAATTTGTCTCTCTTAAAAATGTTTATAGCAGATTTGAGGGGGTAACCAGAAAACTACTTAAAGCTTTTATTCAAGACAGAAATGGACAAAATAATAAAGCTAATTTAATTATTGGTTTTCATGTCAATTTAAAATCCATGTGGTCACAGTGATGTTGGTGCCACCATCCATTAACATTACTCTAATAACCTGAAAACACTATGGGCTATGGAATTTGGAGTTCACCTATGCAGTAAAATTTGTATAACTTTGGAAATATCTCTGTTTTTGCTGCAGTGAGTCATGAACCCACTGGGTGATCTTTGAACTCTACAACAGGAATATTACATAAAAAGTAATACATATTACTTTTTAAAAAAAGAAACCACTGTAAATAAAAGCTTCTGAGAAGGTGTGATAGTTACTTGAACTTTGATCCCAGGCTCTATGGGATTGCACCAGTACTCTTACATCTGCTCATTCAAACCCTCCTTGTTCTATTGGAAACCATTTCTCTGTGGTAAAAAAAACTTAATTTATTTGTGTCATAGCTATATTTCATTCTTCTTATGGTGTGTATTTGAATTGTTTTCCAACATTATGTCTACTCAAAAATATCTCATCTTGAAACTTATCTGGTGATTATAATTTTGCCTGTGAACACCAAAGACTAAGTGACAAAGAAATATTCTAGTGCCATGGCCAAGTTATTACCATTGTGTTTCTTTCTTCAATTTGATGTTATGTTTGAAAACCATAGCCACAGAAGATTGTTATCTGGGACTATATACTACAGTGGAGAGAAGAAACTGTGGGTGAAGTAAAAACACAATGTGAAGGCCAGAGGTATCCCCCTCTCTCAAGACCAGTAGATTTAGCCAGCCAAGGAAAGAACTATGTAAGAATTGTCAAGTCATTCCCTGTACAGGGAGGTTGAAAGAGCACATAGAAAACATCTCAGCTGTTTTATCAACTTGATCTCTCTTAATTACCTTCTACATACAGAAAACATAATAAGGTAAAGGTGGGATACTTAAATCTACCTGCATGATCAGCTGTTAATTGGTGTTGTCTGTGACTTGGTAGAAAGACAAGGTGCGTGTGTCAGCCAAAGTTCAACCAACATCTTGCAGACCCTTAGGGTTATCTGCAACATTCCAAACTGGTGAAGTGGGTTAACGTTCTGAAACTATTTTAGCAGCTAAGACGAATGCATTATCTAATTAAAAGAATACCTATATGTCACACCATGCTGCTGACAACTCTGTATGAAGCCATCATATTGGTTAAGATCCATGTACCTACATATTATCAAATGAAGGAGAAAGCCTCCCTCACATATTGATGGTATTTCTCACATATGATGGTTGAGAAGCTGGAAATAGTGGCAAAGTTAAGCAGAATACGACAGCCCACTAGTGTTCAAAGAAAAAGATTTGCACAACTGCTTCAACTATTACAGGAAAGTTGTATTCTGGAATGGGTGGACTCAGAGACAAGTATGCAATATGTGATACTTAGTGTGAATGGTTCAAAGCTGAATTTAATGGTCATAAACATAGGTTCATGAGAATAGAGGGAGTTACAAAGAAGATCTGAAGTAACTGGAAAGAAAGGCTTTCTTGAGCATGTCATTCATTGATTATAAAAAATGAAAAATCTAGTTAAAACTGCACAGTTGACAAAAATATATCAAAGTAAATAATAGGTTGAATAGCTGCTAACTTTTTATAGATTTTTATTTAAAGAAGGAAGACATTTCGAGCTGGCACTCTTCATCAGATTGTACAGTTTACAACAAAGATGGATGTATAGAATTCAAAGAACTTGTGTACTACAGTGTTTGGAATGTTGAGTATGAAAAGATAACCAAACAGCAATTAAAATTTAAATAAAAAATGGAAATCTCCAGGAAATAAAAGCTTTCATTTAATCCTAATGGTTGTAAGGACTCCAGACTGTAGGTTAGTCTTCTCTCCAGTTGTTCTCTTATACCTGATGAAGTACTAATAAGTCCTTGACTGTGTGGTCATTAATGGTGAAACGTTTAGGTGTATCTTGGTTCCACAGTTTAATATGGTTTAGATGTTATTGTACTTGAGTCACTGAGTCTGTGGTCTGTTTGTCCAGGGTATAAAATATTGCATCTTTTGGAAATTATGCATTCAGTGGTACATGAAAAGGACTGTTTTATGCCAAAAGTCATGTTTTTTCCTCGTATGTGTGAGGTGCTGTTTGTATGTGGGCAGGTGACACACCTGTTTCATTTACATATGTGAGTGCCTGGAATATCCTTTTGTTTTTGTTGAAAGTTACTTTGCATAATTTCTCTTAAGTTTTTGTCATGTCTTTAAAAAATAATGGGTGGGCTGTTGTAAAGAGATTTGGAAGGAGGGGTCTTCACAAAATATTGTGTAACTTTTTTGTATAATATCTCTAACCTTCTTGGTTGTATGTTAGCACAAGTGGAATATGATCAGTGTGTTTTCTCTTGGTAGGACTGAGTGTTTGCTCCTGAGTATATGAGATGGCATTGCTGGCTGCATTATAGTGAGAGAATCAGAGTAGTGTCTTTTAGAAAAAAACTTAATGTCTTTACATTTAGATTTATAATTATTATCATCATTACAGAGTACTGAAATATCCTCATCAAGACTGTCCATTTATCTTGGATAGTGATGATTGAATTAATGCACGACTGTAAAAGATGCATGATAGTATGAAGATTTTAACTGCCTGTGCTGGTTGTATGCTAAACATTCCTCAATCCCAACACTGCATAACAAAGAAGGAATTGCTACCTGTATGGTATGAAGTTCGCTCTTCAAGTACACCATAGCTAATGAGCTTTAAAAATCCAGAACATGCAACTTAACATTGAATTAAAATGTGAAAGGAATATAACTTTTCTGTACAATACTGATGATGTACACAGCAATGGAATGCTTATGGACCTATGTGTCAACTAATGAGGGCATATCCATTTGGTGAGCATTTGGCTCCTGAATCCTGTAAACACTA
The DNA here is from genome assembly GCF_004210375.1 of Tachypleus tridentatus. Lineage (NCBI taxonomy): Eukaryota > Metazoa > Arthropoda > Merostomata > Xiphosura > Limulidae > Tachypleus > Tachypleus tridentatus. Next base: position 186,062,684 of record NC_134831.1, read on the forward strand.
AGACCCATAACAACAGTAGTGTTGAGGGAAACTGCAAACAGTGTCTATTCAAATAACTATTCAAAAGAAAGAATCAAGACACTGATTGGAAGCTACATGATAATCACTAAGGTATACCAGAAAACATAAAGCTGATGCACCGAACATCTGGCATCAGTTACTTAGAATTGAAGAATGGAGTATAATACCATCACTATGAACCAAAAAAGTGTGGAAGCCAATTTGTGATGCAATTAGTCCTTCTTGGAAATTTAAGATAGGAAATATATCAAACTTTATATAATCCAGGAATTAGAAGCCACTGGAAGATTTACAGAGTCTCAATGGTGTTTCAAGTTCTTTTCCTGGCTAAGTAATGTAAACAGTTTACCTTATGATTTTCCCAGAAGAAATGTGACTATATATATATAAAACAAATAAAGCAAAGAAAATGTGGTTCTCTTTTGCAAAGAATATCACTGGACATATATAGTATTCTATCAAAAAATGATAAAGATTATCTGTATGTGTCAAATGTAATCTATTACTTCACTAAGTGGCCTCAAACTCTCATCCATGTTTTGGGCCAGTTGGCTACTGCCTGTTGGGTAAGCAGTGGATTATACAATTCAGAGAACCTGGATTAATAAGTAAACATCAACAATTAGCAGTTTGAACAAGTATGGAGAAAACATACATTTCATGATATCACCCTCAATTGTGCAGCTTGTATATCAGTTATTCAGTAAGGTCTCTGTATGTCTAAAGAGGTATTATGACAAGATTGGTAGCAAAATAAATTTTGGAGACTATTGATTGGAAATGTCTAATGCATACATACCTAGACTGTACAAGACACTTTCCTCTGACAGGAATGTTTTGTGGATAACTCAGTAAAATTAGTTATGAACTACAGTAATTGTATTATATTAATTATATGCCACTGTAATCATTTCATGCTTTACTTTCAGTTTTAATTTTCATTATGTTTTAAGCTTATCTTGAATTTTAATTTTAGTTTATTATGTTCTTATCTGGAGTTCTACTTCTTGAGTTTATTTTGTATTTTATATTATGGACTGTTGGAACAATATGTTTGACCATTCCAGAGTAACAGTTACATCATCAATGGTGTTTCTATGGTAGGGTCTGCCCCCACACCATCCCAGTGAACACTCCCCTGTATGGTACCATGAATGTGGTCTAAGTAACTGATTAAAGAAAATGGTGATGAGCTAATTAGATGCTCCAAATTTGTAACTAGTGTTAATTTTTAAATTTATACCCTAGGAACATACCAAAACAATGAAAAGTAGAATGCAAATTTTACCCTTCCATAACTAAGAAATATAAAATATCTTTATTTAAGTGTATTCAGATAAATTTTTCAAAGATTTCATAAAGGTCTCTGTATTTAGCTGACTTTGTTACAACAAGATTTATTGCCCTACTTATTTTGAATCATTACTTAAAGAAAAGGTTTCATATCACAGTAGATATTGGAAGCGTGATGCAGAGATTTGTTTGCACTAGTATGGCCAGGTAGATAATTTGTCTTTCATGAATTCTAGTGTCATGACAACCTGTGCAGCAACCAAGATTGTGTGGTAATGCACGAATACATTGATCTAACCAAAATAATGTTAACTGAACAATTCTTCCTTCCTTAGTTGAATGCAGTTGAGTGATCTCTTTTCCTCAAAAGCCACAAATTATTCAGAACAAGAATATGCCAGCTAGTGGTATAGGAGTGGCACACAGTATATCTTGTTGTGTTGTAACAGAGATTTATTCTCTTTGTGTCACATCTGTCACTGTTTCACATTTCTTGTAACAGGTGTTTGATTTATTCTTCTGTGTTACATTTCCTTTTTAATCTCCCATATTGTATCTTGTTGCATATAGTTTTGTTTGTAATATCATAGCAATTTATCAAAAGCTTGGAAAATATTTTGATCAATTCATTGTAACATTTAATTATGCTTTATTCTGCTAAAGAAACAACTGAATATCAACAATTTTTTAAAGCTACTGCAATAAAATCTGAGATATTAAATTCTACATTGGTATTTCAATATACATAGTAGTTTCAATCTATTAATACTGAAGCTCTAAACAAACAACACCTCATCCTAGCTGTCACATTCTATTCATGTGTAATGGTTCTATGCTACTAGTATTCAAGTTCCAAACAAACAACACCTCATTCTAGCTGTCACATTCCATTTACATGTAATTGTTCTATGCTACTAGTATTCAAGTTCCAAACAAACAACACCTCATCCTAGCTGTCACATTCTATTCATGTGTAATGGTTCTATGCTACTAGTATTCAAGTTCCAAACAAACAACACCTCATCCTAGCTGTCACATTCTATTCATGTGTAATGGTTCTATGCTACTAGTATTCAAGTTCCAAACAAACAACACCTCATCCTAGCTGTCACATTCTATTCATGTGTAATGGTTCTATGCTACTAGTATTCAAGTTCCAAACAAACAACACCTCATCCTAGCTGTCACATTCTATTCACATGTAATGGTTCTATGCTACTAGTATTCAAGTTCCAAACAAACAACACCTCATCCTAGCTGTCACATTCCATTTACATGTAATTGGTTTATGCTACTAGTATTCAAGCTCCAAACAAACAACATCTCATTCTAACTGTCACATTCCATTTACATGTAATTGGTTTATGGTACTAGCACTCAAGCTCCAAACAAACAACTTCTCATCCTAACTGTCACAGCTCATCTGTTTGCAATGCATACAGAATAGCTATAAGCAGTTTCTACTGACATCCTAAGGAAACCTTAATATCTTTAAACATTAACTGGCAGTTGTCCCAGTTGTTGAGTGGCTACTGGTTAGCAATACAGAAGGTAGGACTGAAAATAATCTTTTTTGTCAAAAAAATCAAAAGTTCATGAGTGTTTTAATGCTTTGCAAGAAATATTAACTACAGTACTTACAAACGCTGAAGTGATGACAACCCTCTAAACATTCCAGGTGTTATGGTTCCAACTTTATTGTCTGAGAGATCCCTAACGAGATATGACAATATTATATAGATAGTGTCAAACATGGCCTTCCACAAAAGTTCAGTTTGTTTACATAAAAGATAAAATACAACCAAAAAGTTTAAAAGGCACAAAAACTCTACAGAGGAGGTTTGGGAGAAGGGGAGACATGCTTACTAGAAACTTTTTAATAAATAAGTCAGAAATGGTGCATTCACAAAGCTTAAATAATTATGTGAGAATCTGTAGTATCCTTAAAACTACAGCATAAAACTGTACTATTTTTCTTGAAAAATAGCAACACCATTACTCTGTATGTTTGGAAATAGCTCACATGGTTATGTTCATTGTACATATTCTTTTGTACATTTACATGAAGTATACTACCAATGCATGTTAACCATGAGCAGCTGATATGTTTTGCATAAAATGTTTATTGATTTATAAATACTTGATTCTTGTCTGTGCAAGATAAAAGAAAGAAGGGATCAAACTACTAAAAATTGTTTTGAGCCAGGCCATTTTTCTTTGGGTCAGCTACCAACATCTGACAAATAATACTATTTTTGACCAAAAAAACACTGTTTATTTAGAACAGAAAGGACAGAGGATTGTTTTTTTCATTTTTCAAATCCCATATTCAGTATCTAAAGCAAAATAAAAAAAATCAGTTACCTGTGTTCCCTTCTTTTGTAAATAAGCAATGTTGTTCATCTTAAGTGCTGGTATTCTATGTATTTTAAAACCTTTTTCTCCAAATGCATCAACTGGTAAGCATATAATTATTTTATATTTTGCCTATACATTCTGCATTAAATATGTTAGTAAACATGTGTATAAAAATATAATTGTTAAAACAAAAAATTAACATTAATTTTTCAGAGTTGTTATCAGTTAATTCTCGAGTGATCCCTTTCTGGGATTAAATAACATTTCCACCCAAAACCCGTTTTTGACACATGCTCGTTAAGTTCCCTCTACTATACCAACTGCTTTGTTTTTACTCAAATGTATAAAATGCTTAAAAGTATTGGAGAATGTAACTCCAAAACTGACTTGATGTATTCTAATACTGCTGCACTGTTTGTCTGTTGGCAACATTTAATACTGTATTCACACAGGAAAATTATATGGTTCCTGTAACTTTCTTCTAAAGAAATCAATTTAAAATATAAATTTTAAATAGTTTTAACATTTGTTAATAATAAACTAATTCAGTTCTAAAACAATAAAGCTTTAAATTATGTAATATCATTATTTTAGTTCCTTAGTTACCTTAGTTCCAACATGTCTGGGGATGGCTAGCATTTTCATGAGCTAATAATATTTACACACAGATGTCTAGCCCAGTTGGTAACCATACAAAACAAGCATGATCGATGATAAGGGATATGAACTTGCAACTTATAGATTACAGTTTAAACACTCTAACTATTGGGCCCAACATCATTATAGTGACAAGGAGAATTATGTGAAATGTATTCATTTCCTTAACATTTCACCTTAGGACTTTATTAAGAAGTAGACAACCTACTAAAGACAAACAACTTACATTCAGTTCTAACTAATAACAACAAATTCAGTCGTGTTTTGCAAGACACACCTATGAAACCAAACACATTCAAAGAAACAAATATCAAACTTCTCAGCAATAAAATTTAAATGAAAAAATAATTATTAGAATGATAACTTACAAACTTTCTAGAGATGTTAAGTTCTCAAATGCTCCATCTTCTATAACTCTGATTTGATTCTTTTTAAGGACTCTGAAAAATAAACCATGTGCTTTCAAAACGACATTTCAAAATTAACACCTTTTATAGTAATTAAATCATATAAAATTCTAACTGAAATGGCCAGTACTGATGTGGTATTCAGTTATGCTGATTACTAACAGGTTAGCTACACATAATTTGCAATACATGATAGATTCTAAGGCGAGTTAAGCAGAAAATAAATTAATACTACAAGATAATAGACTCTATCCAGCAAATACTACTCAAAGCAACCATAACCATATCTGATCCACTGTATTGGCACTTGAGAGAGCAGATGAAATAGTAATACAAAGACTGAAAGAAGTAAGAAGTGAAGTCAAGAAGAATGTAGAGAAGATATGTACACAGAGAAACATCAAGTGTACTGACTGAGTCTACAAAGATGGTTTGTTTTTAAGTTACATGAGAGCTATCAGCACTAGCCATCTCTAACAGACTAGAGGGCAGGCAGCTAGTTGAAACCACTGACTATCAACTCTTGTGCTAATTTTTTACCACTAAATAGTGGTAAGGAACATGACATTATAATGTCACTTGACTGAAAGGGCAAACATGTTCAGTGATGGGAATTCGAACCTGCAACCTGTAGATTGCTATTCAACCATCCAAGCCACCATGCCATGCCAGGCAGATGGCATGGAGTTAAACAAAATGAAGGATGGTAATAGGATGCTGAGGGACTGGCCAACACAGTCAAAATTACCGAGTGGATATCGACCACTGAAATAATGATTCATTCATTCTGGAAATGACTGTATGGGAAGGAGCCATGTGGAAAGACAGATATCTAGTGTTTCAAAAGGTCATTAGAAAAGACATGGGTAATCCAGTTTAGTCAGAGCAGAGTAGAAAGGCATATGAGGATACAGTTTTGGATGATCAGTAATAGTGAAGATCATGAGAAGATGATACTCCTGACAGGCTCTTTAAACCTCATCACACAACTGCACATTGATTTTATCTAAATAACATGAGTATCAATAGAATGCACACTGACAAATGTACTGCAATAAAACTCCACAACTGTGAGAAAGAGTGCATATTCTTAATTTATCTTTTATATAAATTTTGTTTTTTTTTTTTTTTTTTTAATTTCACACAAAGCTACTCGAGGGCTATCTGTGCTAGCCGTCCGTAATTTAGCAGTGTAAGACTAGAGGGAAGGCAGCTAGTCATCACCACCCACAACCAACTCTTGGGCTACTCTTTTACCAACGAAAAGTGGGATTGACCGTCACATTATAACGCCCCCACTGCTGAAAGGGCGAGCATGTTTGGCGAGGATGCGAACCCGTGACCCTCAGATTACGAGTCGCACGCCTTAACGTGCTTGGCCATGCTGAGCCCTTTTATGTAAATAAATAAATAACAATAAGATTGTAATTAAACATACAATCAAACCTGCATATTGCAATGTTCAGCATTATTTTTCACATGCACATATCTGCAGCAGGGAAAATGATGTTGAACACACAAAACATACTTACATTGGTAGAAACACATGGTACACACAAGGCAGCCCAGAGCCACAAAAATAATATTCCAACACCAGAAAAACAGTTCTATCAATTCAACCAGCAACCCATGTGAAAAGTTGAAAAAAGAGCAAAATCACAATTTTTTTTTACTAATGGCACTTGTACCTTATGTTTTATATTGAATGTGATCCTATTAGGATGACATTGAATTAAAATCTATACATTAAGTGTTTGAATACATTTTTCACTAGTAAGGAGTACCCCAGTTGGCCAAGGATGGTGTTGAATAGTTGCCTTCTCTCTAGTCTACCATTTCAAAATTAGGGACAGATAGCCTTTGAGTAGCTCAGTACAAAGTGTAATAAACAAATCCTTTTATGAGATGTTTTTTAGCTATAAGCTAAAGTTTGTGTTTGTGTATGCATTACGTATCACTGCAAGGAAGTGCTAGTTTAATTAAAGTTATCTTATCATCCAGCATATTCTCAAGTACAAAGAATTAAATGAAAAATGCCTAACATAAATTACACATGCTATATGAGATCATATATATAATAATGTTGAGAAATAAAAGCTATCTAATTTAGATGTATAGTTTTATAGTCACCATTAATAACCTAACATATCTTAGTTATTTGGGTAGCACATGGGACACAATCACACTTGTCCCCCAGAGGTACATTTGTGAACTTATAACCCTACAAATCGAGTTTTGATACCTAAGGCAAACACAGGACAAAGAGGCCATTGTGTAGCTTTATGCTTAACTACAAACAAAACAAAATCCATCATAATCAATTATCCATTATCATTCAGCAGACTAACTGGTTATTTATTTATTTAACAAATATGAGAATACTGTCTGGTAAACAAGTTGCCATCTTTATCTTTTATTGTTTCTTTACTTTATATTTGCACTGTTTAGATAAATAACCTTAGGTGTTAAATGTCTGTTTGAAGTTAAGCACAAAGCTACACAATGAGCTATCTGTGTTCTACCTGCCAAGGGTATCAAAACCCATTTTCTAGCATTGTGACTCCACAGACATACTACTGTGCCACTTGGTGGCAGGTGTTAATGTACAAAAACAAAATACCTGAAATTAAAAATAGGTGTGTTAACAAAAGGTTTTTTTCTTGCAAGACATCAAAATAATCCTCTAAAGAACAGATGACACTCTTTTTTTAACCTTGAGAACCATAATTACAGGTCATGCAGCATCACTAATTAAACATAAAATGATCGAGTAAATAAATATATATATACAGATGTCACAAAAGGCTTTACCCTGAGGGATATCAGACATTATATTCTTAAATACACATTTCTAATGTCAAATGTACATATTTCAGGAAAGAAGATACCCTTTTGGCATTATATATCAAGAATTAATATTAATACTGCATAGTTGGAATAATACATAATTTAAGAATAGGTTTTGTATTTTCCCTTTGGGTCCAGATTTCTGTGACATCCTGCATGTAAGAAAAATGAAAAAAATATGAAATTGACATAGAGGGAGCCATATAAACTTGTGCTTATGAATAGCATAACACTGATGCCTGTCACACATTTTAAAACAGCAGCTAAAATTATCATAATTAATCACATTTCTGCAATCTTGTGCAACTACATTTACCAAATTATTTTATTAACATACTGTAAACATAGTTTAAATATTTTGACAAAATATAAATATCAAAGTAATTTATCTTAGAATTATCTTAAACTATTGAAACTTGAAAAAATACTCACATGAAAAAAATGTACTTGCTTTGAATGGTATAATACATAACATTGACAGGACAACAAAGGGCTGAATACGTTACAACACTTTTGAACATGCAACTCAGGAAGCCACATGACAACCACAGCTGACATAAAATTGTAGTGGAATGGGATGTACTACAAATACATTTCTAAACTAACTATCATTCTGATGGTAGTGTGATTAAAAAAAAAGTAAAAAGAGAGACCATTTTCATAAAAGTCTATAATTGCCCTTTCTGATACAAAATAGTTATACATTCAGGTCATAAAGATATTTTCCCACTGGGGGTCAAGAATTTTCAGGATGATGATTATCCCTTGTACTAAATGGCATGTGAGAGCAAAGTAATATGGATCAACTTGGGGTACTAGATACATCTAAATAGAGACCTGCAACAAGTAATACCATAGCTGTAGTAAGCGAAGCACAGCATGCTGCAGCAGTAACTTAAAGGCTGGAAACACAAAGGTAAACCAAACAGGCTGTCCACATGCCCTATGCAACATAATCAAGAAAGATCTCCATTTGGTAAAGTTACATAAAACAAATGAACATAAATTGCTTCCATGAAATACTTCAAGCAGCTGGAGAATGCAATGGGTATTCTTGCTGATGGCACACAGGTAAATTATGCCAGATGTGGTGGGACCGATGAAAGAGCACTAAATATAAATAAAGATTTGCAGTCTAGGAGCAATGGTGCATTTTCACATGGCAGTCTTATCCCAGAGCCTTTTGCAATAAAAACTATGTAGTAAGGCTATTGTTAAGAGATACTGTCATCAGACAGAGAATGATTGGCCTTGGTAAGGCTCTAAAATCATTCTAGGATGACATACTGAACCTCTTTATGACTAAAAGTTTGTTTCAAGGAATAACGTCAAGGAGAATTGAAACAGAAAGAAACAAAACCAACTTTCTTAAAAGTAACATTAAAAAAAGAATAATTCCAAAACTGCTTATGACAGAATAATAAAAAACAAAAGAAACGACTTGCATCAAAAATGACTAAAAGGAGTTCCATTAAATATATAAAGTACTGTTTACAATACTAAAGAAAGGATACTGTTCTGAAAGTAATAACTTTAAACTGATTTAACTCAAATGGAACACTAGCACAGAGAAACTGTACTTTGAAATAAATAACACTGAAAAACTTCAGGAATATAGTTATAAAGATGATATATAAATAGCAGTCCACTTAATGTATCATACCGGGTAAAACAAAATACAATATAATTCAAGTTTAGGGAGTATTTGTTTGTTTGTTTGTTTTGAATTTTGCACAAAGCTACTCGAGGGCTATCTATGCTGGCTGTCCTTACTTTAGCAGTGTAAGACTAGAGAGAAGGTAGCTAGTCATCACCACCCACTGCCAACTCTTGGGCTACTCTTTTACCAACGAATAGTGGGATTGATCGTCACATTATAACGCCCCCACGACTGAAAGGGCGAGCATGTTTGGCGCGACGGGGATGCGAACCTGCGACCCTCACATTACGAGTCGCACGCCTAACCATGCATAGCCATGCCCGGCGAGTTTAGGGAGCATTAAAATTGGCAAGTATCGTGCACTTATTAAACTGAAAATATAAATTACTTTGAAATACTAGGCGATACATTCACTAGTTTTAGAGATAAACAATACCAAATACGTTTAAATATTCCCATGCCTTCTGGTGGTTAAGAGTAGATGAGTCTTATAATTAGACATATTTATGTAGTAAATATGTCTAAGTGTTTCAGGAAGAAAAAGGGGGGACATTTCTAACAGCTGTGAAAATCTGAATTTTTATTGAACAAATGAAATTTTTTATTTGAAGTATGTGCAATGCTGTGCCTTTTGGGTGCAGCTAACATATTTTCGTTATTAATCCATTAAACGAAAACGCTGTTCAGTGTTGGCCTTTTCGTGATAAAACCTCTCGCTATTATTTCTATCAGCGTTTTTTTCTGTGCTATATTACTTTCGATTTTAAACACTTTCGAAATATTTCCTGTCGGTGATAGTCATGCTTCTGAGTTTTCGTTCGAAATGTGGTTTTTCCATGTTAATTCACTCAATTCGGTTTTATTACACACCAATAAAACACCGCAGCCTTATCACACATGCTTCGGAGCATTTATGTAGAACCACATCACAAAGCTAGAATACTTACTTACGTATGTAACATCACATAATTAACTTTTGTTGTTACCCAATTTTTCCTAACGAAAGAGGACCTACTTTCTATAAATAACCAAAGTAACTGGGCCTCCTTAAAACGTAGAGAAGTATATTTCCTGGCCTATTTTATAATATTACTTCTGCTCTGTAAATTTATTAGTGTCACTTGATCGTAGGGGTGTATTATAATTTCAAGTAAACGTATGCTGTTAATGGTGCTATGAAGTAGACTGTGACGCGTTCGAAAATGAACTCTTATTTTTTGTCGAGATCTTACTATAACTTTAAACAATTGCAATTTCACAAGGCAGTTTTTAAAAGCCATAATTAATTTTGTGCCAGTATTTACACTGCATTTTGGTCGACTTATCTTATATAAATCCATACATGCGCTGAAACAATATTTATAAGAGGGTTACTACAAATCCCACTCGCGCGTGAAGAAAACGAGCTGTTTGTGGGGTTTTAGTTCGAAACGCGATGTGCATCTTGTGCTTCTATTTGTGGAGGGCAGAGGGAAGAACAAACAAGTTTAAAACTTTTTTTTTTTTAATTTCGCGCAAAGCTACTCGAGGGCTATCTGAGATAGCTGTACCTAATTTAGCAGTGTAAGAATAGAGGGAAGGCAGCTAGTTATCACCACTCACTGCCAACTCTTGGGCTACTTTTTTACCAACGAATAGTGGGATTGACCGTAACATTGTAACGCCCCCACAGCTAAAAAGGCGAGCATGTTTGGTGCGACAGGGATTTGAACCCGCGACTTTCGGATTACGAGTCGAACGCTTTAACCCATCTTGCCATGCCGGGCCCTTAAAACAACTATCTGTTGTGGTAAGCCTTCTTATATTGGTTATATAAAGAAAAAATGAAACTAAAGCAACATTAGGTGAACTACATGTTACATGTCCAAAAAAATCTCCAAAAGAACAAGTGGACTACAAGCTACTTGTCCAAGTATGTTTTACAAACACTTTGAATTTCACTAATGTGAAAGAGAATAAACACATGATATTTTAATTTTGGGATATTTCGTCTTTCTCACCATTTTGGTCATAAAAAAATCGCATTCCAGTAAAATACTATTTTCCCGAAGATATCAAGATATTCGTCACTACTAATTACATGAAGTTATCAACGCCTCCTCGTGTTATATCATGCGTTATTTGCAAAATATCCCTATCACAATTTTAACATCAATGTAGTTTATTATATGTTTTATTTTCTTATCAACTGAAACTCGTCATGTTCAACACCAGCAACAAATGTTTCACATTCATGGCTGATCACTGTACAGTATCACAAAATCTATCAAGATTGGTTCCTATCAACGTAATTGAAATTAGCTTTATTGTAACTTTACCTTGTAACTAATCCACAGTCACAACCTTATCATTCATGTACTGCACCAAGTAAACATTCGCTCTGCGCCCAAGCCAGATTAAGAACTAGGTGGGCTCGAGGCAAATTCAATAATATTTACTAATTATAGTTTAAGCAGTACACAAACACGCACGCAGATCTCTCTGTAGTATCTTTCTGGCTCTGGCAGCAGCTAAACCTCTTATCATCAATCCAAAATGAAGCGTTATTAACACGTCACTTCGAGTCAAAAGCAACGCTCAGACACTTAACCATTCGTCTGCCACTGTTTCCCTTAGTTTGTCTTTGATTACCAACGTAATAACCATTAAGCAGAAACAGATGGATGTTAGCCATCTTCTCTTTCTTTATATCTATCGATTTTTTTAATGGTCGAGGAAATATTTACGAAAGAGTAAACTGTAAGATCATATGTACGTGAAATTAGGAAATAACAGGTTTATACGAAACAACTAATATTGTCTGTTGTCATAGTTACAACAATTTTCTATATTTTTCTCTTAATGAGAAGGGCTTTCCATCCTGGGACCTGCGGCAATTGTACTCATTTATCCCCATCCCCAAAATTCGGTCCTATCTACACTTCGGGATAAATACTAAATATAATGGTCAAATTCTACTATTTGATTAGTGTGGCCCAAGAGATGGCGGTGGGTACTACTGCCTAGTTGTCTTTCCTCTAATCCATTAGTTCAAAATTAGGGACAGATGTTTGCAGGATGCCGTTGTATAGATATGAACAAACATTGTAAAAAACCAAAAACACATCAAGTGCTCACCTCCTTCAAGTAAAACCCCCAAATGGATGTTCCAGCTGGTAGCTACCGTGTAGGATCATATCTAAATAAACCTAAGTAAGCCTTGGTATGTATTCAAAGGTAAACTTAAAAACCAGTAACCGCGACTCCACAAGTATTGAATAGCCATTCATATGACAAACTGTACTTACCAAGTATATACTATTTGTAAGAAAGTCCGGTTTCATTGGATCTGTTAAATTCATATTTATATTATAGTTTTCTTTTAAACAGAGCAGTATTGTCTTGAAATTGGATTTTGCTGCAAAACATTTTTGTAGAATAAATAAAAGATATTTTTGCGTTTGAAAACTTTTGCAACTTACAACTTTGCATTTTATAAGAATGAACCAAATGAACGTATAAATAATAAATCATGATCTGGTGCTGGAATTACTTTTAGGTTATTAGGTTAGTTAGGCCAGATGGTTAGGGCGCTCGACTCGTATCTGAAAGTCGCGGGTTTGAAACCCCGTCACACCAAACATGCCCACCCTTTCAGCCATGGAGGCGTTATAATGTTTCGATCAATCCCACTATTCGTTAGTAAAAGAGTAGCCCAAGAGTGAGCGATGGGTGGTGATGACTACATGCCTTTCCTATAGTCTTAGACTGCTAAATTAGGGACGGCTAACGCAGATAGCTTTCGTGTGGCTTTGCGCGAAATTAAACAATAAGTTAGCTAACACATCAAGTTTAAAGAGTTGTTTCTTAAATAAGAAGGAAACGTACAATATTTATTAATCTTTTTGTGAACGCTGACGTGTTATTACTGTAAGAAGTTGTTGTTTGCTGTTGAGAACAAAACTACACAAACTCTACCCATTATGGGTATCGAAACCCGGTATACGTCCGTAGCCACATCACTACGCCACTAGGGGATATTATAAGAATAATACAATAAAATGAAACTTCATATAAAGTTCCTTACAAAACATACGAGAATGTCTATTTCAATGCAAAGGTAAAGAGGGATTTGCCATGGGTATCGAACCCCGATGCTTAGCATTATAAACCCTGAAGCTTACTATTGAGCTACAGATTTACCTCACTACAGTTAGACTAACACCATACTCTAATACAGTATCCTTTTAACTTGGCTTCTGACGTCAAAGAGAACAAAGCGCCCCTAGCGATTAATTTTAACTTTTACATTGAATAAAACAATACTCCTATTAAAACACATCCCCTTCAAAATTATGTTTTAAGAACAAATAAAACTGGTTAGTCATACAGTATTCTACTTACTCTGATTATTAATAACGTTATTTCTATTTGTTATAGCATGTTTCTTGACCCAGATTATAAAAAATCATAACTTTTTGCTTTTAAAAACTATAAATATAAATAAAGGGATAAAAAGAGAACATCGCCAGCTGCCACCTGTCGGCGTTAAAATGAAGAGAGAAGGAAAGAGAACGAGTGGCAAACATCTAACTTTGACATATGTTTACTTAAAACCGGAAGTGAAATTAGTCCAAAGGTTAACGATACGCGAGAAAAACTTTTGTTTTCTTCTCGTGAATTTAACATTCTAACGACCGAACACGAGTTTTTCAGACATTACAAAACAATAAATATTTTCTTGTCTTTTTAGATTTTAAACAAACTAAACGTGAACTACGCATGGATTTGACTACTTTCTCCAAGTCCCTTGTGAAAATGTTATTCAAATAACCAAACGCCGGTCGCCCTGAGATTTCGAAATTGCCTCCGCAGTGTGTGTGTGTGTGTGTGTTTCTTTGCCACTTTTAGAAAGCTCTTTATCTCTTAATAACAACATTTTAAGAAATGTCGACAGATGGAATAGAAAACCCGCAGTGGTTCAAACGTTCGTTTTAGTGGCATTGGTTTGTTTCTTTTTCAGAAACACAGTTCCACAGTTATGAACCCCTTCCCCTAGGAGTATGTCTGCGTGCTCACACCGCTAGAAACCAAGTTTCGATACTCGTGGTGGGCAGAGCACAGACAGTCCACTGTGTAGCTCTGTGCTTAATTCCAAACAAACAAATAGTTATGATACAGTAAGAGCAAGAACCGATGTGGATATTTTATGGGAGAGGATTATTTCCATTTAACAAGCGGAAATTACGCAATTAACAATATAATTTCCTATCGTGTTTCAATAATAAACATGCCATTTACCTTCCTTTCGATTGTGCTTATAACATTCACACACCACATATTTAACGTCTACATATTATGATTTAAATAAGTAAATACAATAATATCGATAGAGTAAATCCTATAACTGATAGCTTCCCAAAATATATACAGTACATTTTTTTCCCCCTGTTCCTAGACTATCATGAGAAATGCTCCTCAGTAGCTCAGCGGTTATTCTGAGGAGTTACAGCGCTACAAATTAAATTTCTATGCCTGTTGTGGGCAGATCTCAGATAGCCCATTGTGTAACTTTACACTTAACAACAAAGACAAAAGTAATCGAACAAGCCCGAGGTCATTGTCCTCCGTGAAAATAATGAGTGTAAACTAACTGGCGTCTTTTCTGAAATGATCGCGCAGATAAACAAACATCCTGTAAGTCTGAAATTTACTTTCTTTAAATTCATAAATAAATACAACTTGTTGTTATCTCATAAACGTCGGCTGATAACCGTATGGATACACATTTTTCCACGGAATTTGAAGACACGAATCAAATGTATGAATATTTATGAAACACTGAATGTTACTGCACGAACAATTAATAAATAATGTCACTTTAATTACATACTAAAACTAAACAGCGCCGATTTACTTCCATCTCCCTGTTTTCTGTTTCGTCAGTAAAATAAAACACTAGTTGGGAAAAGCGATGTTAAATATACAAGTATCACGTTAGCACGTTTTATAAGTAGTTGATACAGTCCTTTAAACACATTTTTTAGTAAGTAAAAAGGTATACTTTCGTTTAGTTCACTTATACTTTAAAAAATCACAACTGTACATCTGTTTGTTTTTTTAAGTTTAGAACATATAATTAAATTTTCTTTTATCTAGCTTTAGTAACTTTGTTTACTGAACAACTTTACATCTTTGTACATATTTCAGTCAAATTCGGTGCGTTTCTTCTTCGGCAACTTATAACCCCACTCGGATTTTACCTCTACTTGAGGGTTTATCAAATTTCACTCAGATCACGTGACAACATCACATTAAATGTATAAAAGCGCCATTGTACAAATATTTATGAAGTACTAAAAGCCATGGCAAGATAATTTTTTATCACTTTTCGCAAGCTTTTATATCCAGTAAAGTTTGAATTCCGTGCATGAAAGTTAAAAAAACAACAAAAAACAAGTCGATATATTTAATAATATAACAACCAAGTATTCATTTATTAACAGTTTATTAACATAAATATATATGTAAGTACTCACAGTTTTTTAAGATTACGAAATGACCCAAAGGCTCCTTCTTGTATTTGTAAAATATCATTTCCTTTGAGATTCCTGTAAAACAAGCGGAAAATAACAGCTGTAAGTCTATACATTCAATTCGAAGTTTTAATAATATATATAAATTGAACCCGCACATCAATTAGGTATGTTATGCAGGCGTGATTATAAAACAAACAAAACAGAAAATATTCTCAAGTTAGCTGGACCAGGTAGTTTGTTAATCTAAAGCGTGATTGTGGGTAAAGCAAAGACTTCAGTTACAGTATGTCTAAAAATTAATTACGATTCATAGAGCTGTAACTCGACCACTTTCTAATATATTCTGAAATGTTCATAAAATATCAAACAATTTAATCTAAATAAACACTGAACATAAACAACGACATTAATTAAAGAAAACGAACTAATTTCGTCAAATCGTGATAATTTTTCTGCAAACGATGTAAAAATAGAAAACATTTTTTTCTCTAAAATTCACGCTTGCGATGTTCCCGCGGGTAAAGTTTTGAAATCGACAGCTTCAACGTTACGTGGGTGCCGCCATGTTGTAAGCTCTCTTCTGTGATGAAAGCAATAACAGTGCATTCGCTGACGTCGTTCAGACTTATCCGGTCCATTGACAACTATCGTCAGTGAGAAAATCGATACACGGAAACTAATCAGAGATTTCACTGGATCCTGTAACCTGACATTACGCTACTGCCGTGTTCGCCGTAGATAATAACTATTTATGCGATTTTTTATTATTAATCTTCAGACAGTAACTTGCACAAATACTAAATATAAATACGAATAAGTAGCTTTTTCCGAGAGCAAATCGTGCCATATGCAAGAAACTGATAGATATATTGCCGTAACGTGCACAGTGTGTTCGCACAAGGCGCCAACTCAAAGGTGGTCGCCGACTGCCCGATTGAATAACTGAAAGCAAGAGTTTGTGCGCTTGAAGTTAAGCACAAAATTACACTGGGCTATCCGTGCTCTTCCCACCGCGGGTATCGAAACCCGGTTTTTAGTGTTGTAAGCCCGCAGACATGTGACTGTGCCACTGGGGAGGGGACCAAGAAGAGTACAAATGTAATTTCATATAGACACAACATGTATAAATGTTCATGTGTATCTAAATAATATTATTTACTATTACTTTGTAATGATTGTAACAGTTTATATAACGTATTGTAAATGTTTAGATTTCTTTTTTTCTGGGAAAGGGGCACCGAATTTACATGTTGCACAGGGCGTCATCTAATGGCCCTGGATCGACAATTTAAAGAATGAGAAGTTAGGTAGTGAGACCTTGGTTTATAGCAACGATGATACTGTTTAACCCTTAAACAGCTGGAATGTTGTAGGTAACAGTATCGATTGATAATGGCCGCCGTTTAGGGGTTAAGATGACAATTTTGTTCGCGACTATTTTGATGGAGTCTTCGACAGTCTCGTGGCTAAATCTCTGAATTCGAAGCCTAAGCAAAAAACTCAGAAACCAAATGCTGTTCCAGTCATTGTCAGAGTTAGAGCATAACGTGAACAAATCAAACAGGTCGTCCACGAACAGGTTATGAAGGAAACATAAGTTGCACAGGTAACTTAAAAAAGAAATAGAAGAAAAAGAAAAATAATTTATGTGAATTACTGAATTATACGTATAAATATGGCCGTTCAAAGTGCAATTTTTTAAACTTGTGAGACGTTTCATGCCAGTCACTCGTTAAATTCGTTACCCTTTCTTCTCCTACAACTAAGTGTAGTCACATTCCAGTTTTTATTTTCTTATACTGTTTCAGTTCTCACTGCGGAGTTCATATATAATGTTAATCTTAATCTGGTCTCGTTGCTATTGGCAGCATTACCTTTCCATTTAGAGCTTCATTTCGGGTTCTGATTAGCCCCCTGCCATATATACAACGTCACCATGGGTTATCATCTCCCCCTAGAATAGTAGTCTGTGTGTACCCAGGGACTACTGCCAATATTAACAGTATAATTTCCACTCGGTACCAGCAATCTATTTCATAAATCTATTTATTTTTGGCGACGACGAGATGCACTAAAACATGGGATTATAGATAAAGAGCAGTTATATTTGAAGGGCACTTGTATATAAAATTCTGTTTGTTTGTTTTTTTATATAAAAATATCTAGTTCAGCTGAAGAGAGAGTACAACAACCACAACACCAAAGAAAATAAAGCCCATCCCACACACTATTAAAGTGCTTCGAACTTTTCATTTAAACAATAAGTCCAGCATCGTGCTGTAATGACTTTATTACGTCTTTTACCAGCTAATAGTGGGATTGATCGTCACATTATAACGTTCCCATTGCTGAAAGGGCGAGCATGTTTGGTGCAACGGGGATTCGTACCCGCGACCCTCGGATTACGAGTCGAATGCTTACGATACTTGCCAATTTTAATGCTCCCTAAACTCGCCGGACACGGCTATGCATGGTTAGGCGTGCGACTCGTAATGTGAGGGTCGCAGGTTCGCATCCCCGTCGCGCCAAACATGCTCGCCCTTTCAGTCGTGGGGGAGTTATAATGTTACGATCAATCCCATTATCCGTTGGTCAAAGAGTAGCCTAAAAGTTGGCGGTGGGTGGTGATGACTAGCTGCCTTCCTTCTAGTCTTACACTGTTAAATTAGGGACGGTTAGCACAGATAGCCCTCGTGTAGCTTTGCGCGAAATTCAAAAAACACGTAAATAAATGTTAAATTTATTTCACGGACATTAAAAAGGTTAATTGTGTTACACTTTGGGTTTCACTCAGAGCAAAAGCTCTGACCTACTTATATCGCAAAAAGTAAATGCTGAATATTTCAGTCATGCTAAGAGCCACTCAGCAATAACATACAGTAAATCTACAATTTTATTCTTTGAGTTACGTCACGTTTTGAAATATAAATAATAGTGTGATTAATTTATAAACATTTAGTGTAGTGTGTTTGAGAAATAAAATTTGGCATCAACATTACGCTATGTAACAATTTTTTTACTTTTTCTTGTTCCTGGGCAGAAAGTGTTATTTCCCAATTGCTTATGCCTAACGTAAATGGAAAAGACCTATTTTTCTCTTCAAACTTTGCTTTTGTGACTTGAGTCATGAAATTTTCAAATTTACCCATTTTCCAGAACGTTCCAGGTAGATTTAGTGCTGAGTAGCTGACAGAGAATATTCTCGAACTTACAAGAATGTTCTAGAATGTTGTGGAACTTACGACAATTTTCAGGAACCTTTTAGAATTTTCGAGAACTTTCCATAGTAATATATATACAGGGGATCACCACTTCAGTTTAGTTCTAGCTGCCTAAGTGAACACATAGACCAATATGATTTTATCAGACATGGCATTAAGAAGCTGCAATCATTCTCCAGACGCATTCTGCTATGTATGTGGCCAATTTATCAAGACAAGAGCGAAAAAGTACTCTGTGACAGCATCTGCTAAAATGTGTGAAGCCTACAAGGCATATTTCGGCACACCTGTCGGGGATCAAGACAAACCCTGGGTACCTCATTTTACCTGCGAGCACTGCAAAAAAAAACAACAACAAAAAACTCTAGAAGGTAAGACAGACAACTTTTGCTTGCTTGAATAGTAATATTTTGTACTAGACCTTTTAGACCTTTTAAAATTTAAATATCTTTTAATTTTTTCTTTAATTTCCAATAGTATAGAAAAAATATCACATAAAATATTTTGCATAAATCTCTTACACATTAGTTGTGAATGAAATAAATTTATTCTTCATAATAACAATTATATTTTGCTCTTTTGCAGGATGGTACAGAGGGGAAAAGAGAGCCATGAAGTTCGCTATTCCAAGAATTTGGCGTGAGCCCACTGACCATTCAAGCAATTGCTACTTCTGTATGGCGGACCTTTCCAAACGTCGGGCTGGCAAGAATGCATCTGCTATCATGTATCCGGACCCTTCATCACCCATTACCCCAGTGCCACACTGCCCTGAGCTCCTTGTACCCACTCCGCCAGAGAGAAAGCAGCCATCCTCAGAAGAGAGCAGAAAATTAGAAGAAAAGGTAAACGTTGAAAATCCAGATTACAATTTCAGAGGCACAGTTGGTGAGAGAAACCCATACTACCCCAACCAAAGAGACCTCAATGATTTGATCAGAGAACTTGGTCTAACAAAGTCGAATGCTGAACTTTTGACATCTAGGCTCAAGGAGTGGGATTTGTTAGGTGAAAGTATGCAAGTCGCAAGTCAGAGGAAGCATCACCGACATTTTTAAAGCTTCTTCACTCGTCATGATGGGCTCTGCTTCTGCCATAATGTATCCGGTCTGTGCGAGACAATTGGAATTGTCTGTAACCAAACGAGTGGCGCCTCTTCATTGATAGTTCAGCTCATCCAGAAGCCTCAAAGCTGTGTTACTCCATAACGGGAATAAGTATTAATCTCTTCCCCTGGCTCATTCGATGCACCTCAAAGAGGAAAACAACAGCGTCAAGATCTTGCTAGAACCCTTGAAGTATGATGAGTATGGCTAGGAGGTTATCGGAAACTTCAAAATGGTGGCATTCCTGATGGGTCTCCAAGGAGGTTTTATAAAGTTTCCCTGTTATCTTTGCCTTTGGGACAGCAGATAATTTTCTCAAACTTATAGGAATTTTCAAGAACTTTCGAGAATTTTCAAGAACCTTTTAGAACTTTCCATAGTAATATATATATAGGGGCTCACTACTCACCACTTCAGTTTAGATCTAGCTGTCTAAGTGAACACAAACTAAATCAAAGATTTATCAGATTTTATCAGAGATGGCATCAAGAAGCTGCTATGTATGTGGCTTTACCAAGTTTCCGTTATCTTTGCCTTTGGGACAGCAAGGATACCGCAGTGCACTGGCCACAACAGACCGAGTTCTCTGTGGTGAGGCACAATGTCAAGTGTAAGCTATTAGTGGACCTCCAGAAGGTGATTTTCCCACCACTGCACATAAAATTGGGCCTTATGAAACAATTTGTCACTGCTCTTGATAAGGAATCTGCAGCCTTCAAGTACCTTCGAGACTTCTTCACTAAGCTGTCTGAGGCAAAGGACAAAGCTGACGTCTTCGTTGGACCACAAATAAAGAAGATCCTGGAGTGCACAGAATTCCCCAAGAAGCTCAGTAGGAAGGGGAAAAAAGCTTGGGGCAGCTTTATCGCAGTAATTCGGGGCTTCTTGGACAATCACAAGGCCGAAAATTATGTGGAACTGGTTGAGGCTCTGGTGAAGAACTACGGCAAAATGGGCTACAGGATGTCCCTGAATGTCCATATCCTTGACGCTCATCTTGATAAATTTACGGAGAACATGGTTGCATACTCAGAGGAGCAAAGCGAGCGCTTCCACTAAGATATACTGGACTTTGAACGCCGCTACCAAGGAGCGTATAACGATAACATGATAGGAGACTATATTTGGAGGCTGATACGTGAAAGTGATTTAAATTACAGTCGCAAATCTCGAAACATTACTCACTTCTAAACATTTTTGTATAACTTTAGTACAAATACATGTAAATCTTGATTCATATGTTGTTTTATTCAGACATTATGTAAATGAAAATGTGCAAATTTGCCCTTTTTACATAGAAAATAGGTTAATTTCTAAATTTAATTATCCAAGCCACAAAAGCAAAGTTTCAAGGGAATAATGGCCATTTTTGTACTTTTATAACATAAGCAATTAAGAAATAACACATACTCTCCAGGAACAAAATTTGTGTTACATTGAGTTATTCATCCTTGTTGTAAACGTTGGGCTTTGCCTGCTTGCGCAGCTTTTCAAACTGGACACAAACGAAAACTCAGAGACACCACGGTTCGCAGTTTATGTATGATCACTTTCATCCTGCCTCTTGAGGTGTAGAGACGTCCTTTGGTTGACGGAAGGAGACGACAATGGTATATATCAGTAGGATAATACTGTGAGAGAGTGCCTGGTCAGACGACGATGCAAGAAAAAGAAACCGAGGTTTCATAAGGGCTGGAAACATTGCTTTCAGAGATCTACTGGGTCCTCATTGTGACTAGTTCTCCAGAAATTCGAATCTACAGAAGACAAGCTGAAGATTTAGTTCGCTTCGGTACAACCAATCGCCTATGGGTAAACACACTTTTTGTAATAAACATTACTTCTGACATCCATAAAACACCAAACCAAACCGTTTATTTTTGACGCAACGTAGAAACTCAGTCGCATTTTCAGATTCACATAATACAAACACCCTGTTCGACCCTGCAGTTATTAGTGGGACTATCCTATTCTTGCGCGGAAATCAATTTATCCGAGAATACCACGCCGTCTAAATTTTTTATCTACAAATCAACATCGACTTGTAGCTTCAATTTCCTCAAATACGTTATTCACATGCACAGTATTTCTAAACTCAGAAATTACATCCAGTTCTGCAAGTCAACTCTTGGCCCAGTTGTTTGTTGTTAAGTGCAAAAGGACTATGTTCTGCCAATCTCAGGTATTAAAACCAGATTTATAGAGTTATGAGCACAGCGAACTGTTACTGATCCATGAAAGGGTAATGTCTCTAGGCCTCTTCGATTTGTATGTCCGATTGTGATTCGTCACGTGATTTCTGATGATGTCACTCTCTAAAAATAGGTATCGGAATACACGCTACTAACGCTTAATTTTTGAAATTATTTCTAAGATGACTTTTTCTGATATACAGAAAAATATCACTTTTGAGGTTACTTTACAGCTATACTGCAGTACCTAACAAAATTATTTTGTATACTGAAACACATATAACACGTCACTAATCTATACATCAGGTTAATGACTTTAGGCTCACGTTTGTTTTATTCCACCTCCCTCCCCTCTACATGAAAAAATATATAAAAATTCATTTAACTGTTATGCATTTATACAAACCAGGGAATGAAACAAACTCTACAAATATTTTCACATACTTGTGAACGGTGTAATAAACCCTAGTCATTGCCAAAGGCGTTAAATTTAAAGTTAGATACTGCTACGGCTGTAAACCAAACCAAATGCACCGAATATATTACTTAAACGTTCTTTGCTATTGACCTAAGTTTAAGTGTGCAAGCTGGATCGTTGAATATGCAACACAAGCCTGGCCAGAGCATATGCTATATATTACTTTAACACAGCCCATTTCAAAGTGCACAGGATCGAAGTTCAAAAGAACTACTTTATGTGTTACGTCATAATCGTGACTTTGTTGCTTACGCACGTGTCTGTAACAAAATGTCTGTAAGACGGCGACTGTCGAACAAATTCTACTGTTCTTTGACAAAACAGCTTCGATAGAGAAAGTTCCGAAGTAGTCAGTTAAATAAATAAATAGGAGTTTCACTCATAGTCACACAATAGATAGTGACAACATCGAAGTACAGTGCCGACTGTATTTTACGAGATGGCTGTTATTATCATATATTTCATTTTAGAGCCGAACGCCCACATCGACGACCACTCAATAATGGTTCAAACCAAGTACCCAGATATCGCAAACAACCAACGGAAATCTTCCAACATGAAAATATCAAAATACCGCCGAGTAGAGACCGTATTAGAAGAAACATGAAGACGGATTCAGACAACCCGACTCAGAAGACGACAAAACCCATTGTTAGCAACACGCCAAGTTCCAGTAGTTCAAGAAAGAAAAAAGGACAGTTCCTGCCAGACTTCAATCCTAGTTCCACAGAATTCAACAACCAGCCAGACTCAAACCATTACGAAGATAACCATCGACGCGACAGCACAAACTGAAAAACAATCTACCTCCACGCAGAAAACTCAAACCAAAATCTCGAGAAGAAACAAAGCATCACAGACCAGCGAAGAACAACTCACCGAAGAACAGCCAGTAGCTCCACCACCAAGACCACGTTTCTGACTTGCACCAATGGGCTTCAAGTGTGGAAACAAGTTCATGATGAAGTTACCACCCGATCTACAAGACTGCAGCTAACAGTTTCCACGTATACCACCAACATAGTTCATCAGTTTTTTTTTTGTTTTTTTCTTCTTTCTTCCCAGCTACTTCCGGGCACGGTCTGGGTAGATTATTCGGCGCCCAGGCCGTGAAAGTGGGTTTTCTCGGGGTACTCCCGTTTCCCCCCACAGCAAAATCTCTGGCATCGGACCTGTAGGTCCCAGCCTCATTCTGAAAAGGGCCGTTTACCCAGTCAAGGGTATCTAATCAATTACAGTAAATTTTAAAAATCAATTCGCCAGCCGCCAGGGTACTCCATCCTCGAGCCAAGGTCTGGCTCACTTCACTTTCGCTGCTTTCGTCCAGTTCTCCCGTCCTTCCTCTCACTCACAAATACACAACTCCATTTTTTGAAATGTTAAAAATAAAGTAAAAATTCCACGGATATTTTAAAACATTTCTCATGTAAGGGGACGAAGAGGAACTACAAAGTTCCTGAACACCCCAGTTGGAGAGAGAACTCTTCTGATTTCTCTCTCTCTAAACTGAACCCCTGCCACGTTAGTTTTAGTTTTAGTTTTTTTTTAGTCACACAATTTCGAATACAGCTATCTACTAATAATATACGAATCATCAAAGCTACAGCTTGTATTTAATCTCACGGAGATGTTGCACGAACTTCGTATCTCACGTCTTTTCACGTGCGCAGTGTTCGATAAACGAAGTGGATTTCTTGCACGCTTGGTGGCTTTTAAATTTCATGCATATATCCAAACAAACGACGGTTTTAAGTATGCTAAACTACTTACATAAAGCAAACAATAACCATAAGAGCACTAATTTCAACAACAGCTGTTCCATTCATAAGAGCTGTCATTTAGCTGAAAACACGATTATTTCATGCTTCTAAGGGGTGTGGTGGCGGGGATACAGTTTTTTTTTTCTTTCCACAGTACTACATTTTTTGGCCATCGTCTCCATTTATCCAAATAGCTTTATTTGCATAATACAATGTCTTGCTTTTAAGTATCTTTCTACTTTAGTCTTAGCATTATTTGTAACTTCGAAATGTTTCCACTGATATTGGCCATTATAATTTTAAAAATTTTCACCCATCAGAAAATGGAATAATACCATTTTCTGCGAGATTTTTAATGTAAATATAATCTTAATTTTAATATAATTTCCGTATTAATAATGTAACTCATACTAGATACACAATTAATGTTTTCGTTTCAGCCAAGTAATAAATGTTAACAAATGTACTGGTACTTTGATGTATACACTGCTGGCCAAAATCTTAAGGGAAATGCACATAAAGAAAAAATATGCATTTTGTGTTGTTAGACTCAACCACTTACTTGAGTAGAGCTTCGAAAGATGAAAATAAGAAAAGGGGAAAAAACTTTTTTAGCATTTAATAGTGAAAATGTGAACACTATGAAATTAGCCTAAATACTAGCTGGTCAAAAGTTTAAGACTATACCAAAAAGAAGTCCTAAACAGGGTAGGAAATGCCCAACAAGAGGTCTCAATAGTGATTTACATGGCCGTCATTCTGAATAACTTCAAACATTCACTTTGGCATGGTCGATATAAGCGTTTGCAGAAGGCTGGCTGGAATGCTATTCCAAGTAGTGAAAATGGCTTCACGAAGATCGTGCATTGTTTGGAATTAACGTCCATTTCTATAGATTTCCCTTGCCATCCACCCCCAAACATTTTCAATGGGGTTCAATTCGGGCAAACACGCTGGATGGTCCAAAAGAATCACGTTATTCGCCAAGAAAAAGTCCTTTGTCCTGCAGACATTGTGGATTGCAGCGTTGTCCTGCTAAAAGATCTAGTCATTTCCACACAAGCGAAGGCCTTCAGTCAATAAGGATTCTCTCTCCAATATGCCAATGTAGTCAGCCCCTGTTTGACGCCCCTGTATAACCTGAAGCTCCATTGTTCCATGGAAGGAGAAAGCACCCCAGATCATGATGGAACCTCCTCTACTATGTCGTGTACAAAATGTCTCCCGTGGGATATCCTTATTGTGCCAGTAAAGTTGGAAGCCATCTGGACCATCCAGGTTAAATGTTTTCTCATCAGAGAACAAAACCTTCGTCCACTTTTCTACGTCCCATGTTTGGTGCTTCTCAGCGAAGTTTAACCGAGCTGTTTCGTGGTGTGGAAGGAGGCGTGACCTTTGAAGACGTTTACGGTTTTTAAAGCCTTTTTCTCGTCTTATTGTTCTTGAGCTGCATTCTGCGTCCTTTATCTGGTTCAACGATCGGCTGGTGTCTTGCTGGACAACCCGTGGAATCCTCCAGCTCAACGCCGAAAAAATTTTCTTGGGCCGACCACTTGAAATTCTCGTTCCGTATCCCTCAGGGTCTTTTAAGAAATTTGCAGCAGTTTTACTACGTCGTATCTCACCAGCGATGGCACGTTGAGAGAGACCTTGCTTTTGCAGCTCGATAATTCTGCCACATTCAAACTCTGTCAACTTTTTAGGCTTTCCCATGTTTTTACTCAATGTAACAGGATATGTTATATAAAATAGCGAAGTATTACACTTTTTTGTTAATTTCTTCTACCCTATTTGTGACTTCAAATGTCACTGTTAAGAATATTTTTATTGAGAATCTAACAAGAATCATACACATACCTCCTTTCAACTAAACAT
This sequence comes from Tachypleus tridentatus, assembly GCF_004210375.1. Lineage (NCBI taxonomy): Eukaryota > Metazoa > Arthropoda > Merostomata > Xiphosura > Limulidae > Tachypleus > Tachypleus tridentatus. The sequence goes on from NC_134831.1 coordinate 186,089,077, forward strand.
AAATAATAGAAATTAAATGCATATATTTTCCAAATATACAAACACATACGACAATTCATGTATAAATTAAATACGTTACAAACGCTCTAAAATAAATAAAATTAGTCAATATACTTCCTTTCTAAATTAAAATCTTATTCTAATTACACTTACTTTTTCTTTATTGTTATAAAGTTTATTTAAACGATTTAAAGCGACACTTGTGTACAACATATATTTACAATTAAAAGAAATACAAGGTTAAAATTATTACATAATAAATATTTATTAAAACAGGGGCTTGTCCTAAAAAACAGGACTAAATATGTTTAGGTGTTCTGTGACGTCATCTCCAGGAATGAAAGGAAACTTTACATAATAAATTTTACGATTAATTAATTATTTTAGCTTTTCAAACTATTTGGTCACTGAAAAATATCCGAGAACTAATATTTTATAATTTTGCAAAACTTATACATTGTGATTTACAAAGAAAAATATCAAATAACGTATTTACAAATAAAAGGTATACAGTGTTAAAATCATTACACAATAAATGTTTATTAAAAACAGGGGCTTTCCCTTAAAAGACTCTACATATGTTTTGGTATCCTATGACACATTCAGGAGTAATGGCAAAAACGTGGCTAAGACATATACCTACATAATTATTTATATACAAATAATGCCATGTAGGCTTAAACAAACCAGAGTTACAAAACATCTGTCCAGTAGTTTATTTTTTCTAGACCTGGACCACATTTCTTATTTAATACAATATCTTTGTGTTTTTTTTATTTCAAGTTAGATAGTTTCTCAGATATTTAATTCAAATTTAACTTCTACCTGTTTTATCAACTCAGTGTTACTCCAGTCTATAACAAGATGTTTCCACCACATGTTCTGCCAATAACGATTCATTTATTTTGTAATTTTCTACTGTGTTTTTATGTTTCTTAATCCGGAATTTTAAATTTCTTTCCACTTGGTTGAGTTTATATTGACCTGTTGATGATGGAAAGGTACTCAAGATATTAATAAATTTATTGCAATTTTAAATTCAATAAACAAAGAAATTAAGTTCACCTTCAAAAGAAATAATAAAGGGTTGTCATTTTTAGGTGGTGGTAAATATTTCACCATAAAAAAAAATTGTAACAAATATTTATTATAAGCCCTCAAATTTCATCATGTCAATTTTTTTAGTAATCATTCTAAATATATTACATCAATCGGTTTCCAATAAAGAAATGAGAGTTAATAGTTTATTAGAACTAAACAAATGTTTAATTCATTGTCAGTATCTGGAAAAATTTATATTAAGAGGTTTTGAAATGACTAAGAGTACCTTTTTGATAAGAAACATTTAAACAGTTTGATTAGTAACCTAAAGAGACTATTATACCTTTTGTTGTGACTCATTGTTTAAATATACAAACTGATATTTCATTTGTTAATACATAGTTAAAACAAATAGCAGATAAAAATCTTAGAGAGATGTATTAAAAAATAATAAAAAATTATCAATATTACTGAAAAATTTAAATAGATTATTGACTAAATCTAAAGAGTTTTCTAAAGAAAATACTTTCAGTTGTGACGGGAAAAAACTGTTTTATGTAATTTAGGGTATACAAATAACCTACTGGAAACGGAACATTAAATCTTTTTTTTTTTTATTAATAATTCACTTAATTGCAATTCTGAGAAAATAATATATATTTTAAAATGTACAAGTTGTGATTAATTTATATTGACCAAACAAATGATTTACAGTTATGGAAAAGTTGACAGAAGTTCTATGTTAGATGTCACCCTCAAAAAAAGCAAAACAACAAACACTATATGGGAGTAAAAGGTTTCAGCAAATAACGGTTTTAAAAAATTAAAAACAACATTTTCATGTTTTCTTTTTATGGGAATTTAAGCATAAAATGTTATTTTTTTCAAAAATATTTCATAAATCTTTCTGATGCTACTTTAGATTGTAGTCAGTGGGCTGACATGACAAACACATGGTGTAATAGAATGCTTACAGACAATTACAGGATACTCTAAAACTAAACTGCAATTGCATAGTTATATATATATTGCTATATGTTAATTTGTACTCATTGCTATAATGAAGGTATGATGCAAATGTCATCCTTATGATATTGTTTGCATTGTTTTTTACATAGTGATTTTGGCTATCTCTACGTTTCCTTCCTTTTTTGAAAAATTTTTCTTTACTTGTGTTTTTTTAATATAATGTTTCAATAGACATTTTCAGAATTACACAGATATTATTATAAAAGGAAACTATATAATAATATTGTAGAGTTCTGGTGAACTATTGAAGTGATATAAATCTTGTTTAGATGAACAATTGCATCTATCCCTACACATGCAGTGCTATCACCTACTTAATTATAAAACATAACACTGGTTTGTTAATAACCAACAGGTTCAACATGTAAAATAATAACAAACGAAAATTTTATGAACAGGAGAGTAAATTCATTGGCTAAAAATTGAAAATATTTAAACAGATTGTTGTTATTCTTTGATAGATTGTTTAGGCAGAGTATTCATGATGAAACTTTGTAGAATAAGACGGCAACTGCCTATTGTGGAAACACAAGTGTAGAGGATGATATTTTGAAAGTATTCCAATGAAAGGCAGTTGCTGTCTATTCTACAAAGCTTGTTGTTACATGTCTTTCTAAATGTTGTATATTTACAAAAGATGTGATGATACAACAATACATTAGGAATATTGTATCTTGAAATCGTGATATGATTGTGTTGATACATCATCTGATACAATTTATACATCTTTACAAAATTTGGTAAGCTTTTGGTAAACATTGTAAGTCTTTTGTACAGAAAAAATCAGAATTTATAATAAAGTGTTTTTACTAAAACCAATGATTTAGTAAAGGAATATGAGTACTGGATGCTGTATGTCATCTTCATTTCTTTTAGTAAAAACATTAGATGTAAATAACGTAACAAACTAACAATAAAATAGTTAGATATTAATGTTGTTTTTTCACTTCTCTTGGCAGCTACCATTTAATGGACCAAACTTGAGAATTTGAAAAAGCACTGTAAAGTGTTAAGTACTTAAGTAAGACAGTGTCAGTAATATAGATAATAAATTACAGACAAGACTGTCAAACTTTGTAATAAACCTTTGGTGAAACTTCTGTATCTAGGTACATATCATATTGCAGCATCAATATCTATATATTTATTGTACCAACTACTATATGATGAGATAGGTACTCGATATTTTACTCTAACACTGCAGAAAGTTTTGTGATATATTACTGTTCGTTTATGTGCATTCACAATAAAATCTGGTACTGGATCATCAATTCTGTCATATTTTACAATTTAATGTTACAGCTGATTTGGATTTTTTAAGCAAAAAAAACTACACAATGGAATGGCCAATCTGTGCTCTGTCCACCATGAGTATCAAAACCCAAATGTTCGTGTCGTAAGCTTGCAGGCTTGTCACTGAGGGCTATTTGGATAAAACAAGAAGCAACGAATAAAAATATTTTCCCTCGAATTTTTCATCAATTTGATGCCCAAGTGATTAGACACCAATATTAATTTTTAACTTTACATTTAGGCTTAGCATAGCCTAGTGGATAGGGCGCTCGCAGGATCTACTTCTAAATATTGAAATCCTTTCATTTGCAGTAATTTAGGTCGAATAAAAGCATTTAAACTAAATAATATTGTAAATTCTTACAATGGCTAATTACCATAAGCTCACAGCATTGACTCAATGGCTACTTATGTAGGGACATTTGTGCGGTTTCGTGTACTCATTTCTAGCTTGTTTCTATATTTTTGCGTAGCTATCCCTACTTTATCCTGATTTTTTTCAGCTTTTTACTACTTTTTCTTTTAAATGTTTCTTAGACTGTTATAAGAAACATTTGAGACAGTGATGAGCAATCCTTAATACATGACGGCTATTTTTCTCCGGCTTATCGCTGCGTACTAAGCGCTGTATACTTAGTTATATATATAACAGAAGAAAATAAAGCAGATAGATAAATATTCGACAGACGAAATAAATTTCAAGCAGTTGTAAATGAGGCAAGGCAAAATCAATGATCACTAATAAAACATAATAACGTAGTATAAAAAATACTAGACACTTTATTCTGCTAAACAGTGTACGAATCTCTACAAAATGGAAAAGAAACTGCGTTCTAATTTTGGAACTAGTACACCTTGTAAGACGCTACATTGTGGAAGACGCACCCTAATTTTGGAAAGACGATTCAAAGAAAAAAATATTTTGACTCAGCAACCAACATCTTGATGCAGCTTTGACTTTTTTCAACCTACTGAGTAAATACAGTCAAATACATCATATTCTTCATAATATATCGACAATATCAGTTGAATGTTTCAGGCTATTGAGAATACTTGTAATTGGTAAGTAATAAGATTATGATCTGTATGAGAGGCCGTTTTGAGTAGACCCTAAAATAAGTAACCTCTTGCTTTAACCCATCACTTTTGTCTTGCAAGACACATGGGGATTTTTCAAGTTATTTTTAAAGGACAAAAGTGCGTCTTACAAGGCGTAAAATACGGTAAGTTCTATTGAGATTGTGTGATACATTCTCTAGGCTATACGGTCAAAGAACTTACCAATATTATTTTATTGAATAGTTATATTGCGTTCTACTTACCTTTTTGTACGCAGGGCAGCTTTGTGACTGTCACATGGAACGGAAGTACTTTCGCTTTTTGGCGTATTTTTGTTTCTAAGTGACCAGTTACACAGAGAATGTGTTTTGTGTATGCAAATTTGGCACTTTCAATGATCGATCGTCATCTCAAGGAAGGATGGATAATTTTGTTTTGGTTTGCTTTGAATTTCGCGCAAAGCTACACGAGGGCTATCTGTACTAGCCGTCCCTAATTTAGCAGTGCAAGGCTTGAGGGAAAGTAGCTAGTCATCACCACCCACCGCCAACTCTTGGGCTACTCTTTTACCAACGAGTAGAGGGATTGACCGTCACCTTAATCGTACCCATGGCTAAAAGGGCAAGCATGTTTGGTGTAACGGGGATTCGAATCCGCGACCCTCAGATTAAGAGTCGAATGCCTTAACCACCTGGCCATGCGGGACCTATTGTTTTGAAATCGCCAATACTCGTAGATGAAGGCCAGTTCCTGTTTTGTTAAATTATTTTCTGCATACTTACTAATCGTGTTCTCTACATAGTTGAGACAGCTGATACTGTTATTAAAAACATACGAAACAATGAGACTAGTTTCAGTTAATTTTATTAGGATTATTTCGTATTTTACACTGAGGTGTATTACTAAAATATTTTTACCTGACTGGCTGTTTGTTGTTATTAGTACAAGGGCGGATCCAGGATTTCTCGAAAGAAGGGAAAGGGGCATTTTCCATCAAATTATGAAATTTGTTGAAAAAAATCGCTTTCTGTATTAGGTCCATGAATATGTTCGTCTGGTAATCAGTCGTAAAACAATATCTATCAAATGTCATTTGCTCTGAAGACATAAACTGAACAGTTTTTGGACTTAAGTAATTTTGCTTTTTAAAATAAACGTGAACAAATTTTAAGTCTTAATAGGACCGGATTAAGAATCTACGAGTCTTGGAGCTGAAGATTTCCAGCAGGCCTACTAACATTATTTCATAATACACCACCAGGCCTACTAACATTAGTTCATAATACAAGCAAATGAAGTGGCCATTCAAGTTTTGGATCTACCAAAATATCATCAGATTGATGTTATTTCAGGAAATGGTGATAATTACTAACGACAATTAGCCTGATAAGTTTTTACGAAAGAGAAATTAGAAATGAATATCAAGTTTTCGTCAGAGTCAGAAGCGAATATAGAAATTTTTAAAAGGCGGGGTTCAGTCTGTAAAAAGGGTACACGCATATGAATAATAATATATTTGCGACTTTAAAATGTACATTTCGAAACCATTTTCATTGATATTTTGATATCAACACACACACACACACACAGTAATGTGTCGTGCAGCTATAACAACTTGCTGGACGCACTGCATGTTATTAATAAGAGAAACAGTCAAGCAGTTTTCTACTTTCTATAGCTCACACACTGAGACAAATTACCACATATTTTCAATGAATATGCTCTGCTGGACCCTTACTTCACAAACAGAATTTTAAGGCAATTAATCCATCACGAACTACACGAAATATAAAATATCCAATTTTGGCTGAATTTCCTTTTCTTTTTCTTTGCACAAAAATGTTATTTGATAGAAAAACATACTTAACTTTTATAGATATTTTTTTAAAATTTGGTACACTGATAGACCTTTTCAATTTCGGTCTAAATAAAGCCACATGTACAAAGTTATTCAACATAAAACAATTCAGTTATGAAAATGATTTTGCACAAGCTTGGGAAAAAGTTACATGAACTATCGGTCTACAGTTTCTTGTTGTTTTTTTTTAATTTCGCGCAAAGCTACACTGTGGCTATCTGCGCTATCCATCCTTAATTTAGCAGTGTATGACTAGCGGGAAGGCAGCTAGTCATCATCTCCCACCGCCAACTCTTGGACTACTCTTTTACTAACGAATAATGAGATTGATTATAACTTTATAACGCTCCCACGGCTGAAAGGGCGAGCATGTTTGGTGCGACGGGGATTCGAACTTTGCGACCCTCAGATTACGAGTCGAACGCTTTAACCCACCTGGCCATTCTGAGCCATACAGTTTCTTCTACAGCTTTACCTAAGAGTAATAAAAATAGATGGTTTTAGTTTTTGTTGTTCAGATTAAAAATAGCTGATTTACAGCAGTAAAACTTTAAGGTAAAAGAACGTGCAGATACAAGTATTAGTCAAATCAAGCATATGGGTGAACGGTTTTCATCCATTGCCAAGGTTTAAGCACAAATTAGCTAAATGTTACAAAGTCTCTTACTTAAAGAGCATATAGCATCACGCGCTTGATAAGGCTGTATCGAATGCATACGGGCGATGACAAGTAACTGCTGATCTTGCTTCCACAGCGTTACTATATGGGAAGTTATTAACAGTGTTTTAAAGAGAAAACTACCAAATTATATTAAAAAATCTGGTTGGGACTGTTCCAAACAACCGGGATGCAATTCTAAATCTATTGTTAGTTACTATCCAGTGTTACTTTCTTACTAGCCGTGGTTTGTTAATGTGTTGATAAAATGTCATGATATCTAATAAAAAACACATTGTGAAAAAAGTGCAACATAAGAAGTATTGAGCGTGCTACTTAAAGCATTGAAATTAAAATTGGTGGACAAATTGGTAGCAACACTTATAGCATTTACAAGAATTTTACAACCAGCATTTATCTATTAGTCAGCTGGATCGCGTATTTTGTTTCACGCACCACCAGGCGTGAAATTAAATAAAAACTGCAGCCTGACTAACTAATGACTGAATATTTTCTGTCAAATTCTTATCAATGCTTTAAGTGTGGCTACTGACTTTAAAGCCATTTTTATTTCATTCCTTTTGTTCATACGTTGAATCATTTTTTAACTGCACCTTTTTCCACATGTAAAATGTTTTTGATTATATTTGTCGTATATAAATAACACATGCACACAAATACATACAAGAAATTTAGAAAATGCGTATTTCTGAATGAAAATAGTTGGCACAGATATACCATATTTAATTTATAATAAATGCATATTTCGTTTCACAAAATAGCATTTTGTTTCAATACGGCAAAGTTATTTTAAAAACAAAATACTTTACACATTTTATTAATTATATGCAAAAATGTCATTTTTACCGACATTGTAATCATCACAAAAAAAATCTAAATTATCCCTTTTTTTCTAGAACATTACAACAGAAAATTAAAATTACTTATACAATGTGGCCTTAGAATTTTTTATTCAATTTAGAATACATAATATTTCCACACACACATGAAAGAGAGTGCCATAAAACTTGCATAGTTTATCTATCTTTCTAACTTCCGTTGTCCCCCAGCGGATAGTCTGTGCACTTATATTACCAAAAACTGGGTTTCAATAACCACGGTTAGCAGAACACAGACAGACCAATGTGTAGCTTTGCACTTAACTACAAATGAAGAAATAACTAACATGGAAATGGCTTAAAATTATTCCTATATCTGGTCAAGCAGAGCCCTAACAGTCAGATTGAATAAACTACTGCTCAGATGTCAAAATTATTATTCCACTGTCGCAGACCTTTATACCCTATTGCTGTCAGTTCCGTGAAATATAAGCTCTGTATTGGTAAGAGAGAATTTATGATAGATATATTTAGAAAGCTCAGCGGAAGGCACGCCATTTTACAAGTACTTCTGATATCTCTATAAAGCAAAAGTTGTGTCGGTGACAAATTCTCCCTAGAAATTGACAGTTTAGCTTGAAGATGTATATATACAATGTAAGTACTAAGTTCAACCGAAAATTACAGGGTAGCAGAAAATGTTGAAATAAATAGTTTTGTCTGCAATATGCAGAAAGCGAAGTTCGGTATTTATACACTTTTAAAAATACGAAATTAAAACATTCATGTTATTAAAATTTGCTCTGTATATTTAAAGCCAACTTTATTGATATGCACTGATAATAAGGTACTTTAATTAAATTTTGAATGTAAAACTGTAAAACGTTGTGACATGCAATTTTTACCTATTCGTAGCAAAACAGTTAACTCTCTCAATATGTACTCGGCCCCACGGACAGACCACGTGAACATTTTTTATTCGTATATAGTTTTATTACCATAACTAGTAACGCACTAAGTTTATATTCACAAAATTTACAGAACTTAGTAAACATTACAAGTTGTTTGTACCGACAAAAAAGTTGTTTTTAATGAAGTATTTTTACTGAAGATTTTCCCGTCAATATATCGAGTTTTTTTTACCAGTTCGAGTGCAAAGTAAGTTCATATTAAGATTACAAATACTTATTCATCTAAAAAATCTCAAATGTCATTTGCATAATAGCTAAAAACCAAAATACATTTCAAACGTTTTTTTTTTCAATAAAAACTTATACATTACCTGTTCCTCTACCCTAACCCTATACAAGATTAGTCAAATTAACCAATCTTGTAACCACAAAAAGGAAAAAAAAAGATCGAAATAAATCTAAATTACCCATTCTTTCCTTTCTAAAAAAACTATAATTTGTAACAATAAACTACATTTATTTATCCTTTAATCTAAAATTAGTCTTATTTTGAAAGTGCCTGTCCGTGAACAATTTTCGCTTGTCAATTAACCTAAACTTATCCCTTTTCTCTCTTTGTACAATGTGGATTTTACAATCTTGCTTTAATTTTTTTAATGGTATTTAGTTTTATTCTTGCGTGTAATGGGAACAATCAGGTACTTCAGGATTTCTTCCTTTACGGCTGTTAATATTATAGAACGCAAAATACTTTGTTACTACATGACAGTCGTGATTTTCACCCCCGAACACAAGTGCATCTGACCCCTTCCAAGGCCATGTCCATGTAGGTAATGAATTAGTATACTAAGTTTCATTTTGTAAAGCGAAAAGTTTACCTGCTAGCAGGAACTAATATTAATGGACAAATGAAAATAAAAATAGACAGGAATTCTTCAAAATAGAGTGTTAAGGAATTTATCCATTCAAATGGGCAGTTGACGATCCCGTGTCTGTTCACATGCATTCAATATTGTAACAGTTTCCAGTTTCCCGCCTGTTAAAAAAAAAGTAATCATACGAAAGAGAGGGCATGATGAACACGAATGACCTTCCTGATAAGTTTTGGAAATGGAAATTATATATCGCAGTACATCTACAGAGTCGTATAAAACCTCCATTAGGTGTAGGATTTCTACGCATAGAGGAAATGACGAAATGAAATTTATATAACGAGTTGTGTTTAAGATTTTAATGATGATTATTTTCTCAGATTTTAGAAAATCCTAAAACAATGAAGAATATGTTGCATAATGAGGGCACTTCGCATTGCAAATGGCAGGGTTCAAATCCCCGGAACGCACACTCCTGTATTCACTAGTGACCGACATTCTCAAAGACGTAACGTAGCTGAACATACTGTGGGACAGCAATATGTTAACATTCTGCACTTAATTAGATCTAGGTATGCCTTCAGCCTATACTTGTACTCAAAAACGGAATAACTTTTTAACAGTGCGTTAAAGTATCAGGTCATCCCATAAGTAATGTCCGAAAATTTAACAAAGAAAGTGCAGCATAATTTCTGTCTTTGTAGCAGGCTTTAATGACTAAAATATGTAGTAGGACGTGTATAAAATTATTTAGACAAATAAAAGAAACTAACCCAACTCTACTTTTTCAGATCATTAATCAAATAAACCCTTATGAAAATGGATGTTTATCAGTTTAAAAAAGGTAATAGTGCAGCAGAAACTACACGACACATTCAAGGTATTTATGGTGCAGTCTCTCAATGAAATAAAATATCGAAGGTGGTTTCAGAAGTTCAGGTCAGGTGACTATAACTTAAGTGATGCGCCACATTCAGGTCGTCCTGTTTAGTTTAATGATGACTTGCTGATGGCTGCACTTGATAAAGATTGTGCTGTAACATTTGAAGAACTAGTATATAAGCTTAATTCAACCTATTCAACAGTTCATCATCATCTGCAGCAGCTTGGAAAGGTGTCAAAACTTGGAAAATGAGTTCTCTTTGATTTGACAGAAGCCAACCTTAGAGCAAGAGTGGACATTTGCTCTTCTCTACACTCTTGTGAACGTAACTTACTTTTTTGGGGCATGTTGGTGACTGTAGATGAAAAATTGATATCTTATAAAAATATTAAGTGCCACAGATAATTGCTTAGTGCAGATACACTGGCTAAAGCACAGCCCAAAGTGGATCTCCACCCTAGGAAAGTCTTCTTAAGCGTTTGGTGGGATATTGTTGGTGTGATCCACTTTGAGTTGCTGCCACTCAATGTAACGATTACATCAGACTTCTACTGTCAACAGTTAGAGTGCTTGAATGATGCACTGAAAGAAAAGAGGCCTGCTTTGATCAGTTGTAAAGGTGTTGTGTCACATCAGGAAAATGCATGGCCCCATACAGCAAGGATTACATCTACGAAGATTGAAGTGCTAAACTGGAAAAAACTTCCACATCCTCCTTATTATCCAGACCTTGCTCCCATCTAATTATCATCTATTCCAAAGTTTGCAGAACTATCTTGATGAAAAAGAGCTTGAAGCACATGGAGATGTCAAAACTAACCTCTCTACATTTTTTTCCTTCCAAACCCCAAATATTTTATAGAAGTGGCATTCAGAAGCTTATGAATCGTTGGCAGGAAGTAATTAATAATAATGAAACATACATTACTGATTAAATAACACTAAAAGTGCTTAAAGTCCTCTCTTTTTCTGAATCTAAAATCAGACATTACTTAAGGGATGACCTGATACACACACACACCATATGAACATTTAAGAACTTTTCTATATAGCAGGAGCAAAGAAGCAACAAAAATGTATTAAATTTATCCAAACTCCTCATACTGAAGCTTTCAAATAGTTTTATATAATTCTAGGATAATTTCAATAAGTTATTATGGAATATAGATGTTAATTTAGATCCGTATCTATCGACTATCCCCAACATTCATTTTCTCTATTTGCGACAAAATCTACAACACATTTTAAAGAGGCATTCTCCAAGCTCCTCGAGAGAAAATATTTGCATATTGTTAAATAATTCTGTAACACGTTCAATAAGTTATTGAAGAAGAACAAAGATAATTTAGACCCTTACAATCCAATTATCTGGTATTCAATTATGACAGCCTTTGTTATATCTCCATTTTTATTTCTTGGTGAGTAAATGTTATCATTCAATGTGAATGCTTATGTGTTTTGAAATTGTACTCAAAGGTATAGCAAAATAAGCTATTCTATATGCCCTAAGTGAAATAAACTATGCAATAATTCCCACAAGTAAGCTTATACTACTTTCTGCTAAAAATGTATGAATACAGGTTGAAAAAAAAAATTAAGGCTTTATATCAATCTCTTTTATTTTCAGGTTATTCACTGGGAAAATGAGGCAGTGGAAAACTGGTGCTTTCAAGCAGAAGAAATTGGCAGAAAAGGTGGATTAAATGTAATAATTATCCAGAATGATTTAATTTTTTAAATACAAATCCATATCAATTGTTACTGAAGGAACAAACAAGACATATGAGGGTGGGCCTAGCTGCAATAATTCAAATACATTACAAAAAAATATCCTCAGTCTGCAAAATAAACTTATAAGAAAACCTGATATAGGCTTAAAAGATGCAGAACTGGCTGAAATAATTGAAAATTGTGCTGTCTGTAACACATATTAGAAACCTTTTGGTAATAATCCTGCATTTACCTATTAACATACTGTAAGAACAGTTATTTCATCAAATCCAACTCTTTTGGCCAGATGAACTGATCAATGAACAAAAAAAGTTATTGTAACTAAGGGTCCAATGCCACTGATTGATATTCCTTTTCTGCCAAAGAATGAAACATTCCTTATCATTTCACAAAAAAACTAGTATGATTGTATGAAAAAATGAAATACTTTTGAAGAATTGGTTAGTTTACTTCAATCCTTCATATAGTGTCATATGTTTCTGCTGTAAACTGTTCCACAGAAAAAACAAATGAACTGCCTCTACTCAAGGGTTTTATTTTTGACAACATTTGTCAACTGCACTAAAGGACCATGAGCTGTATATAACAAACATGCAAAAATGATAGCACCTAAAACGTGCAGTTCTGGGCAAGAGTGGGGTTAAAAATGTAAATTTGAAGTTGATAAGGCAAGAGGAAATATACTTGAGAATGGTTTTAACTTCAATAGTTGCCATCTTTCTGTGACACAACTGAAAAGCTTAGTAACCTAAATACTGGTAACTTTCTTGAGCAAGTAGAATTACCACCAAGTTCAATGAAACTACAGAAAAACATCTGATACAAATTCAGCATAAGTAAATGAGTGACAACTATCTCAGTCAAACAATACAGAATGAATTCACTAAGTTTCTTGGGAGTCATGTGCAAAATATAGTTAAGGAAGTTTCATTTGCTAGATATTTTGATGTAATAATGGAATGTATTCCCGATATTAATAATTGCTTCTGATTACCCTATTACCATATCGGATGATGCTCATGTTTTAACACATTTCACTGGATTTACCACTGTTGATCACTCCAGTAAGAGAAGATTGATTAAAAGCATTTTTGTCTTATGTGGAGAAACTGAATGTTGATATTAACAACTGCAGGGGCCATTCTTTGGATAATGGCTTCAGTATGAAGGGCATCAAGAAGGGTGTTCAGAAAAGGCTGTTGGATGTAAATAAAAAGGCAATACACATGTCCTGTGCCAGCCACACACTAAATCTGTTGATATTAGATGCTGTAAGGTCAACAATGTATGCCTTTAGTTTTTGTAACATTTTGGAATCACTACATGCCATTTCAGTAGGTCAGTGCAACATTGGGCAATTATGAAGAAGTTTGTAACTGATTTAAGTTTAAGAAGTTATAAAGTACACCTTGGAAAAGTAGAAGTAAAGTATGTGATGCTTTGAATACATTGCACAGATATACCACTGACACTGACAAGAAAGATGCAGCTATAGTCTCGGACACACCTAGTTCGATAAGATATACCACTGACAGTGACAAGAAAGATGCAGCTATAGTCTCGGACACACTTAGTTTGAGAGGTCAGGATTTCCAGAGAAAAAACCAAAAAAGAAATGGTGATTTTTTATTATGAAAGTAAAGAACAATTAGATAACACTACTCTTGAGGCTGAGTACCAACAAAGTGTTTTCTTTCCACATACCATTACTGCTCATGTAGCATAACCAAGCAATTTCCTCAAGTGAAAGCTTTCTATAATGTCTTTGGCATCCATCATTCAATCAACAATAAGAAAATAGCTTAGGTTAAAACACTCTACAAGCTAGTTGTGTGAGGACTACAAATATAATAGGGAAAATTGACTCCAATGATTTGCATTTAGAAGTATCATGTCCAATTAAAGCACTACCATGCAATGTCTCTCTTCACCACTTCAGATTCTTGACTACATTTTTTAAGAAAATTTGGTAAATTTACATCCAAATTTGATTACTGCTTTGCATTTAGAGTTGACTGTTTGTAGTTGCTTCAGGTGAAATAACTTTCTCGTGTTTGAAGCTAATAAAAATCTACCATTCCTAAGAACATTTGAATGGTGTTACTCATATATCCACCAAGCATAAAATTGCAAGAGAGGTGCCTTATGACAATCTTACCAGGTATTTTGCAACACTTAAAACATGCAAGTTACATTTACAGAGCTATATGTTCACAATAAATAACAACATTTTATTAAATTAAAATAAAAGATAATTTACTTTGAGGAGAAGTAGAGGAATTCAGATGCTAACATCACAAGCCTCTGGCTCTACTGTAAGAAAGGTAATTACTATAATGGAGAACATGGACATCATGAGCTAATCTTTCATTTGGTGTCCTATTATAATCACCTTTATTAGGTTTTATTTGAGTTTATTTCTTTAATAACAAGATGTAGATTCTTCACTGCTCTTCCACAGATCATTGATACTCAACAAAATCATTCACTGCCTTCTCCAAAGTTTTATAAATGTCAGTTTGTCCAATTGCTGGAATATTATGAACAAATTCTTATTGAAATATATTATAAAACATATCTACCTTTTGTAATCACTTATAATTTCCTATTTTTAATATTAGATACCACATAGATGTGAATCAATGAAATTTCATAAAACCCAAACCATCTCAGTCTGCTTGTTGCAGAGGGCTATTAAGAGCCAAGATACTCTTATTGCTTTATACAGTTAATAAAACTCAAAATGGGTACACTAAATATAATCTTTACCTGGGAAACATAAATATTCTCTATGGATCATTTAAACTGATTACTATCCTGGACAAACTCTTGTAACATTTCTGGTTAATTCTTATCACTAACTGTTGTTGCATCATTTCTATCCCTTTGGTAATTTACTGTTTGGTAATACGTGAACATCTAGGTCAGTGCCGATTTTATAACGTACCTCATTTATTCTTATTAAGTCATTTTAAGCATAATGAAATAATTTAATATATACTACATGTTTTGACAGAGCATTGATCTGTTTTCTTCTGAATAGCTGAGTGTGTTTCCTTATTTTGAAAAATATACTTTTCTTACACTTCCATTAACAATAATTAGAATGACTTTTTTCACAAGTTGCTTATCATATCATCAATATTAACAATAATATTGGCCATAATCCCAATAATATCTTATAAGGTCAACCAGATTGGGATATTCAAGTTAGTCCTAAACACATATATAAAATTAAAAATGCAAAATCTATATAATAAAAGCATAATTATAAAAATTAAAAATAATGAAGTACAATATATAAAATAATAAAACCAACTCTGTTAATGAAAATAACAATAATTGAAAAATACAGTACACTTTATTTGGGGACCATAGAAACACTGTCTATTTGCCTGAACTGCTTACAGCAGTAAGAACATGCTAAGGACTTAAAAACTCCTCCAGAAAATCATCATTAAAAAGCAGCAATCCAGGAAGAACTTTGAAAACCTTCTGATCTCTCAAAGATACAATTGTATAAAAATAATAAATATATGTGTGTGTTTATAGCTATCTCTACATCATAAGTATACTTTATTAATTTTACTGTTAGTTCATTTTTATGTTTATTCACTTCCATATAACTTTGAATACTAACTCCATGAATTATGTTTCATTCCTCCTATTAACTACTTTTCTAGTTTGTTAAAAGTAGTTATCTTGTAGCTGATTTCACTTACATTATATATTTGTATTTAATCATGTTCAGCTTAATACAAGATATGGCATGTACAGTACTATTTTAAATCCACCACAAATGTCTATTGTGTTTTGTAAAATCCTGTTTTTGTTCTGAATTGTTTATGTTGTAAACTTATTTCTTTCTGCATGAATTTTAAAGCTTGTGCCAAGTTAAAATTTTTAGTTTTAACTGATTTTGGTCTGTTTATTGTAAATGATGCCCATAAATTATCTGAACCATTTACAAATTAATAACTTCAAAACTATTATAAACAGAACACTTCATTTTTTTACTTGATAAAGAACTTGTAAAATTTTTTTCCCTCCTTTCTGTTACAGATCCATTGTAGGAGCATTGCTAGATAAAAGGGTGCAGTGTGTGTGCGTGGTTTGCTTTGCTGAATCCTGATCAATTGTATCAGTGCAAGGAAATTACCAATGCATTTATGAAAAAGACCTCAACCAAGAAGAGCATTAAAGCTTGATTTGAAAAATTCCTAGTATCTGGTAGTGTGTTACAACAAAAGGGACATCCAAATGTATTTAATGCAACGGGTGATTGTGTGAAAGGCATTTATTAAAAGCCCATTCATCATGTTTCCCTTGAACTGAACTTGCCAAAAGGCACAATGAACAAACTTATATACAAAAAACTTTGTTTGCATTCCTACAAAGTGCCATTATGTAGGCCCTTGAACCAGATGACAGACATATGTCTTAGAAATTTGCAGTGGAAATCCTCGACCAGATATATCAGGATAATGAATACTTGGAAAAAGTTTATTTTTCAAATGAGGCTACATTTAGTGTTTTCGGTCACATCAAATGGCATAATATTTGTATTTGTATGGGTGGATGGGTCACAAAAACACAAGGTAATCAATACAATGAGAAATGTGATTTCAGATAACTGGAGGAATACAGTCTCACCTGGACATTCTTTAAAAAATAAAAGACGCAAGTTTCGGAGTATACTGTGACAAGAAAAAACTTAAGTTGTTCAACAAGATAAATAAAACTAGAATGTTATATCTGTAACAATTTTGAAATTATCAATTTTTAAGATGGGTCAGATAATTTATAGACACCCTGTATTTTCAACTAATTTAACCTACTTAATATTTCTTTAGTTCTGATATATGACTAATCAGTATTTTCGTAACAGTTAACCTTCAATTTTGTATCCAGTCACTTTATAATTTTGTAATTAGTCTACCACATTTAATTTTGTTTTTCATCCAACTTCATTAAATTTTGACTGTGTACTTACATTAACATCTGCAACGTTTACCTTATAATACTATGTATTCCACTTTTATAAATTTTTAAAAGTTAACTCATTTCTGCAACTATTTTAATCTTGTAAGCAGTTTGTTAAATTTTGGTTTACTTTAAGTAGTAGTTTTAGTTCTGTATTCAACTTAAACTACTTTACTACTTCCTATTTATCACAATTTTCTTTTCTTTTTTGTGTTACATTTTAATATCTAATAATTTTATTTATTTACCTAATTTTATAACATTTTATAAATGGAGGCATTTTCTATTTTGTGATTTTATTTAACTTTAATTTTGTTGATTTATCTTGCATAATATAATTTTCAAAATATAACATGATCCCATATAATACACCCACTGCAGAGCCAAATTATTTACTAGGCACAGTATCTAGGGTCTATGAAAACTATGGGTCCATGAAAAATTTCCTTAAGAATTAATCTTAAGAGGACCAAAAAATAACAAGCACAGAAACAAAATACACATTTTACTGTAAAAACATTATTACATCTTGAAGTTGTATGATATATTTTTGTGTATATGCATTAGTTTGTGCACTCACATTGACATAAATATATTTTACCAAAAAGGCTTTTTTATTCCATAACTTATTTCATACCAAGGCATTTTAGATAGAATTCAATATATTACAGGGTATTAGTAGATTATTGATAAAGATGTTAATTTATACAGTGTTTGCACAGCTATGGTGATGTATACTTAAAATCTTTTGGTTTAACTTATATGGCTAGTAGGGCCTACGAACAAAGGGTGCCAAACCCTATGATTGTCTTGACTTAGCACTGACCCACTGATCTTCATGAACAGGGTCAAATTTGCCTTATCATTATAAATAATAGAGACACAGGTTTATGCAATATCGTATTCAAAGTAACTCTTTCATGACAAAATGTTAGTGCTTGTGTAATTTCTAACTGTGCACTCTCCACAATGCTTGCTAGCTTTGCAATCATGATTGTTAAAGAAACTGCCCAAATTTTAAAGTATCTAGAAAAATCACTAATATAGAGTTCACTTTAGCACTTCCTACGTATATGTACCTTCAAAATGCAACATTTCTAGCAAGTATGTATTATCATTCACAATGTATATCAGAAAACATGGTTTGTATTGGCCATAAAAAACAAAACAGATACTTTCATTTTGCTTTGTGCATATATGTATCCTAACTTCTAGATAACTTTTTAATGACAAAATGCAATTCTGAAAATTATGGTAGTTTGTTGGAACCACCTATATTTGATAACATGCCCTTTATTTATAGCATGAAGTTTTGTGTCATCAGAGATCTGGCTACCATAAATTACAGATTCATCAGTTAGCTCATAATTTAGCCTTTTAACATTTAAGTTTTAGGTTTAGGCATAGGAAAGCATTGTTGTAGCTGAAAGAGATACTACTGTATATTTCATCCTTCTATAATTAATAACGAGCACATCACTGCTTAATGACATTAAACTTTTTTCACCAAATTCTCTAGGTTTTCTAAAAGTAGCTAGCTAATATTCTGCTTTAAACAAAGATTATATACAACAACAATTGTTCAGTACAGCTTGCACTTGTTTGTTTCTCAAAATGAGGTTCACATACATATCCCTTACACAAGTTACTAAGAGATGTAGATTCTCCTCCCTTGAACACCTATAATGTGTATAATCATTAGTGAAAGTAATCTAGAATTATGGGACTCTGTACTAAAAGTGTTTATTCATACTAAACACTGACATATCATTGTCTTCATTTCATGTACACATATTTCTTCTGTGCAAACAGCCATTAACACAGAAATCAGCTAATTTCAATAAAGACCTCAGAAGTGTTTGTTATACAGATAAAGAATCTGTTTTCTGTGTACAGTTACGTTTGTTGTTCAGCTTCATTTCTCCTCTGCTTCACTCTTTAGACTCATTATTTTTTGCAGAATTATTTTCACGATGTCACAGTAATTATCACCATAACTTATACAATTTCTGGTTCTATTTATATGAGGTAGATAACATTATTTGAATTAGTTTTCAGCCAGAAAGGCATAAATGTTATTAGATAATGTCACCACCTGATTGGTAAATTGAGATTTACAGATGGATGCTGGTAACATTCATTCAAGTTGAGAGAGTTAATGTACTCTAGGATCTGCTGAATGGAAGAGATACTTTATAATTTCCTTTTGGAAGTCATTGCAAATGAATTTACACATGCACCTCTAATAATGTTAATAAAATACCACTTGCCTTGCAGCATGTACAAGTAATAACAAACCTTCCATACTCACAGAGCAATATATATTACTGATACTATTAATAAACTTTACCCCTTACATAACTACGAGCATACTTCAATAATGTTGATCCTAGGTTCTACAGTTTAAGGGCCCTATGTCCTCCCATCTCAAAATTCAGGGAAATTGTGGAAATTCTGATTGACACCAATAAGAAATTGTTTTTCAAACTGAAAAGTACAACTAAGAATATACATTTAGTTAATAGGACTGTTTTGGCCTTATTTTGCTACTTAATTCTATATTATTAAAAAAAACATATTATTGTTGTTATTCTACAACACTTTTCAAGTTTCCAAAATCTTAAATAATCTGTGTGGATATGACACACTAGACACACCTAAATTAGTTGTGCTAGATCCAGAATGTAATGGGTGAGCACATCACTAGTGCATTGATATTAACATAATAAGAGAGAGTTCAGAGGGTCTCTTGGATTATATCACATTAGTAGAGTATTTTTGTACATATTTTATTGCTCACCAAAATTGAAGTGATGATACAAATGCTCGTATCCTTAATTAACTTTTTTTATTTCTAGATTTACATTAATGAACCATAAACAGCATAAAGAAAAGTGAAATTAATGTAATGTTTTGAAAACTAAATTTCTTAAAACGTACAATTTCTTAGAAGGGATGGTTAACACTCTTTAAATAAAATAATTCATTACTTGTGTATGCTAAAACATATTTGTAAATATTGGCTTTAGTTGTGTTTCTTTGTAATAATTATTTCCATGAATTAACTCTTTTTTTTTTTCTTCCAACCCTTGGATTATTTAATTCCGTATTGAAATGCTCCTCATGTATGAGCACTTCATCATCTGATTGATAGTCATTTTTTTCAGGTTACAATGACTGCATCTTCTTTAATCATATGGTAATCAGGTTTTCCTCTCTGGTTAACATTTTCACTTGTAGTCTCATTCATACCATTCTGTTGATCTAATTACTTTTGTCATCAAACAAGTAATTATCTCTTCCAATTAACTTCTTAATATCTTTATAAACATCACAGTATGGTGAATTATCAATTCTAGTCCATGTTACTTGAATTTTCTGTTCAAACATCTGAAGCATCTCTTGTAATGCTTTCATGATTTCCTCTAACAGAGCTTCTTCCTTAACAAATTCAATCACTTCACCACTTTCCGCACACTTTAGCAGCTTGATAAAGCAAGTAAAAAATGCAAGTTATTTGATACAATATGTTAATTTTGCCATATCCTTCAAGCAAGTCTTTGGGTATTTATCTGCCAGTACTTTGAAAGTTGTACTAAAATACTTTTTATGACTCTTTCATAATCCATACTTGTCTCTCCCACTTTCATTGTTTACAAGTAAACAGGAAGTTTACTGAATATACTCAAAATTTTCTTGATATATTTTCTCTTACATCTTTTAAGCTCTTTGTTAACATTCCAGCTTCCAGTCCATACAACAAAACATTCTGAATCAAGCTTTTAAAAAGATGTATCTTCTTATTCTATATACCATCTTTCCTTGTTAACCTCTGTGCCATATTGATGATTCTTTGAGCCTTTCGGTCTTACTGCTTTGCATGTTTTGTATGAATATTTTTTTATAGAAAATCAAACTCCCAATATTTGTTGACCATCTCAATAGGCTGATCCTTGTATGTCCATTTATCTTCTTTCCTTTATGAAATACCACCATTCTTGATTTTTCCATACTGATAACAAAATCATTTCTTTCCACTAATTTTTCACATGCTTTAATTCTCTTATATTGTTTCTGTGGACTAGCCAGTGCAACAATGTCATCCAACAATTTAAATTAGTTATATTCTATTTCCAATAACATTTCTCCATTATTCCTTGTGATCACTTCATCTTCCCAATCACACTGGACATCCTTGTTTCAAGTCCAAAAATTATCTGACCATCCTCCTGGTGAAATAACAATGTTTCTTGTTTCCTTAACATTTCTTAACACTTTCACTAGGAGCTTGGTATGGTGAAGTAGGTATATATAGCCATTTCCAAAAATTGAAGATGTGGGGAGCCACCTCATTTGATTCACTAAATATAAGAATATCTTAGAAAATAAAAAGGATATAAGGCTCTTGTCAATATCAGTAAATTAAGTTTTTAATTGATAAGAAACTACAGACTTTGTATTTGGACATTAAAAACATCTAATGTGAACCAAAATTGCTTTTAACATAGCATATGACACACACACACACAAACAAAACAAAAACAACAAACAAACGACATTAAGTAATTTTCTTTTTGATTTTTACTTTAAAGAAATTAACTAACATGCATCACTAAGATCTAAATTATGATCTATAGTTTGATAACAAACTTATTGACCTGTATTCAGAAAACAGTAATTCAGTAAAATTTTAAATGCAAATTTACATATGTAATGACACTCTCTTTAACTGATAACCACAGGAAAACCCACAGTAATAGGGTTAATCATCCTATACATTCTTCCTCTAATCCCTGTTTATTGTTCTTTATTAGTTTCTGCATTGAAGTGTCCAATTAAAACAATATGATCCTCCTAGATAGATTGTTTAGGCAGAGTATTCATGATGAAACTCTGTAGAATAGACAACAACTACCTGTTATGGAGACACAAGCATAAAGGACAACGAAAGGTGAAAGACTTTTGAAACATCATCCTCTACACTTGTGCCTCTGTAAGAAGCAACTGCTGTCCATTCTACAAAGTTTCATAAATATGATCCTCCTCCTTGCATTGAAGAGTCCAATTAAAACAATAATGTCAACCTCAATATTATCGTTATTCTCATCCTTAGAAAGTCATGTAACGTTTCCACCTTCCCAAGATAGGTAGTTATACACAACAATTATTCTATTTATCTTACTTGTAGGAATTTGTTATTATAAATCCTAGCTTCCATGACTTACAACAGATTAATGGAGGCACTTTATTTGCAATTCTAACCAGTTGCCCTCCTTTCACTGTCTCTTGAGTTTTTTCTTTAACAACTTCCTTAAAGTACCATTTACATCTCTCATACAGTTGTTTAGTCCAAGTTTATTCCTATATCTCTTTAAAATCATTTCTGTTATAAAGTCCAGCCACATTCTAAACACTTTCTTATTTCATCCCATGTTAAAGTCTATGTTCACTTGTTCCTGCCATTTCATTCTAAGAGTCTTTTCACAATTCCTTCCAAGGCTTCAGTTTTTGAGTTCCTATTCATTGATGAGTGTCTTATACTTTTCCATACATCATCTTTTAATTTGTGCAGCAACTCTCTCTCTTTCCATGTTCGGTGTGTTTTCCTTCTCCTTTACTTCACTTTCACCAACTCCCATCTATGTACAATTTTTGAAATCAAAACTTTGTTTTACTGCCCCTTTCCCTCTTGTATCCATTCACTAATTTGGCTACTACTAGTCTGTTCCTTTTTTTTGTATTTTCTTCCTTACTCTATGAACTCATTCAAAGTTGTTTATTTTAATGTTCATCTTTTCATCCAATTTTTTCTTTACTAATTTTTCCATTTTTTCCCCAAGATTCTTGATCAGGTTCTTTAAATCCCTTAACCACAAAATTATTTGGTCTTAAATGATTTTCATGTTCTTTTTAAGCACATTATTTCCTTGTTCACTCTTATGACTTTTCCTCTAAATCTGTCATCTTCTTTTCCTTGTGTTCTCACCACTCTCCAGTTACTTCCTCAATCTTCTCCAACTTATTATTTCCTTCACCCCATCTCATCATACCTATTTTCTTGATTACTGTTCTTTTTATTTGCAGGAAATGCAGAGTTTTCCAAAAGTTTCAAACAGATCCTTCCTTTTATTGTGTGCAAATCACACCAATTTTGACAAGCTACTACTTCTCTCTCTCTCTTCTACCACTGTACAATGATTAGGTTGCAGGACTCCTCTTCATGTAGTGATTTAATGTCTGACCATTAGTAACATGTTGTATACAATGGTTAATGTAAAACTGAAAGGTGACCTGCAGTCAAAATAAGTGTCAAAAAATTGATGAAAGACAATTAAGTCGCATCTAGTAATGAATTTTATGTTAATTTTGGAGATGTAAAATGAATATATTCATTTCTATTACTTAAAACGTACACACCAGAAACTTGTTTGGTAAAATATAGGCCTACACGTGGAAATTTGCATTTGAAAGATATAAAGGCTCAAAATGGTAGATGCACCACTGAGTGCACAGTGTACTCTTTACAAAGGAACACATACTTAGATGTGTGAGATTCCCACAATCAATTATCAATTCTAGTCCATGTTACTTGAATTTTCTGTTCAAACATCTGAAGCATCTCTTGTAATGCTTTCATGATTTCCTCTAACAGAGCTTCTTCCTTAACAAATTCAATCACTTCACCACTTTCCGCACACTTTAGCAGCTTGATAAAGCAAGTAAAAAATGCAAGTTATTTGATACAATATGTTAATTTTGCCATATCCTTCAAGCAAGTCTTTGGGTATTTATCTGCCAGTACTTTGAAAGTTGTACTAAAATACTTCTTATGACTCTTTCATAATCCATACTTGTCTCTCCCACTTTCATTGTTTACAAGTAAACAGGAAGTTTACTGAATATACTCAAAATTTTCTTGATATATTTTCTCTTACATCTTTTAAGCTCTTTGTTAACATTCCAGCTTCCAGTCCATACAACAAAACATTCTGAATCAAGCTTTTAAAAAGATGTATCTTCTTATTCTATATACCATCTTTCCTTGTTAACCTCTGTGCCATATTGATGATTCTTTGAGCCTTTCGGTCTTACTGCTTTGCATGTTTTGTATGAATATTTTTTTATAGAAAATCAAACTCCCAATATTTGTTGACCATCTCAATAGGCTGATCCTTGTATGTCCATTTATCTTCTTTCCTTTATGAAATACCACCATTCTTGATTTTTCCATACTGATAACAAAATCATTTCTTTCCACTAATTTTTCACATGCTTTAATTCTCTTATATTGTTTCTGTGGACTAGCCAGTGCAACAATGTCATCCAACAATTTAAATTAGTTATATTCTATTTCCAATAACATTTCTCCATTATTCCTTGTGATCACTTCATCTTCCCAATCACACTGGACATCCTTGTTTCAAGTCCAAAAATTATCTGACCATCCTCCTGGTGAAATAACAATGTTTCTTGTTTCCTTAACATTTCTTAACACTTTCACTAGGAGCTTGGTATGGTGAAGTAGGTATATATAGCCATTTCCAAAAATTGAAGATGTGGGGAGCCACCTCATTTGATTCACTAAATATAAGAATATCTTAGAAAATAAAAAGGATATAAGGCTCTTGTCAATATCAGTAAATTAAGTTTTAATTGATAAGAAACTACAGACTTTGTATTTGGACATTAAAACATCTAATGTGAACCAAAATTGCTTTTAACATAGCATATGACACACACAAACACATACACACACAAACAAAACAAAAACAACAAACAAACGACATTAAGTAATTTTCTTTTTGATTTTTACTTTAAAGAAATTAACTAACATGCATCACTAAGATCTAAATTATGATCTATAGTTTGATAACAAACTTATTGACCTGTATTCAGAAAACAGTAATTCAGTAAAATTTTAAATGCAAATTTACATATGTAATGACACTCTCTTTAACTGATAACCACAGGAAAACCCACAGTAATAGGGTTAATCATCCTATACATTCTTCCTCTAATCCCTGTTTATTGTTCTTTATTAGTTTCTGCATTGAAGTGTCCAATTAAAACAATATGATCCTCCTAGATAGATTGTTTAGGCAGAGTATTCATGATGAAACTCTGTAGAATAGACAACAACTACCTGTTATGGAGACACAAGCATAAAGGACAACGAAAGGTGAAAGACTTTTGAAACATCATCCTCTACACTTGTGCCTCTGTAAGAAGCAACTGCTGTCCATTCTACAAAGTTTCATAAATATGATCCTCCTCCTTGCATTGAAGAGTCCAATTAAAACAATAATGTCAACCTCAATATTATCGTTATTCTCATCCTTAGAAAGTCATGTAACGTTTCCACCTTCCCAAGATAGGTAGTTATACACAACAATTATTCTATTTATCTTACTTGTAGGAATTTGTTATTATAAATCCTAGCTTCCATGACTTACAACAGATTAATGGAGGCACTTTATTTGCAATTCTAACCAGTTGCCCTCCTTTCACTGTCTCTTGAGTTTTTTCTTTAACAACTTCCTTAAAGTACCATTTACATCTCTCATACAGTTGTTTAGTCCAAGTTTATTCCTATATCTCTTTAAAATCATTTCTGTTATAAAGTCCAGCCACATTCTAAACACTTTCTTATTTCATCCCATGTTAAAGTCTATGTTCACTTGTTCCTGCCATTTCATTCTAAGAGTCTTTTCACAATTCCTTCCAAGGCTTCAGTTTTTTGAGTTCCTATTCATTGATGAGTGTCTTATACTTTTCCATACATCATCTTTTAATTTGTGCAGCAACTCTCTCTCTTTCCATGTTCGGTGTGTTTTCCTTCTCCTTTACTTCACTTTCACCAACTCCCATCTATGTACAATTTTTGAAATCAAAACTTTGTTTTACTGCCCCTTTCCCTCTTGTATCCATTCACTAATTTGGCTACTACTAGTCTGTTCCTTTTTTTTGTATTTTCTTCCTTACTCTATGAACTCATTCAAAGTTGTTTATTTTAATGTTCATCTTTTCATCCAATTTTTTCTTTACTATTTTTTCCATTTTTTCCCCAAGATTCTTGATCAGGTTCTTTAAATCCCTTAACCACAAAATTATTTGGTCTTAAATGATTTTCATGTTCTTTTTAAGCACATTATTTCCTTGTTCACTCTTATGACTTTTCCTCTAAATCTGTCATCTTCTTTTCCTTGTGTTCTCACCACTCTCCAGTTACTTCCTCAATCTTCTCCAACTTATTATTTCCTTCACCCCATCTCATCATACCTATTTTCTTGATTACTGTTCTTTTTATTTGCAGGAAATGCAGAGTTTTCCAAAAGTTTTAAACAGATCCTTCCTTTTATTGTGTGCAAATCACACCAATTTTGACAAGCTACTACTTCTCTCTCTCTCTTCTACCACTGTACAATGATTAGGTTGCAGGACTCCTCTTCATGTAGTGATTTAATGTCTGACCATTAGTAACATGTTGTATACAATGGTTAATGTAAAACTGAAAGGTGACCTGCAGTCAAAATAAGTGTCAAAAAATTGATGAAAGACAATTAAGTCGCATCTAGTAATGAATTTTATGTTAATTTTGGAGATGTAAAATGAATATATTCATTTCTATTACTTAAAACGTACACACCAGAAACTTGTTTGGTAAAATATAGGCCTACACGTGGAAATTTGCATTTGAAAGATATAAAGGCTCAAAATGGTAGATGCACCACTGAGTGCACAGTGTACTCTTTACAAAGGAACACATACTTAGATGTGTGAGATTCCCACAATCCTGCCTTCTTATCATAATACTGTCCTGGTCATAGTGTCAAGAGAAAATTTTACCATTAGGACTAATATATGGCAAAGATAACATAATTACCACACCCCTCAAATAACAAAGGTACGTAACAGTAACAGCATTTAAATACTCCTTACACTCACACAGCAACACCTAACAGTGACACTTTCAGAATTTCTACCACTCAAGCATCTTCAGAAGAAGATGCACTGGTTACAAAATAAAATTCCTAACATTAATATAATAACATATAACATTAATAACATAACATTAACATAATAACATATAACATTAATAACATAACATAATAACATATAACATTAATAACATAACATTAACATAATAATATATAGCATTAATAACATAACATTAACATAATAACATATAACATTAATATAATAACATAAGATTTACATAATAACTTTGTAAGAAAACAAAAACATGAAGTATAAATCACTTGACAAAAGATGACATTTAATAACCACCACATAATGACTAGTAGCAAGCAATAGTCTATATATCAATATATTTTCATGGATTACTGATATCCACCACAAATGGTTTCAGGTCAATCACATTCAGGATGAAAAGCATCTTCAATACCTTCCTAGAACAACATCAGTCATAAAAACCAAAAAGAAAAACAACAACAACTTTAGCTTCATGACGGAAAGTGTTTTGGGAATTACATGCAACACATCTTTAAAATAGAGACATAAGTTGAATGGCAACAGATGTAGATCAGTATGTCAGAGAAATCATGAACAGTCATAAAGCACAAGTGAACCATATGTTTAAACTCAAATCTTAAGCCTAAGAATGCAAGAGTGGTATCCAAATTCTTGAATATATTTTCAGCCAAGACCTCTCAAGAAGAATACTGCAACTTTACAATGGAATCCATGACAGAAGTAAACACAACAGTAAAATTCACACTTAATATGACAACAAAAAAATGCATGCATTTTAGTCCACTCAGTTATCAATATTACTTTCTTGATTTTGTGCAGTTTGAACTATCAGCATAAGATGTGAATCCAGCCTCAAAAATAGAATATCAAAGAGAATATACATATAAAGCATTGCTAGCTTGAGTATTAAAAAAAAGTTTGAAACTGTAGACCAGAAGGGAGCTATGACAAAAAAAGCCCTTGTCAAGCATAAAATATTCTCAGTGAAAAACAAGCTGACAAGGAAGTAGGAATGACTCAACATTCAAATTATGATGTGAATGAAGTGAAACTGAAAATGTCAAATACTCATCCAGGAAGCAACTGACAAAAGATCAAACAAACAAAAAAAGACTTGACAGATAAATGTTGATTTCAAGAAATGATACAAGGTATGAAAAAGCAAACAATCTTAACAGAAAATAACTAGCTTAAAAACAAAAAACAAGCTCATTCGAAGAAAAACCTGAGTCAAGGAAGCTTATAGTTCAATCTTATTAACAAAAGTTGCTGTTTCTAACTAGTCTAAGTTTTGCTAACTTGTTCTGATGTTATGTAAAGATGTGGCTTGATCAGTATCCATTGTTACACCAGGCATCTGCAATATGATGATACTTTTGTAATTTATAAACCCAATCTTATTGCTCTGTCATTAAATTCATAGCTGATAATTGTTGTTTTTTTCCTTTCAAGAGCTGAATATTACAAATCATGGTGATTCAGTTTAAATCAAACACTCAATTATCTTTCAGTAAGTAGTTCACATTAGTAGATTTGTACTGTTTAGTCTTAAAAATTAATCTAATTATTGTCCATGTATAGAATAATTAAAATAGTGAGTGGTTTTTAAGATTTACATTTAAAACTTAAAAAATTTCTTTTCACTTCAATTGTTTTTGTCTTTTACTTAATAATAAGATCATATGAAGTTACCTTAACAAATTCTGTATGCCCCAAATGAAAAAGAAATGGTGAAATATACTTGTATTATCATCTTTGGAGGTTTGCAGTTTAAAGCTGATAAAAAAAGGTATGCTTTTGATACATCCACTGTTTACCAAAGTCTTATTTTATATTTAAACAATAAGCTTAAGAAACTCCTATTATTATTGTTTATCACTTCATTTGAACCCATTGTAGGTGGAGACTATATTGGATCTACTGCTTGCTGTATGTTAATGAATTCTGGAATCCAAGTAATAAAGAATAAAGAACCAGTATTACATTTTCCAGCATGGTGAACCCACCCTACCACATTCTATCCCTAATGGAAGCACATCACATGGTATAGAAACTTCTGACTGATTATTTCAATTAAAATGAGAATACTTGGGTTAAGTATTTCAAATTTAGCAAAACCGTGTCATGAAGAGCCAAAAGATCAGCTTCAAACCTTTTGTTCAATAAATACATTACAAAGCAAAGTGTATTTTAAATTTTCCCACAGTTAAAAAAAATTACTTTCAAAATTTGTTCCATGGTTATAGTCCATAAGACCTTTATATAACACAAACTAGGAAGTGATAGGTATAAAAAGGCAGTTTCCATATTTCCATTAATCCACAAAGTCTCATATAAATTAAAAGAAGTTACATACAGAGCAGGGGTCCAAAATTTCATGATAATATGAAACCCACTTGAAGTAAAAATGTATTCTCAAGACAGCTGGTATGAGTATTAAAACTTTAATTAAAATAAAGTATAAAACAACATTTTGACCTAAGTTTTAATACCAGGGTCCAAAATTTGTCTTGTTTAGTAAGCTGATCAGCTAGAAAGCTTGTGAACCAACTAGGATAACAAAAAAATAATTTAATTGGCTTAATAGGGCAGTTATAATTTCTAGTAATTTTCCTATTTTAATTTGTCATCTCTCAAATGGAGTCCATTGCTTTCTGGAAATCCTTGGCCTATTTTTAAACATTATAAGAAATCCCAAGTTGTTTGAAATAAAGAGATTCCTTGAACATGTAAATTGAAGGTTTGATCCAAATGAAGTATGACAAATCTTAATATCTCAATGGAGAAATATTTTCCCTTATGTAGAAAATATGGCATGCAAGTGACACCAAAAGATAAAACAACTCGCAGCAAGAAGAAAGTCCTAGAAGAAGAGAATACAATACAGAAACACTCACTTTAAGTTTCATAGGTGCAAGTGTACCAAGGGAAGGGATGAAAGATCGACTTTAACCATGACCTACACTTGGTACCAGAAGTATAGGTAAATGATAACAAGATTCAGAAATGTTTGTTTATCAAAGGAAGCATTCCAAATTTATACTATACACCTAGCTAGATATACATGATAGTTAGTAGGCCTAATCATGACATTATAAAAGACCAAAATGCAAAGTGAATAACTAAAATATTTAATCCATTACTACCTAATATTTTTAATTATTAAGTAGAATAGTTTAATGTCCTTTTAGTTAAATTAATAATTTTTAAAACTAAAAACTAACAACTGTAAACTACTTGGAGTAAGTCAGTCTCAACTAACGTTATCATCAGACCCCCCCCCCCCAAAAAAAAAACAAAACAACAACAACAACACATTTTCTTTTGTATCTCGAAATGGCTGGTATGGGTAATAAACTCTTTTATTGATAAGGAGAGAACAACGTTTCGGCCTTCCTAGATCATCTTCTTTTAAATATATTGAAGCAACATTATTTATGAGAATTGTTTCTGATAATTGAGACAAACTATTTGTTTTCCAGAAGCTTCTCTTAAATATACCTAGCCTTTTGCATTTTTGCTACAGCGCAAAAAGACCCAACGAACTGTCTTCGCTGTATTCTTCGAAAACATAGAACAGCGAGCTACAATTTATATCGCTGCAAGAACTCAAGCTAACCGCTGTGCCATCGGGGGAGCATATTATCGCGTTGCAGAGAATTCTTGACTGTCACAGAAAATAAATGTGTTGGTTGTTGATGTCAATTACTCCTTATATAAGACAACAGCTACGAAATTCGTACTGGTATATTTAAACACCATAAACGTCTTACCTAATATAACACAGCCAGAAATTCTAAAACCCAGTCTTAACTGTGTACTCACACTTGTAACACTGTCACAACCTTCCCTTTCCAACACACATCAGATTTTGTAATTTTTTTCATAAAATATGCAAAATGCATATCCTTCGAGGAACGTTTATTTCAATGTATTTCTTAAATACGCGGTTTTATAAATATAAGTAGCACATTCAAACACCTACTGGTTTTAAACAAAACTCTGTACATAAAGAGACTTACTGAGACCTGTAGTAAAATCTCACTCAAATTTCCGATGAAATCCGACTTTTCCAAGACTATTTTAAACTTCGTGGTTATTCGTGAATGAAGCAATTACTTCAAAACATTACTCACAAAATACACAAAAGTACCAAAGACTATATCAATACATGTAACCAAATGCTAGGTCCATCACGTCTAGTGTGACAGATTTTTTTCAGAGAATTAGCCTTCACGTTGCACATCTTACTTGTCTGTCGTAAAATTTAGATACCCCTAACAACAGATATAATAACCCGTTAAGGCTTATTAATAGCATTTGTTTATTGTTTCACCATAAAACTGCACACCCTTCATAAACTTTCAAGCTGATCGTTGAAACACTTCGGGAAGGGCTATTTAATCATTTTTACTTAACTATATTAAAACCGCATAAAAATACCAGTAACTGACATAGGTACATTTCTGTCACTGAAAGCAACTAAAGTACACCAAGAAACCCTATTGCGTTTCTTAATTTCTCTGGCTGTTTCATGTTTAAGTCAAAAATCATCCGGAATTTAATTTAATCGTATTAAGACATAGTAAAGGTGGAAAGAAACACAGAGGTCATATAGAAGAGAGTAGATAGATTATATGTAGCATTATGTGTATGTGTGTTTTCTTACAGCAAAGCCACGTAGAGTTATCTGCTGAGCCCACTGAGGGGAATTATATGTAGTAATGCTTACGGTAAAGAAAGCAGGTTGTTGTCATGGGGTTGTCAGAAACACGGGAACTGAAACGTTTCCAAATTATTAAAATAATATCACGAACGTACGTCCGAACCCTCATAATTTTTTAATGTAAAAAAATATAAAATATATAGTTATAGCGTAACTGCTTGTGGTATTTAACGTTTTGGATGTTTGTAATTGTTTTGAACACACATAATTATTTAAACTATATTTCGAGCAAAATTTTGGATTAAATATAGTTTAAGTAATTACAGTTCGGTTTTATAGCACGTATTGTTTACAATATTTTCTGAGGAAAATACCCCCAGACCCCTGTAGTATTAATTAGCATGCTGATAGTGCTTAGAATAATATATGTTGGTTTTTGATTTCACAAATCTTACCCCTCCATTCAAACATTCTCCGTCTAGGCTTGAAATAGAATGTAATAAACTAACAGTCGGGTAAGAATGTTCCATGCATATCCCAAATATCAACTGTACATGACAAACATACCTAAATTACTTATACATCGAAAAACTGGTGGAAAATAGTAAATTCACACCAAATAACCAGCATCTGTTTAGGTGTGTTACGTAATTGATATGTCATTATAAAAAACAACCACTCAGAGAGAGAAACACACGTTTAACATCATCATCGTTGGAAACCTATCACACTGTTCTCCTTTCTGTTACAATGTACCTATATCTCTTCTAAAACTTTTATTCAAACTTTTGCAATCAACTAGTTTTGCTCTTATTTGCATAAAAGGAATGTCTTTGTACAAAACCGACATTTTTATTTCATTTCAAATTATAAGAACAGTTAATTCACTATTACAAGCAGGCCGCATTTACGTCATTTGTTTATGATACAAACACTTAATATTCCTTTCTATTAGCATTCAAGAATACCTTTAAGATAAAATGAAATTTAAGAGAGCCTAATAAGAAAAGCCGAACTAATTTTACTGCTTTCATTCATAGATATAGTGGAAACGATTACAGTTTACACATAAGAAATATATGCCAACGAACCAACTCAATAGAAAATATCAATTTGTTAAATTAAGTATCCTACACACACACACAATTAGTTTCATTGTAACCTAACTCTCAATAACAATAACGGAGGTAGGCCAGGCTTTAAAACTTCACAAGTAAAACTGTAAGCTGTGTAACGTGATATACAAACACAACCAGGTATAACATATTCTACTGCGGTGTAACATTTATATCAGTACACTCCTAGTAATCCTGGTTTGTTAATGTTTTTCCTAATTAGAAGCATGTTCGTTACGGTAATAATTATGTTTTAAACTGTTGAAGATGAAATATAACGGGAAAAAAATAGCGATGTGTGTCATGCCTATCTTCCTTTCAATCATCGTACCACAAAATAGTGTGGTAATATTAAACAGATAATCATAAACTTTTCTCAAAATGAATTGAAAACAAGCTCACTACTAAATATTTAGTCTTTTCATTAAATATTAGTTTCAAAGCTTATCTTTTAATACACTACTCGGCAATAATTTAGTTTTCATGAAAGCTCAACCAAGAATTAATATATTGAAAATATTTAACTGCATACGAAATAGTTATATTTTTAAAACATTTTCAACGTTTTTTTTTTTCTTTTAAACAGACACATCGATAATAATTTCTTGCTGTAACATCGAAGCTAAACGATGTCATATCTTAATTTTTTATCTGAGTACACATATGCTCTAAATACTGATTTGATAGTCTATAACAGCGCTTAAACGTTATTGTTAAAAGAATTACTAAACGTGCACAGCTGGGACTTACTAAAAATGGTTTAGGTTACTGTCTTAAGATGAGGGATCAACTAAAAGTCTCGCTCATTTTAACCTTTCACTTCAGTAAACTAATACTCAAAAGTCATAGGAATAACAATTTCACCTTTACAATCAACTATAATGTTTTTGTGGAACCAAAAGTCAGCGTCGATTTATTACTATTTAAGAATCTAGAAGAGTCATGGTTTCTTATCAATAGGTTATAGAAGTAAATTCTCATTAATGATGTCGATGAATTTCACATTCCGTAACTTAGAAACACGGAGATGTAAAAGTGTTTTAACATTTTTGGAGTGGCATAAGAAAAAATGTACTCAATTATTAGTAATGTAGATTTTTCGATCTTGACACCACAATAAGCATTCCACAATTTGAAATCGATTAATGCTTTTCACAGTAATTAAAAATAACTTTGAATCAAAGTTAGCGAAGTAAATACAGCGAAACGTAAAGATAATCTGGAAACTGAAATATCAAAATAAGTACACCATTCCTACGTTTCTACTTTAGAGATTAAAATGCAGTTTTATCACTTGTCATTTTCAGCAAAGTGCAGCCCAACAATCACCCAAATTTTCTTCTCCCTTACAAACAAATGAAAAACCATATATTAATAATGATTTTTCCTTAATTTCAAAAAATTAGACAGAAAATATTTACTACTTACAATGAAATGGTATTCCTTGGAAGTTTGGAGAGTTTATCAGGTGTTAATGAAGACACATTTGTTAATTTATTGCACTTGACTCGGTGACCGTGGTTACTTGATGGACGGCCCCGACAACGACAAGCTTCAGGGCAGTCGGCTAAAACTGACGCCATGGCCGAAAGAAGTAAACAGGTCATCCAAAACGTTTTCATTTTTCTTTAGTATATATTCCACTTTTTTCATTCATTTAATTTAAAATTATATGTTTTTTGGTTCTTTCGTGTCATCAAAACGGTTGTCCAGTACGAATTTATTAACCGAATATAGCACTAATGGGCAGTGAAATGAAGGATATGTTTCAAATTCATTTAACGATACATTTAAGATTCCAAAAGCAAATAGTTTTAAAATTAAAACTCACACTTTTATAAACGATATCAATTTCCTTTTGCTTCATGATATATTTTTGTACATAAAGGCCACAAATAATGCTCTATTTGAACTATTCCAACCAGTAGGTTGGCTTATATTGACTGACATTCAAGGCTCAAGTTGCTCTACTCGGCTGCATCTAAACAAGGGAAAGCGTTTGATAGTCACAATCACACTGTCTATATCTTATTTATTTAGTATTAAAATACGTTGAGCCAAGAAAGTTTAATTGCGACATTCTCAAATTCACCGAGAACAAATTAAATCGTCATTAATATTTACCTCTGAAATGTAGTTCAAAGGTATGTTTTCTTGGCCCCGAGATAGCGTTCTTCCGTAGAAAAGGAAAACAACTCGCGAGTTGTCAAGCTTTCGTGGCACCACTTACTGAATGCTAAGGGCACTGAGGACATTGCAATTACGATAATACATAAATAAAAAATATATATATATATATATTTATTGTGTAGAAACTACATTTCATACTATTTCACGAAACTTAACACGATAATCTAGCATTCAAAGCAATTCTATACGCCTAAACCCAAACCCTTTACGTAACAACACTACTTTTAAGTATAGACTCACTTTCACACTAATAACAGGATTTAACGACCAGAGCGCGATCCGAGAACAACATAAAGCTACAAGCAACAGCCACCCTCTCAACGACAGGCTTGTCGAAGTGTACTATTACAACGCATGTGAGTGGTCGACTTTTTGGCAGTTATGTTTCGACGACGTTTATTGGTAGATGGAAAGTGAGGGTTTCTTAATAGAATTAATTAAAAAGGGCGATATGTTTTATAATGTTACAGTTACAAGTTATTTCATTTTAAAATTTGTTGTCTTTGTTACACGACTATAAAAATTATTATGTTTGAGGGTTGAACCGTTAGTTATTGCTTCGATTTACTAAGTGTTAATCAAAACAGTGGTTTCAAGTTACTGTCAATTCGATTAAATAAAATACATATGAAAAAAAAGAACAACTTCTTAAGCATAACACCAGACTTTGGTTTAGTCTTATTCTCTGTTTTTTTTATATATATATATATATATATGCGTGTGTGTGTTCCGATAATTTCATATTTAACTTTTTGAGTTAAGTTTGTGGCTGAAAAACACGATTATACGTCTCTATTTTTGAAATGTATGCGTTAACAATGGGGTAAAATATAACAGACTGTTTCTATAATTCTAACAAATTTTTAATTTCGGCTCACAGTAAAGAATACATCACACATTTATGATTAGTTCATAACCATTAACATTCCATGGTTTGCTTATTTGAAATTAAGAGCCAGATTAAATATATGAATGAAATTCAACAATATATAGCCACGTAATAGGTAGAACTTTTACCTTAACTTAACAAGAGCTATAAAAAAAGAGGAGGAAGGGAGAACTCAGGAAAAATAAGCTGATATTTTTATCTTCAATTTTAATGTGGAGCTTGGATGATTACAACATTAAGGTTTCACTGAAAAGTCTATACTCTGAGATAAATAATTCCATGAAATTTATTTGGGTTATAATTCATATATTTCTACATTAATTATGTATTCCTTGTGCTAATTATCATACTTTATAAGCAAGAACAAATATGCCTTAATTACATTACAAAGCACAAAACATTTTCATAAAATCTGTCAAACATGTCACTAAAGCAATACAAGCAAAATATAACATAACAGTAATAATACAATAGTCATATTTATGGAATATCTTCTAGATATGCAAATTTTAAAGCTCATAACAGAAATATTTCTCGTTTATATAAGAATCTTTGTCCATAAAAGTATATAACACAAAGAAATAATGCCTTTGGTATTATAGAAAATCAGGTCACTTGTATACAATGAGAACATAACTAGTTACATATAACATTGTAAGAAACACTATACATGTAACAAAAACAACAAAAATAAGGAATCTAGTTAAATACCTGTACTTACAGATCTCATCCAGTATATAACATAGACTACAACTGGAGTGTTAAAACAAACTTGCAGCTTTGGAGAAGTATAGATGACACAGTTAAAATTTTTTAACACAATTAATTATGGTTTCTAAAAGTAATAGATACATATTAATTATGGTTTCTAGAAGTAATAGATACATATTAACATGTCTATATGCATTCCATATATATATTATCCAATGAATGTAGTTTCATTTTTTATCTTTTGACAATGCATGTATACTGTTAACAACAAACATAAAATCATGACCCCATATGCAGCAATTACTTGATTAATATCTGTAGTTACATATAAGTATACAAAAAAAAAAAAAAAAAAAATCACCTCTAACAGCTGTACATTTTTCTCACCTTACCTGATAAAATACCTATTAATGTTACTCAAGTTTTTACTAGTTCTGCCTATAAAATTAAATCTTTGCAGTTCATACAACACAACATTATCTACGCTAAATTTATTTGCATCGTTAATATTTGAAACCATAAACCACAAAATTTTAATTTTTTCTTCTCTATTCATATTATAACAGCACTGTCCTTTAGGAACAAGAGTCATAAGGCTTAAAAAAAAACTTACTGGATCTTACACCACATTTTTTAAAATAAGTTTATTACTACAGAACTTTCATGTACCTGGTGGAATGTCCAACAGCTAGCTTGCCAAAAAGTATAATTAAATTTTTTTGTTGTTATGTGAAATACAGTTAAATATTATAACACCGACAAGCCCACATTAGTAGACTGAAATGAAAAAAAAAAAAATTTAAAATTGTTTATAATTCTGTATAAAATATTTGACCCAGATACCTAGAACAAAACAAAAATGTAATTAACTTAGAAAAATAACAAAATACTCCATTTTTTGCTTTAATAATTCATCAATAAAAATAGTCTTTTTAATTTAGGAGTGAATCAATTACCATACAAACAAAAACAATCGTTTATTGTAACAATAAAATTTGTATTTTATTTTAGGTAGGGCACATTTGATTACTATTTTAATAAAAACTAGATATCGGAAGTTGTTAATAAGATACAGAGGTATAATAATAAAAAAAAATCTTTCTTCAGTGGCATACACTGTGTGTAAAAATACATCATTGTACATCAACAAATTAAAAAGATTAGCTATTTCTTAGTAACAAACAAAACATGAATGATAGATTAAGTTCTGTAATACAACATATCAAGCATGCATCATGAAACATAAAGAAAAACCACAAATGATATAAAATACCAATATGATGTTATCTGCCTTCTGAATGAACATTTTGATATCAACAAACATAAACAGGTGTAAAATGTCTGAGAAACTGTTATATTAGGCTTTCTATTGTTCACTTATGTTAAACTATGCAAATTATAACAAAAACGTTTTAATTTTTCACTGAACAAAGCTATAACATAAAAGAATTCAAGATGTTGTAAAGATCCAACTGGTGGCAACCCCTTGCACACATCCATTTTCTGCAAACCTTGCTAAGTTTCTAGTTTAGTCTTTCACTTTCATACAAACATATTAAAACTTTTCAAATGGTGGTAAATTATTCATAAATGAGAAGATTATGGCTTATGACAGAGGATTCACTCCAAAATTATAATATAGCATAAAAAAGGACAACAAAACAATTATCACAGTCTTAACCTGAAATTAAAGTATGGGAATAACTCAGCAGTGAAATATAAAGTCATTGTAATAAATATGTTATAACTGTAAAGCAAAAAATGAATTTCTAGTTAATGCTTTATTTTCTAATATCCTTCATTACATTATATGATGTGTTGCAGAATTAAAAAAGCAGTATTGAGAAAGATAACTACAAAACTGGTAAAAATGTAATAACAATCTCTAAGGAAATCTCTTGATTTTAAACATAAAGGTACATTTAGCTCATATGTTTTTTTCAGAAGATACAATCATACATGAAGAAAAAGTTAAAAGTCCAATTTCTTTCTATATGTACTATTTGAATCAAGACAAGTAAGAACATTCCAAACTTTCCATTTGTAATTTTACATAAAAATAGGGATAAGTTACAATTACAATACGTAATCAACCTTTCCAGAATATCTATCAAATTAAGATAACTCTAGTGAAATGAGAATTATTAGAAGAACAAGAGCTAACTGACTTTAGTTTTGATAAATAGCAATGAAACCACAGTACTCTTGCACAATTCAGCATAGACTAGTCAACAGATGAAAAAATAATTATTTCCCAAAACAAAATAGATAATTAAAACTGAAGATGAATGAACATAGAACACTATTCTGTTCAGTTGAATATTTTTAAATTAATCCCAAAATGCACATACTATGATTTACTTAAACTAAATGTTCAAATGTATTTCAATAAAACTAATTTTAAAATAAGTATGATCGATATTATTCTAAATAATTATTTCACATTTAAATAGTAAAATACAATGTAATAATTGGGTAGTGTTCTAAAATATTGCCATAAGTTTATTTTATACAAACTTGGCACCGTTATTTTACAGGATTCTATTGTATTAACAAATATGACTGACTTGTGTAAAATTAAATGATACATAAATGGTTATGAATGGTAATATGTCAATAAATTGTAAAAAGCTGTATATTACATAATAAGTAACATAATAATGATACAATAAATCAGAGAAAGCTGTGTATTACATAATAACATAATACAATAAATGACAGAAGGCTGTGTATCACATAATAAATAACATGATACAATAAATTGTAGAAAGCTGTATATTACATAATAAATAACAATCATGATACAATAAATTCTAGAAGACTGAGTATTACATAATAAATAACAATCATGATACAATACATTGTAAAAGGCTGGGTATTACGTAATAAATAACAATCATGATACAATAAATTGTAGAAGGCTGGGTATTATAATAAATAACAGAATTATGATAAAATAAATTGTAGAAGGCTGTGTATTACATAATAAATAACAATCATGATACAATAAATTGCAGAAGGCTGTGTGTTACATAATAAATAACATAATCATGATACAATAAATTGTAGAAGGCTGGATATTATATAATAAATAATATGATACAATAAATTGTAGAAAGCTGTATGTTACATAATAAGTAACATAATAATGATACAATAAATCACAGAAGGCTGTGTATCACATAATAAATAATATGGTACAATAAGTTGTAGAAAGCTGTATATTACATAAAAAATAACATAATCATGATACAATAAATTTTAGAAGACTGGGTATTACATAATAAGTAACAAAATCATGATACAATAAATTGTAGAAGGCTGTGTATTACATAATAAATAACATAATCATGATACAATAAATTGTAGAAGGCTGGGTATTACATTATAAAGAAAATAGCCATGACAAAATAATCTAGTGATACTAAAGAACTGTATTTAAATTACTATATAAATAAGCACAATAAAAACTAGTTCACTGGTTATTTCATGGAGCAAAGTCACATTGAACTATCTGCTGTGTTCACCATGGGCAAATGGGACCCCAAACTTTAGTATTGTAAGTTGGTAAACTTACTGTCCTTTCAGGGCACAGTAACAACTAAAATAATAATCATGACAATGAACATGTGGAAGCTTGAATAAGAAACGATTATAAAAACAAAATATGGCACTAAATCAGCCATGTAATTAGTGTGCATAGGAGACCCCAAGCCCAAACAGACCTTCAAATCTCACAACACTTAGTAACAAGCATAAGAGACCTTATAAAACAGTCTGTCTCAAGACAGCTCAGAAAAAAACAAAACAAGTTATGTAACTTGAGTTCTTTGTTGTATTTTTTCCTTTTCACTCTGAAAATTATTTCAATTTAAGGTCCTACTTAAAATCATCCTCATTGTTTATTCTTCTAAAAGGCCTAAGGGAACATCCTATACCATGACTTCAAAATTACAGTTATGCTCCTGAATTAAATTCTGCTGATATTTCTCCATTTTATAAATATGTACAGAATTAGTCTGTTTGCTCATGAATAAATATTAAATTTACGTTTCTTTTACTGCCACAGTTGCATTGTCAACTTAAGAATTTATTCACTACCAAATGCTGCATAAATACCTGAAAGCAACAAGCCATTTGTTCATTAACATCTTTTTATCATAGATTCTATGAGGTATATATCACAATATATTATTTGGTTTCATTCACAAGTTCTTAGAATAACTTTTGGTTTGCAACACTTAAGAACTTGTCATGAAGAAATATTGTTTGAGACACACGTCTTTACAGTGGTAGATCCAGCATTCTATGGGTAGGATATTTGACAAAATTGGTGTTAGCATATCTGGGGAAGCTTGCAGCCAAGATATAGAAAAAATAGGTACAGGAGAAGGTACCCCCTTCCTGCTTTAACTGAGCCCAAGCTACTATTGCATTTAGAATCCCTAGGTGATAGTAAGTGTCAATGTTTGATTAACTTATAGTTTTGTTTGGAGTTTACTTACTGATAAGGTATATTTTACTACATCTTGCAGCTTTAATAGTAATATTAGTTTTCAAACAGAACACTTTAATATTTAAATCAACTTTCAAAATACAAGAATGTATGTAAATTCTAGAATTGATTGTTGTTACTTACTCATGTAAATATCAATCCATGTAAATTTTAATACAAAGTTGAATAAATATAAAAAAACTTTACTGTATAAGCTTGTAACCTTGATAATTCTTGCACCACTGATCAAAATGTCATACCTGTTCTAAAAATTAATCTTACCTACTGTAAAAGCTGTAAATTACAATAAAATGTTTTATTAAACTTAGATTTAAAAACTGTTCATTATTTACAATGTACATAAAAAACCTTTATGCTAAAAAAATCTTGTACTTTTTTGGGCATATAAAGTGAAATTCACTTGTCTTCTTTAACCAATACCATTTTTCATACTTACCAAATGGAGTACATTATATACAGGATAACTTTGTTTTTATGCTTAACTAATTACAGTGTGCTTTCCCATAATTTAGAATGCTGGAAATATATCACTAGAGTGACTAACATAATTTTTACTTAGTCATTTTAAAGCACACACTATCATTCTTACTATCTGAATAAAAACTAACTGATGCCTTTTTTTAATGCAATGATTTTTAACTCTTATTTTTATAACTTCATAGGATGCAATGAATTATCTCTGTTGGTTTGACAAACTCCATCTACATCTGCATGCTGATGCTTTTGTTTGATGTTAAGCACAAAGCAACACAACAGACTATCTATGTTTGGCACAGGAGCATTGAGATCCAGCACAGGCCCTGGGGCACATATCCTCGCTGGGTCCACTATCTCCGACGTTTTAAACATTTTAAAAAATATATTAAAAAAAACACATCTTAAATTAGAACAGCAATGAACTCATAAACAAGGCCAAATTATAACAACAGCCATTTTTAGGTCATAATATAAGTGTAAAAACATTAATAAAGTAACAACATATTTCGATTAAGTGTATAAAGTAACAAAGATATATTAATTATTACTAAAATTATTACTTCCATCACTCTTAATGTATCAAATGTCTATATGCAAAAAAAGTCAGAAACTTTTTTTTTAATGAGTAAATGAAGATATGGCTTAAAGATGGTTTGCAGGCTTTAAAGGATAACCAACGATTCAGTCTAGTGTATGGTATAATGGAAAACAAGACACAAGTTTTTATTTTATTTAAAGCTTGTTAATACAATATATGTAACTAACTTTCAAACACAAAGGTAAATGTCAGTGTACTAAATAATGTGTTGGTGATTTTTATTAAAGAAATTTAAATCTAATATTTTCAAATAGTAAAAATAGTGTGTACAATTACATATAATATGTTCTTAAATAGGGCAAAAAAATGAAAGAAATACACAGTTTTATTTTGGGAATTGAGTGGTTTCACATAATACAATATTTTCACTTATTTTCAACAACAGAAAGTTTAGAACTTCTAGTGCATCCATTTTGAAAGTCCTATTTAAAAACTTGGAAGTCTCAGAATACTATAATGGATGCTAAATGTTGTTATAACCATGCAACATTGTCACATCACTCATTCCAAGTTAGGTTGTTTGGGCTGGGTATCTATTTATTGCTCATCTTCTTTGTGTGTGTGTCTGTAATGTGACCACTACAAGTGAGCTACAAGGATTAAAAATGCAGTTTAACTTGTTAAGCTCATATCAAAATCTTGGTTACTAAAATTAAGAAACATTATTAAGGGTCATAATAACAAAATAAGATTAACTGGAAATTAAA
Source organism: Tachypleus tridentatus (assembly GCF_004210375.1). NCBI lineage: Eukaryota > Metazoa > Arthropoda > Merostomata > Xiphosura > Limulidae > Tachypleus > Tachypleus tridentatus. The sequence goes on from NC_134831.1 coordinate 186,132,096, forward strand.
ACAGTGTTGTTTTAAGGCCTATAGGCATATGGAATCAAAGTGCATATGTCAGAGAAACTTCCATGCATTAAATTTTCAGGGAGATTGTGGGTGTATAATACCCCAAGATGGACACTAGCAGAAACATTGATCTATTCCATAAATTACAAACCAATGTAAATTTTTTGTGATTTTTATCCTGGAGATAAATTAATAAAAAATAAATAAATATTTCTTAAATTTGATATACGTAACAAAATATGGATACTGCGAGGTTCCTGAGAAACTAAGTATAATATAAAAACACATCAACACAGGTAATTAATATACATCTTCAGAAGGCTCAAACTGTTAGCGAAGTAACAGTATATTTCTTACAATTATATACACATCTGTAGGTAAAACTCATTATTGGCTTTATGTGGACCACATATGTACATACATCCTCTCCATAACTTAATAATTTCTAACGTGGATCATATTTACAAACAAGAGAAAAACTTTTAGCACAATATAACAAACACATCTTTCAATAAGAGCACAACATATCTTTGATATACATAGCCCTAAGTAATTTATATCTAATTTAAACAAGAATGTTTCAAAGAAAAAAGGTATACGGAATATTACTGTCTATAAACACACACACGTGTGTGTGTATATATATATATTCTATCAACATAATGAATTATGTTTTTGGAATCTCAAAAAGTTGCAACAATAAAAATAAAAAAAATTCCCAAAACAAATATACAAATTTGCTGCACTTTTCCCAACTTTTTAAAGTTTAGATGCATTGTAAACATTACAATTTTTTCTTTTATTTCAATCATATAAAATAATTAATTCATTTAATTGGTACCAACATTTTTAGAAAATTGATTCATCAGTGTAAATGTATTAGTTTAACTCAGGAAAACATTCAATCTTTTTACCAAATGACAGCAAATATCTGAAGCAAGAACAAAACTATTTAATCAATTTACAAAGTGTGAAACTGATAACGACAGGCTTTGACAACTATTGTCAGATCCAGGAGCTAGCCCAAAAACTAAGGAGACAAGTGTGCCTAATCTAACTTCACTACTGTTTGTATAGGGAAATGGAATCTACATATATTCGTTTACTTTTACAGTAATGAGTGCATGATAACAATCACATGATATTGAGACACTTGATACTATTGCTTAAACTGCCTTTGGTCCCATCCAAGTCTAAACAAATGCACTAATAAGTTTAACTGAAAGAAAAAAGAAAAACAAAATGATGCAAAATTAGTAATATGTTGTGCAAACAAAAAAACATGAGGAAGTGTTGAATATGTCATTAAAATCCGAAAAACAAAGTTCGACTTGGAACTCAAAGAATATGAAAATAGCTCCCGACTTCCAAGAGTACAGAACCATTCTAGATTCAAGTTATATTGAGCACAACCCTATGCACAATCAAAATGGGAGAAAAGACTAGGCACTACGATGAAATGTGTGTTGTCATGCAACCTACTGCCCAAAATTTGTCGAGGCCTGCATTATGATATAATGAGAAAATTGGTTTCTGAGGTAACCAATGTATTTTTAAATAAAAATTGAAACAAAATCCCATTTAGTTTTATAATAAAGTTATTTCAAACCTACACTTTAAGGTTAATGATTTTTAATACACTTAAAAATTCTTGTGACAAACATAATATTTTAGAAGTATTCAAAACCTATAATAGTTGCTAACAGCTCTGAAAAACCTTAAAATTCTTAATTCTTTTAAACAGTGAAAATGTTTAAAACAATGAACACTTATTGAAAGTTCCTATAAAGGTCAAGAACTCCGAATACTAAAGGTCCACTCAAACAAGAAAGCTTGGAAGCATGAGCAAGGATGGGGTCATTTGGTGCACGAGTATACACAATATATGTGCTGTTCTCATCAGATGTCTTATACTCTCTCTGTTCACTGGGTGGTATAATAAAGGAGTCAAAACTGATGTTTCGTGGAATTATCTCACTTTGGCTGAACCTCCTGACGGCCTTGAGATGTACAATAAAGTGGTGGTGAATCCTACACAAAAGAGTAAATAAAAGCACATTATTTTCACTGCCATCACACAAGCTTTCCATTAAAGTCATAGCATTAACTCCAGGCAGTAAACTTATGCAACGTAAACTCCTTCAAACATTTTTATTTGTACATTATGTGGGATAAGATAAAAAAATGTTAGTCAATTTCTTTTTCTGATAATTAATGATTATAGTTTTTATTAAGGACCATATCCAAATACACAAGTTGTTTAGTATTTTAAAACACACTATAAAAGTAATTATTAATATGTGTCTACTAAAACAAATTCTAGAATCATCAATAAAGCTAAGCTCCATAGGAAACCTATTAGATATTTAAACATTTATGCAATAACTTGCTTGTGTCAACCCTCACACTGTTAATAAAAAGGGTCCCTAATAACATGTAATCATACAAAAATGTGTAAACACAAATATAATCAATAATGATGGTGGTTCTTATGTACTTCATATAGAAAATGAGTGATTTCAGTTAATTTGCTTAGTTTTGGGACATCTTTCAGCCATTAATGAGATCTTGAGTGATTTTTCCTCTGCATTTATACAAGCCTGATGACTTTTAACATTGATTTATTTTTTATAAAAGGGGTAACAATAGCAGTATGATATTGTAAGAATTTATTTACAAATTTACAATAGAATTATAAGCAAGTATGCTATAGATGTGCAACATCATGTCAAATCTGTGTGCTTCTCTGTGATATAAGCTCTGTCACATAACTGTGGAAGAATATGTAAAAGACTATTCCATTTAAGTTCACAAATTTAAGCAAGGTATTGAGGTAAGTACAGCATGAAATCAACGTTTATAAGATTTTTTTATATTAGCTACTAACTTCTCTACCAATAAGTCAGAAGTAATATTATGGAACACATTCAGTGAGGGCATAAAAATGGTTTCAATGAAGAATTGAAAGAAAAATCTGTATGCATGCTTCAATTTTTCAAGACTTTGTCAAAATTTCACAAATTCCCAGACATATCTTCAAGTGGGAGGCCAAAATAGCAATTTTTTTCCAGTGGCCATGAAAACCTTGATAAAAAGGAAATATGAGGGTAAAATAACACAGTTCATGTCAAACTAATGTAATTCTACACATAATTTACATCAAAACAATGTTGAATTACATTTTTCTTTTTTTTGACAATTGATTATTAAAATATTCATGAGATGCATGTAAATCTTTGATATTTAGAAATTACAAAGACACAATACTTGTTATATAAACATTTAATCTGTTTCTCATCCTAACTGTATGACCAGTAGAATAATCTTAAATTACCTATTGTTCCACAACCAAACCAGTGAGACAACTTGTGAAAGATGGGGCATGGTAGTTGGCCTATCCTATACAATTGTGCAATTTTCTTTTTGTTTTAATGGATTGGATAAAAGTGTTTATTCTGTTTATGTTGTTTATTTTATCGTCATGTGTGCCCTCGTTGCCCATTTGCAATGGAGAGTGTTGATATAAAAATCTGCCAATTACTCAATATTCAGTTGTTAATAATCAGCACATGTGCTTGGTGAAATTTATTATTTAAAGAAGCTCATAATACTAGTTAAACATCAGTTCAACTTATGAAACTTTTCTGTCAATATAAAACATTAAAGTTATTTACTAGATTAATAAAGAAAATAATAAAGGGTTAAAAATTAAAAGTGGAAGTTTTTGTTTTAATTTCTTAATATTCCACTGATAGAGAAAAACTGGGTGTAGTAAATTTGAAATCAATAACAATAAATACTGATATAAACTTAGCCTTTTTTATAGTTTTCCATGAGGCATAGGAAACTAAAGTATATAATCACAAACGAAAATAACAAAAATTTCACTGTGGTTTGTCATTTCTCTTCCAAAATCATAATATGGAAGAGTTCAAATTCATTACTCCTAATAATAAATTGAAATTAATTTGCTATTTAATATTTCTTGGTTTTATGGCCAATAAAACAATTATTTTAATTAGTAACATTTATAGTATCACTGTTTTCACACGTTTTGAATAAAATTATTTTATGTAAAAAGATTACTTAATGTTATAATTTTTCTTGTAGTGAAAATGTATTTCCAATAGGTAATAACCTATCCTCAAAGATATAGTCGTTCTCGTTAAGCATTACCCTCTATATGCCAAAAAATTTCAGAATGCAACAAGCCTTGAGCTCCCACGCACCTCATGATCAACATGGTTCAAATGCTTCTCACATGTTAATCATCACAAGATAACTTTCCACCAATAAGTATGCAACTCACCCTCACAATGCATGTGACTCAATTCAGTTCTACTAAACTATCACTTCAAGTTTTGGCAGAAGATGGAAGCACCGATTTTCAGTGGGAAGGAAGAGTTGGGAAGGAGTAAGTACCTATTGGAAATACATTCAAAATGTGTAGGCTTTCAAACTCAAGGCCTGATGAAGGTAATCTCATATAACAATCAATCTCCCAACGTATGAAAGCCAATAATTCCTCCATCAAGTACCACCACCTGTGTAACTGTGCTGGAAGTAAATGATATCATTTTCAGAAGTGGAAAAAAATTTCAGTGAGAACAAAAAAAATTGAAGAACAGTGTGGTAAAACTGTTAAAGTGAAGTAGAAAAAACAAGCAGGAAAATATTGCCACTTTATAGGAAATTAAACACAAGTGAAACATGGGAAGAGAGAACAAACAAAAACATCTTCATAACAGTATTGCCAAATGAGAAGTGACAGTTTGTTTCAGTCAAATAGAGGGAGTTCTGTGCCAGAAGGGTGTGTTGTATTGAGGGAGTTCTGTGCCAGAAGGGTGTGTTGTATTGAGGGAGTTCTGTGCCAGAAGGGTGTGTTGTATTGAGGGAGTTCTGTGCCAGAAGGGTGTGTTGTATTGAGGGAGTTCTGTGCCAGAAGGGTGTGTTGTATTGAGGGAGTTCTGTGCCAGAAGGGTGTGTTGTATTGAGGAGTTCTGTGCCAGAAGGGTGTGTTGTATTGAGGAGTTCTGTGCCAGAAGGGTGTGTTGTATTGAGGAGTTCTGTGCCAGAAGGGTGTGTTGTATTGAGGAGTTCTGTGCCAGAAGGGTGTGTTGTATTGAGGAGTTCTGTGCCAGAAGGGTGTGTTGTATTGAGGAGTTCTGTGCCAGAAGGGTGTGTTGTATTGAGGAGTTCTGTGCCAGAAGGGTGTGTTGTATTGAGGAGCCAGCCAGAAGGGTGTGTTGTATTGAGGAGTTCTGTGCCAGAAGGGTGTGTTGTATTGAGGAGTTCTGTGCCAGAAGGGTGTGTTGTATTGAGGAGTTCTGTGCCAGAAGGGTGTGTTGTATTGAGGAGTTCTGTGCCAGAAGAATGTGTTGTATTGAGGAGTTCTGTGCCAGAAGGGTGTGTTGTATTGAGGAGTTCTGTGCCAGAAGGGTGTGTTGTATTGAGGAGTTCTGTGCCAGAAGGGTGTGTTGTATTGAGGAGTTCTGTGCCAGAAGGGTGTGTTGTATTGAGGGAGTTCTGTGCCAGAAGGGTGTGTTGTATTGAGGGAGTTCTGTGCCAGAAGGGTGTGTTGTATTGAGGGAGTTCTGTGCCAGAAGGGTGTGTTGTATTGAGGGAGTTCTGTGCCAGAAGGGTGTGTTGTATTTCTATTAGTAGTGTGTTGTGACAAGATGATTTACATTCAACCACATTAATCATGGGGCATGTGACGAGCTCAAGGCTTGTGACATTTAGAGAAATGTTTCTATACAGAGGGCAGCACTAAAGGAAAACATCAACACTTATCATGGATATAGCTATCATATAGAAAAAATACCTTTACCACACTTTTCCAAATGCAGTTCCTGTTTTATTTATGCATATAGAGTTGGCCACAAACAACTCTTCCTTCTCAATCTTTTTTTTCCTGACACAAAAGCCAGTGTACTAGTTTCAAACAACTATTGATTATTCAAGAATAACTATTTCTCTTAATTGTAAAACGTTTCTACCTCATCTCTAAGATTGACCTTGCTTGTTTGGAATGATATTTGTTCACACATTACTTACTCATAGTATAGCTTTTACAAATAATAATGCAACAAAGCTTAACACATATCTTTCAACCTAATATGAAAAGTTTTTTCAGGTTTAAAGATCATAACCAGTTTTCTTAACAGTTATGTGTTTTTTTATAAATTTTGCTGACCAACTATATTTAAAATTACGCTTTACAATAAAGAATTGTTGTTGCACATATCACAATTATATTTGTAATTGTTTGAATTTTGAATACCCAAAACGTGAATGTTTTTATGGATTTCTATTTGTGGTGCTGTTCAACAGACAGCACAGGAATTTTGGTTACATACATAGATACTGACATACATGCTATGTCCATTATAGCAAGATTTCTTTTTCATAAAAAGTTTTAAAAGCAATAATTATTACAAGTTTTAGTACATAACTCTATACGAGTTGTATGCAGTTTAATTGTTGCACTAAGCTTTTAATATTGTTCATGTTTTCTTCCTCAAAACCTCTAGCTCTTTCTTCTTAGGTCGAATATTGTTGTTACAAGAGGGCTAGATATTATTTCTTGAGTTTTCTGCTGTGTATAATAAATGTGTAGATACACAGTGCAAAGAAGAAAGCTAGTGAAAATAAATGAAGTTAGACTATGTGATTGTGTGTTTAGCCATTACAAGTGTGATTTCCAAATTGAGTTTCACACCTTGTATTGTAATAACAGAGACAGAGGAGAATAATTTATCTTATTCAGGGATATTCTAAAAGTAACTAAACCCACCTCAATGTGGACTTTGACAAAAAAGAGACAATTACTTAAAGTTCTGAATACAACTGTGAGAAAAAATACTGACAAATTTTTGTACATACATTTCACTTGTTTAGAATATATTATTTAAAAAAAAAAACAGATTGTGTGGTGTCTGTTTATTGTTGAAATTAATTGCCAACAAATAACAGGCACCTACTGTAAAGAATCATGGCCCTGTAAAACCTGAAACAAACCTGTCCATTTTCTCCACTGTCAGGAGGTGCAGAAGGATGAACAGGAGACATAGTGAAAGCTGTAGCTGATGGGTAGTTTGCACCTGCAAATGAGTAACGAAACATAAAAGTTGAGATCTCACATAATAAATAAATAAAATAAAATAACGATAATATTCTAGACAAAAGTCATTAAATGGACTCAGATGGTGACAATGTTGAATAAACAAATAAAGGATAGTTAAAAGTCTATGTAAAAATTACTATACCCTCAAATACTAACATACAGTAAAATACTATTACATATATTAAGCTTCACAAAACTTATACTCAGTATATTTAGTAACAGAAGAATGAATCTTTGACTCTCCAAATACCCAACATCTTATGTGCATTAACACCAGATATATTTATCTTTCACAATACTTGTACTTTTACTACAAAGATTTTCAGGAATTATATAATTGTAATTTTTAAATAATTTTTGGACGTCTGAACTTGTGTGTGTAGATATACATATATATCACACCATCTGTATTTTGCTAAAGTTACTGTAGTGATAACTATATACTTTCTCCACTTGAAGATCTTAGTTTACGTTGCAACTGAAGCTTCACTGCTGTATATAGTGATGGCTATAACCGAACTTTCACTACTATGTGTAGTTATACTTTCTCAACATGAACAGCTTAGTTTTACCCTACCCAGAAAAGTCTTCCTTTTGCCACAGGTCAAAGGTCATGTCATTATATTTGTAGATGCACATGCAATATTTTATTGAACTACTATTTCACGAATGCATGTCACTAAGTTTGGTATTAAATTGTAGATTATACTTCAAATTGTGGTGATATACATTAGTTAATTTCTTAATTTAAAAGCAAATATTAAGACAAAAAAACTTAAATATTAATTTTTGCATATCACATGGTATGTTGAATGCAGCACTGGTTCAAATTAAATTATTGTGATGTCCAAATACAAAGTCTATAGTTTCTTACAAATTAGATACTCAAATTAAAAATACTGATAAGCTAAAATATATGATAAAAAAACCTCCTGTCTTTTCTATTTTTTTGAGATACTAACATATTTATTCAATCAACCAAGATGGCTTTGTTCACCTCTTCAATTTTTGAAAACTTATATACACCTGCTTAGCCCAGTGACTTGTATATAACTACTGAAAAGCTCAAAATGTCTCCTAGTGGTTTTCTGAGCCTCTGTGAAATATTTTCCTAAGAAATGCTTGCTTTTCATGCTAGATTCCAACTGGTTAGATAAAACATAGAGCTTGAAAAATCATTTTTAGACCCAAATACAGCTCAATTACCAAGCTCAATAAATTATAGTGGAATTTTGTGGCTAATATACTAATTTTTTTTTTATTTAAGATTTCAAAATAGATATAAATAAAAACCTAAAAAAAATATTCTGTTTTACATTCTCCATGTGCTAAATTTGATAAGGCTTAGCAATTTACAGGAAGCAGCAAATGAGTACAAAGTTCATAAGATGAAGGGATAAATTGTTTTCTATAAACCTTTAGTTACTGTTCTATGTTTAAGAAAAAAACCCAAAAAACTGAAACTTAAAAACCTTTTGTAAATAGTAATAATATATGCATAATTTATTATAACTAAAATGAGACTGTATTTGACAAAATACTGGCCCACTAGAGAAAGTCAAGACAAGTAGCTTTGTAAAGGCTGGTTTTATATTCTTTGAAATGTTAACACGAGTGGATGCACACAGAGCCATTGCAGCTTCTGTAATATTATTTAAGTTCCACAGAAAAGTCAATATTATAAAAACAGTAAATAAATATAAATGTATAATGTTTATGAGATATAAGCTATTTACACTAAAGATTTGGGCTGCTTTTGTGTTACAATTCATCGTCACTTTAAAATGAATAAAGAGCATACTTTATATCTAATTTTTTTTATGGTGGTTATGGGGTTGGTCAAATCCATATAGACATAAAATATAAAGTTCTTTATAAGAATAGTTCAATAATTTTAATAATCTGGAGGATGTAAAGATTTTACATGAAAAGGTTGAAAGTTATCTGATGCAAAATACATTTTTAAACTTAAAATCAAAATTACTTTGCACCTTTGATTGTCAATATTCAAAAAGAAAAAAATGCATGAGCAAATCATTACTTAAAAAATCTAATTTTTGTGTACAAAATCTTTGTAATGTTTAATAATAATTTGCAAAATTCTGTGACAATACATTTACAATATCAAAAGTTATAGCATGGAAAGTATAACAAGCACAAAATGGGTATGAGGTCAGTTACTGAGACTGAGCCTAAAGTGAAACAATTATGTTACAACTTCAGCTTCATTGTTGCATGTAAAGATGGCTATAATTTCCTTCACCTGTACAGCTTAGTTTAAATTATGACATCAAGTTTCACCACAGCATGTAGTGATGGTTATAAACCTTCTCTACCTGAACAGCTTAGTTTAATATACAACTGAAGCATCAAGTTGCACATAGTGATGTCTAGATTTTCTCTACTTGAACAGCCTAGTTTAATATACAACTGAAGCTTGAAGTTGTATACACAATGGTTAGGTTTTCTCCACCTGAACAGCTTAATCAACATAATAATTAAACCTTAAATGGTGGGAATGATATAGGTAGCAACATCAACTGATGATGGCCATCATTTAAGGGTTAGGGTTAAACTTCACTGCTCCACTTAATGATGACTATAGACTTTCTTCACCTGTATAAAGTTTAGCTGAAGATACAACTTAAGTTTTATTGGTTTAAACACATTTTTTTGAAGGGCAAAATATCTCCTTTTCAATCTATATTCCTTTACAGCTATCCCTAACACAGCATTAACCCTTAAATGATGGCAATCATCAGATGATGCTGCTACCTACAACATTCCTGCTGTTTACGGGTTAAGACTGCTATAATGTCAGCTCAGATCATGAGCACTAGTGTTTAAATTATTGTTAGGTCTATGTCATCCAGCATGAAATTGTCTGTAATGAATTCAGCTATACAGCTCAGTTGCATGGCAGTGCTTGACAAAATTAAACACAGGACTATTCAGTCTCAGTAGTAAATTGTTTAGTCTTACAATCCAGCATTTCCATGGCAATTGGAAAGTTTTGTGCCAATGTTCCATATGTGCAGCACTATAATTCTTCACCTCTGAATATATGTGAGTGAGATACTTGAATTAGGCTTTCACATGAAGCACATTGCCAGAACAAATACACGGTCACCCAAATCATCACGTGTCTGAACACTTCAAGGCAGATTACTGACCAAGAAGCCACTCTGTCTGTGAGCATGCAACAATCAGCATCAGGTCATCATCTTACTTGATCTTCCACTCCACCTGAGCTTCAGAACAAACCTGATTTAAGAGTTAGCATCTCCAAGTCTCTACAAAGGAGACTTGCACCAATTGTGTTCTGTTGCCATGCTAACCAAAAGGTAGCTCTTTTTCATCAGCCATGTTTCCTCAGCTCACATCACAGATATATTTAACCAGGTAAATTGGAAATCATTAGACGATATCTTGGCTCAGTAATACTGGAGGGTCTTGGAACTTCTATCACATTTATATATGGCCAATAACTCATTACAAATGACTATTCTCATTCTGATTGTCTTCATACCTTTCTATGTTCTCATTAAAACTAGGTCATGGACAAGGAGTCAAAAATTCTAACAAAGAAACATCTGGAAAGACAGCTGAATGTTTTAAGTGATAAAGTGGGAAGACTTAAATAAATGCATAACAGGAAACCACAAGTTTTATTCTACAGTTATAATTAAGTTGGCAAATTACAAGGATATTGCCAGTACAGATAAAGGATAAATCACACATGAATGAAAATTAATAAATTGGAGTATAGGAAATACACCTTTTCAACAAACTTGAAATATTATAATAATCATATTGTCAAAAAAATTTGTCCATTTTATTCTTTCTTATCAATAAACAAGTTTTTTAAAACTTAAATTAAGTGAAGAAATCCTCAGCCAGTACAAAAAGAACAGAAGACAAATACACATACAGACCTGAAACAGGGAAAGGTACAGCTGGTTGAAAGTACTCAGAAAGTCCAGCAGAATGAGTTGGATAAGGTGGAAACATGTAATTACCCATTTGCAGAGGGTTTCCATACACTGGAGGATACCCCTGATACTGATCTGTCTGTGAATTACTGCTGTGGCCTGGATATCCAAGCACTGGTGGATACCCTTGGTATCCCCCTGGTCGAGGGGTGCCATAATAGCAGTGTGTACCAGATGGAGGATATGCAACATATCCACCAACAGGAAATGAGCCTCCAAAACCACTTGTTGAGGGAGGTCCTCCTCCATATCCTGATGATATAGGGTATGGAAGATAATTCATCTGCTGAGAGAAAGCACCTGTCACTACAGGTGGTCCACTAGCTTGAGGACAACTCTGATAATTGACTGATGGCTGAGCCTGTTGTTGTTGTTGTTGTTGGGGTCCCTGCTGTTGGTTTCTGTTGTAAAACCAGCAGTTATTTAAAATTAATTAAAATGTTTGTATAATGCAAATACTTACAAACATTAGGATAATCTGATTTAGAGGAAAATTAAATATAAAGAATATGTACCACAGGTAAAAAGGCTTAAAAATTTCATATTACAATCTTTGAAATATACAGTTTTTTTAAATAAACTTCATAAGATATAAAAAGTGAAATATTATATTGAAGTAACTTAATCTAAAGCTACACTTAAAAATTCTATGCCTAGCTTTTCAAAATTTACATTTGATGATCTATGAGATTCAAAACTGTAACTTGATTTTAGAATTTTGAACACATGAATTATTGAAAGAAAGAACAATCACTGAGGACAGCTATATTACATGCCTTCTTGTTAAATATGGATAAAGTAATTAGTTATAACTACATTACAATCCTCTAGAAAAACAACAAAGCATCAGACATTCTTAGAATTAATCGAAACATTGTAAACTGGGACTTAATTTTTGTAACTGCTTAGATTATTAGTATTTGAGAGTTGTTTTGAAATGTATTACTAAAAAATATATATAATTATCAGTCTAAAGCATAATTTAGATTTTTTTTTCATTATAAAAATTGCTTTTATTGCTTCCATGGTTATGAAATATCTTCCCTTTTGTAGTCAAAATCTGGTCTAGAAGAGAATGCAAGAGATGCTTTGTAAGTAAAACCAAGGTTAATTGATATCTTAAAATAGAATTTATCATTCAAAAATGAGCACATAAAAAAAGCTTTGCAGATGAACTGAAGTATCAGTACAGAGAGAAAACAGATAACAATGCTAAAACAAATAGAGAGATAAATATATAGTCAAAGTTATTTACATAGTTTAGAACATAAAATTATTCCAAGAATTAACAATAAATATTTCATGTTAAGTGAGAAATTAATCAATTCAGTTTATATAAACTCTCATACAAACTTAGAAAAAAAAATCAATTTCAATAAATTAAAGCATTGAAAGTTTGGGTTTTTATTTAAACACTTCATCAGAACATACAATAGATTACAAGTAATAATATTATTGTATCACATGTACTTACTAATTAATAACAATTATCAATAATCTCAGCTGGTCAATTTCCATAAATGTCATAGTTAGCTAACTGGTCAGGATATGAGCTTGTTACTTAATGCCAGTATGTTTTTACATAATAAAAATCCTATCATGTAACATTCCTTAAATTGTATTTTATGATAACACTACAGTTATACATAAGAAAAGAAGGATTGCCAAGAATGAAACACATAGTAATTTATAGTTTTAACATAAAGTGTTGACCTAAATGGCTTCATTAATGTGATATTTAATCAAGAAAGTGGCTTTGGAATTTTAATAAAAGTATAATTATGAAGAAGTTAAAAATATGTCAAAACAGATGTTTTTAAGTCTGCTGTTTTATACTACAATGGAAAGAAATTCTTAAACTCCTGACATTTGTTATATTCAGGATTCTTCAAAGACAAACTTATGATGTGGATATACTGACAAAAGTTTGTGACTTTATACCCTCTCCTTCCTTCACACAAAAAAGGATCCTGCTGTAATCAAATTACTAGTATAGCCACTGATTCTTTCTTTGTTGACCACTTTACTGAAATTTTAGGCTAAAACAAACTGCATAACTTACCAATCTATTTCAAACATTTAACTTCTTTGATCTTTACTAATCATTTTTCAAAATAATGTTTTCCATAAATTTCTTATCACTTACCTTTTACATCGTCGAAAACAAAAGTATATACACAGTGTTAATATCAAAAGAACAACCACAATTGCAGCAACCAGTGGCCATTTTGATAATTCAAACTTCACATGTTCATATGTAGGAGAGTTCTTAGCTTCCAAAATTCTGACACCATTATTTGTACCTGAAAAATTAGCATAATATATATTTATATGTACTACCTATGAACTTGCTTAACATTTGCACAGTATTTTCTACCAGTACATCAATGTTAATAAATTTATTTATAAATAATTCAGTTTCTGCATAGCTCCAACAGCAACAGCTTAAACCATATATAAAGAATAAGGAAAAGGAAAAAATTACAAACACACTAAAAGTTTTTAAACAGATGAAAGTACATGAAATATTTTTAAACTGACAGAACTCAAAATATTCCACATGGATTGAAGATGGAGAAACTGAATGTTGGAAGAAAGAAAGGCATGAAAAGAACAACTAGTTCTAAAGAGTACAGCAAAAAAAAAAAAAAAGCAAGAAGAAGGACAAACAGATCTACAAAAATGGTTTTGATTTAGACACAAAATGGCCCAACCTTTCCTCTACAAGATCCACACAAAGAGGATGTGTTTTATGGAAGGTATCAACTGGTCAAAAAGATGCTTGAAAGTACAGATTAGAAAAGCTTAAAAAACTTACGAGTCTAATGAACATTTGGTCAAAAGAGAGAAGATTAACTAGTAGGAAAAGATTTATAACATGTAATGGATTTACTGTTACACATTTATTTTAATATCTGCATTTGTTTCAGTATGATGCATATTGTTCGATGTGTATTGAACGAGTCTCTCCTGTTCTCTAAGTTTGTCAAAGATTCTCAAGAGTAAGAAACAATAATATACATTTTACTGAAACATTCATATCTTTGAATATTGTTGAACTTTCGAGAATTTTGCCTAATGAGTACAGAAACTAACTACCACAAAACACTGAAAGACAGTTATATATATTGTTTGGTCACTACAGTCAGTATACTATAAGCCCTCAGAAGCACTAATTGTGATAAATGATTAGTAATTAGAAAACTACAGATATTTGACTAGGAATATTCATAGATTTTGAATTTTACAATCTGTTTAAATTCAGTGAATTAACTTTGGACATTAGCATTTCCATGAAGACATGAAATATATCTTCATCATTAAAAGCTTGTAAGCATTGTGAGGCTAGCCAAGAATAAAGAGTCAGCTAACTTAAGCAAAGCTTAACAATGTCAGCATAAAATTTGCTAATTGTGGACCTGGACCATTGATAAAATATTTAGTTCCAGACCAGATAGAAGACTTGATACAGTTTGTAAAACTCCTGTACATAGGCCATTATTTGCAATAACTATTTGTAATAGCAGTTATTATAAATTGTATTGTTGTTTATATATTAAAATATATTTCTGTTAAGAGAGAAAACAATGTGTATCAATCTTATTGGCAAATATCAAATTTGTTACATATTGACATTTAATTAACTTATAAATTCAACTTCAAACTGGGGACTTGTCCGAGTTAAATTAAAATATATGAAAAACAATCTCCACACACAAGATCCTAAGAGCAAAGAAAAAGATACAGCTTCAGATATCCTAGTTTCCAAAAGAAATCTAACACTGTAAAATTTTGGTCAAAAGGTCAAAGAGTACATTTGCACAATGCCTGTTGTAACAAGAAATCAGAAGTTACAGTAGCTCATTCATAAGTCAAATAATGCAAATACTTTGTTTACTAGAAAACTATGGAAAAAGAAAGAAGAGAAGTAAAGAAAACAAACAAAGAAACTATTCAACACTTGGCCTTTCATTAAAAGATTCTTTTAAAATGAGAATATCTTGCAATGAAAAACATACAGTTATGACAGAAAGTGTTTGTACCCCTACATCACGAATAGTTTTTTGCTCAACTTAAAAAGTATCACAAGTAGGCTAATAAAAGTATATTATTAATATTATACTAACATACGTCTACATAAATTTTTATGTAAATTAAGTGGCAAATAAACTGTTTATAAGCAAATAACCAAATATAGGAGGAGCAGAAAGTGTTCGTACAGTTCAGAACGTGTGAAAAAATGGATATTCCCTTAAAAATTTTGTTCAGTTTGGCGAATAAACTATATTATACCATTCCAGAACTAGACACCAGGTTCATAATTATTGGAATTTAGCCAGCAAAAAATGTATTTCCAGCTATTTAGCACTGTCTCCGTCATTATCTGCTTGGTCATCATGGCAAACAAGAAACAACTGTCCAGTGATTTAAAAAACCAAATTATTATAAAATACAAGTCTCATGTATCTCTTTCCGGTATTGCTACACAACTTAAAGTGCCAAAACCTACTGTTCAAAGCATAATTGCCAACTTTAAGCTTACAGGATCAACTGCTAACCTCCCTCGTTCCAGACGCCCTACCAAAATTCCAGAGAACCAAGAGGAAGGTTCTCAGAGAAGTTAGCAGGAACCCTTGTTTAACACGTAATGACATACAGAAACTGGTAAGGGAAACTGGAGTTGAAGCAAGCACCTCTACAGTTACGAACATGTTACGCTCTTTTGGGTTCAAAGCATGTCGTCCTCGTAGAACTCCATATTTAAAGCCTGTTCATTTATAAGCATGATTGAGGTATGCAAAAAAGCATGTAGATAAACTCTTTACCTATTGGAAGAGTATTCTTTGGTCAGACGAAACTAAAATCGAACTTTTGGCCACAATGGTGTTTGTTATATTTTCCGTAAGAAGAGGGAACAAAATCTTGCAAAGAACACAGTCCCTGCAGTTAAACACGAAAGCAGCTTGATCATGCTATGAGGTTCCTTCAGCTCTTCTGGTGTAGGCAGTCTTCACCGCATCAACAGAATCATGAAAAAATAAGAGTACGTTGATATATTAGGCACTTATATCAAGAATGATGCTCGGAACTTGCGGCTTGGGCGTTGTTGGATCTTCCAGCACGACAATGACCTAAAGCACACATCAAAATATGTGCAATCCTGGTTGCAAAGGAACCACATAAGTGTTCTGGAATGGCCATTGCAGTCACCCATTCTCAACCCAACTGAAAACGTTTGGCATGAGTTGAAGACCAGGGTTCACTAGTGTCATCCGAAAAAAATACCATTTGAGTACTGTTAAACGATCATGGAGGGTTACGAGGAGAGATTGCGCTAATTAATTCACTTGAAAGGCTACATAACTGACCATTAAAGTAGATGCACAAACACTTTCTGCCTCTCCTATGTATGGTTATTTGTTTATAAACAGTTTATTTGCCATTCAATTTACATAAAAATTTATGTAGATGTATGTTAGTATAATATTTATAATATACTATACTTTCATTATACTAATCATGACACTTTTTATGTTATGAAGAAAAAACAAAATGAACAAAAGACAAGGACTAAGCAAAAGTTAAATTTTGCTAAATTTTTAAAAACAACTAAATTTTCTAAAAAAAATTGACTAATCTTATGCATTATTTTCCTATTTTTATGATACTGAAGAATAAAAAATTCTTTTAAAAACAAAAATCATGTTATTAACACTTTCCTTTTATATTTTCAAAAACAAACATATGAAACAAAAACATATGCAATTTTATCAGTTTGTAGCTCTAAACTGTAATGAAAAATAAACACTTATTTTTATGTACACTGCTGGCCAAAATCTTAAGGCCAATGAACAAAGACAAAATATGCATTTGGCGTTGTTAGACTCAACCACCTATTTGAGTAGAGCTTTGAAAGATGAAAATAAGAAAAGGAAAAATAAAAATTAAAAAAAATTTTTTAGCATTTAATAGGGAAAATGTGAACACTATGGAATTAGCTGAAATACTAGCCAGTCAAACGTTTAAGACCATACCAAAAAGAAGTCATAAACAGGGTAGGAAATGCCCAACAAGAGGTCTCAGTATTGTGTTGCATGGCTGTCGTTGCGAATAACTTCAAACATTCACTTTGGCATGGTCGATATAAGCGTTTGCAGAAGGCTGTCTGAATGTTATTCCAAGTGGTGAAGATGGCTTCACGAAGATCACGTAGTGTTTGGAATTGATGTCCATTTCTAGAGACTTCCCTTGCCATCCACCCCCAAACATTTTCAATAGGGTTCAGTTTGGGCGAACATGCTGGATAGTCCAAAAGGCACACATTATTCGTCATGAAAAACTCCTTTGTCCTGCAGGCATTATGGATTGTAGTATTGTCCTGCTGAAAAATCCAATCATTTCATACAAGCGAGTGCCTTCAGTCAATAATGATGCTCTCTCCAACATGCCAATGTAGCCAGATGCTGTTTGATGCCCTGTATAACCTGGAAGGAGAAAGGACTACAGATCATGATGGAACCTCCTCTACTTTGTCGTGTAGAAAAAGTCTCCAGTGGGATATCCTTATCGTGCCAGTAACGTTGGAAGCCATCTGGACCATCCAGGTTAAATTTTTTCTCATCAGAGAACAAAACCTTCGTCCACTTTTCTACGTCCTATGTTTGGTGCTTCTCAGCAAAATTTAACTGAGCTGTTTTGTGGTGTGAAAGAAGGTGTGGCCTTTGAAGATATTTACGGTTTTTAAAGCCTTTCTCTCTTAGATGTCGTCTTATTGTTCTTGAGCCGCATTCTGCGTTCGTAAGGGCCTTAATCTTGTACGACGATTGCCTGGTGTCTTGCCGGACAACCTGTCGAATCCTCCTGCTCAACGCAGGTGAAGTTTCTTGGGCCAACCACTTAAAATTCTCGTTCCGTATCCCTCAGGGTCTTTTAAGAAATTTGCAACAACAGTGTTACTATGCCTAATCTCAACAGCGATGGCACGTTCAGAGACCTTGCATTTGCACCTCAACAATTCTGCCACATTCAAACTCTGTTAACTTTTCAGCTTTTGCCATGTTTTACCTCATGTAACACAGGAGATGTCGACAACACTTATGCTTGAACACAAATGACTAAATTTCGTTATGTGTTTATCGATTAATGCTTCGTTTCAGTATGGTCTTAAACTTTTGACCAGCTAGTATTTAGGCTAATTTCATAGTGAGAAGAAAGACATGGAGGAATCTCTGAAGGATATCCAGCTGAATATCAGGAAGTCTGAGGATATATAAATTGAAGATATTGTCACAAAGAGCACAACAGACTTCTTCAGGTGCTTCAGAATACCATCTGGATATGTGAATTATAACCCTGTCACAGGACCTCAGAAGGAGGTACTACAGACTATTCAACACTTGACAATAGTGAAAGGGATGTGGCCTTTACTGAAGAGAATAATGCCATCATAACAAATGATGAAGAACAGAAACGATTTCTCTTTCAAGTTATGCAGGATTACAGATGATGTCTTCCTGACATCAGAAGTTTGTAACCTACCAAAGTCAAATAATTATGTTATCAATAAAATAATAATAAACCATTTATAATACAAAAAACTGTTTTAACATTGTGTAATAAATAAAACACCAGGACTTTGCAGTCTAGAATGTCAACCTCATTTAGCAAAATTTAAATATGGTCTAAAATAGATGAAGTTTGGCATATAATGTTTCTTGGTACATTGAAACAAGATTAGGGGATGAGAATTTTAAACCTGAAATTTAATCTGCAAATAAGGACCACCTTAATAACCAATGTTTAGACAGATTATAATGTACTCACTTATATTACAGGAAGAACTAACAGTATTTTCATACTGAAATAGTTATGTTAAAGTGTTACAACAAAAGTTACTTTGTTCCAAAAATAAACATAATTCTCACCCTCATATTTTACACAAACATTCTTTCCTACTTGAAGTTCTTTAATGTAACCAGGATCACATTCACAACTGCCAACAGAACAATGGGAATGTGGTGTTTTACACTCTTTGTCTGAGAAGCACATGTCTCCAAGTTTCCTGTCTGGTAAAGAAACAAGTTCAATAGTTAGCTCACCTCATTCTATTTCCATTCTGAAAGCAATAATAGTGAAAACTATTTTATAATTTAATGGTCCTCAACTGGAAAATTAATCTATTAATACTAAAAGTTATTTTTCTTGTTTTCATTGAGATTTAGACCTTGACTTTCTTTCCAATTCAACTTTTAATTTCCTGAAACCTTATTTGATTGCATGCCCTTTATTGGAAGGTTGCGTTTGACTTATTTAATCACATGTCCATCCTGGTCTCAGTACTCTACATGACATGGCTCTTACAGTTTATAGTAATGTCTCCTCGGTTACCATAAGTGTGCATGAAAAGGTGGGAATATAATAGTTGTTGCTGTTGTTTGAACTACATGTTTGAAACTCAGTTTCTAGTGTTGTCAGACCTCAGAGAAACGGGGCAATATAATATAACAGTAGACATACTTTCCTTTTTAATATTAAAATAGTAATTCCAAATACAATGCTCCTATTTCTAGAACCCTCACATGCATTAAGGCAAATCCACATAAAGAAGAAACATGTCTCTCGCTCCTTGGAAGCAGTACATTAATTAAAATGTATGTATGCATCATTTCACAATTATTCATTTAGCATCAAAATGCAAGTGTTGTAAGTTGACTCATTTTGATCCTAACCTGTCCAAATGGTGCTTAAGTGTCAAAATGTAAATGTTGTAAATTAACAAGTTTAAAGTTACTATTTTCTAACACTGAAAAATAAATTTCAAATAAATATTTACCTCCTGCTCTGACACATTAGTTTTTCTTGGTCTTCCACTGCCTTCTAAATTTTGCTTGATGAACTAGCCTTTATAACCTACAAGTTTGAGGTGCTTGTTTAGCAGGTATAGAGCATGTGACAACCCTTTACCAATAGCAGCACAGCACATTAGAGGAGCTGGTTACCACTATTCTGCTTGAAATGAACCTCATTTTCGAGATTAGATCCACAAGAAACAGAACAGCATTGGATGTGGGGAGAGAGAATGGGAAGTATGTGAAGTTTCTATTGGAAATCCATTTTCAATCTGAGAAAATGATAATATCCAATATGATACATACTTCTTCGCAAGAGGATACATACCTTTCCTCACACAATAGATAGCATCCCACATTGAACAGGTGGAGGGACCAGTGAAAGATAAAACAAGAGACTACAGTGGAAAGTATCCATAGAGAACCAAACAAGTGTGCCTTGTTATAGCATGGCGGACCATATCACTTCTGGAACAGACATACTCTTTGCTCTCAAAAAAGTGAAGTGTTGTAAAATGGGTGGCATCAGGGCCTGGATATAGTAAAAGAAAGACCTCAGAAAACAATTTATCAGGTTTACATACTCAACTCCTTCCTCGAGTGTGCAAATATGACTAGGAACAAACAAACTCCTGCAGAAGAAAAGTCGCACGTAATATAAAGAAGAAATGGACTCAGATAAGTAACTCCACATCCAAATGGAAGAACAGAAAACCCATGGCTGTTTCCCAAAATTTCGAATGAGACACTGCTAGCTATCTACTCAACAATATAACCTATCCTTAGTATTACGAGGTGAAAAATTCCAGGAACAAACTTCTAAGTCAACCACTGGGGACAGGAAGTCCAACAAACTGAACCTGGACTTACAAGTATGTGGCTAAATCTTAACTCAACTGTAAGAGCACAGAGTTGTCTTGTATCCAGCATTATAAGCAGGAAAATAATGATTCATACTCAATGATAAGAGTAGGTAAAAACAGTGTATACCTTGCATGATTCTAACTCAACAAAAGAGCAAGTGAAATACATTGTACACCCTGCATTACCATTGTAACAGGGCATTTCATGTCCTGCAACCAGTATTATAAGGTATATCAATTCTTCTGAGCTCAAACATAGGAGAAAGAAAACGAAACATTCTGCAATTGGAATTAACAAGAAACTCTTGTAGAAAACAATGATACAAGTCACCCTGAGAAAGGGGAAAGATAGGACTTTGTTGTTGTACTGATGCAACTCATGATTCCAACGACTCTGAGATTGTGTCAAATACATAATGCCACAAAAGCAGGGTCATATGTAAATCTCATAGGAAAGATGATGGTAAACAGATGCAATTTCAGGTCACATAATGACATAGAAGGTCTCAATAACAGAGAAGCTACTCATGCAAAGTTAGAGCTGAAGAGAACAAGCCAACGTGGAAGAAAGAAGGGAAAGGATGCCAAGAAAGAAACCCTCTCATGGTTTTGGTCTAGAACCTCAAAGAGAAAACTGACAATAGGGAGATATGATAAAAAAAGTTGTGAGGGGAAGACAAAGGCAGGAAAATTTGGAAATGGGTAAGATTTACAGGAAATTATGGGACTGCCCCTAAAACAGGTAAAACAGAACCTAACAATTGTTTGTCTATAAGAGGATAGTCTCCACAATAATATACAAGATCAAATTGATCTAAAGACCTTGGGAGTATAAGTTTGATAATTCAATCACTTATTTGTGAGGGAAGTTGGTCAGCTTGTACCCAAATATCTGAGGAAGAGGGTAGAAGTCAAATAGTGATGTGAAGAGTGGTTATGTAGTAAAGGAGAATGTGGTTCATAGGAAATAGGGACAAGTGATAAAACATCACATATCAGAGAAAAAAACTCCAAAAAGAAAGAGTGTAGTAGGCTTAACTGAATCCCCAGGAGAGGCATGGCAAAATCAAGAGGTGGGAATAGGCAAGCTAAGTCATTGTCTGTCTGAACAGGCTCAGCATATTCAGAAGGAAGCAAAATGAGGTCTGAAAATTAATGGGTATAACATAAGGATCATCACTGCTTCATCAATCCAGGAATTGTCATCTGACATAAAAAAGATTGAATCAACTCATGTGAGGGTTTATGTTAATTGATTCATTTGAATCCAAACCTCAATGCTGAAAGTCAACATCCACATAAAGGTAGCATGAGGATTCCATATCAAAAGGGTGAATTACATTTGCATACATTGAATGTGTAACAGGAGGCCTCATCACTGGTCACTGAGGACCATACTTTTAAAAGTGGCAGAACTTTGCAAACAATATGTGGCTGAGTTCAGAAAGGAAAGTGAAATAAAAGTTCTATGGAACATGGAAACATGATATAAAGGAGAAGATAGAGTGTGACTGATGTTGGTGAGAAAGATGACCCACAAATGCACTATATTTTGGGTGACCTGCACATCTCCAATTTGATAAACCAGAAGTTGGTGAATGTGAATGATTGACTCCTGCTTGGAATGAGCTAGAAGTAGTCAACCATTCATGTAATGATAAAATCACATCCTCACAGTACAAATATAATTAGCAATGGCCTGACCAATGTGAAAAAACATGTATGGAGCCAAGTGAAGTTCAAAGGGAAGTGCCTGAAGTTGGTAAACCATTACAAGATGAGCAAACTTAAGATACGGTTGAGATTCAAGTGCTATTGCTATGAGGAGATAGGCATTGGAGACATCCATTTATGTCATCCATGACTGAGAAAAGTCCCATCTCACAATGAGAAAGAGCTTCATAATGATCTTGGGAGTGTGTTGAAGCAGTTGAGGCATAATAAATTGATGCCTGCAATCCCCAGTTTTCTTGGGTACCAAGAAAAGACATGAATCAAAACTCCCATGGGATGTTGAACCAGTTCAATAATCTCCTGCAAAAGTAAATTTTGAACTGCCTGTGGCATGCCACAGGATCTTGAGGAGGAGGAAAGAAAAACAGGATATGGAGATTGGAGGTGAAACTTTATAGCAAAACCCTTTGAAAGAACCTGTGTCACCCACTGATTGTCACCAAAATCCTCATCATTCTGAATAATTTAAGCAAAATCATGAGAAGCCTGGGCAATAAAGAAATAAAGGTTGACCCAGGTAATGTTCAATCTTCCAATGTATGAAAGCAGAAAAATTTAATGTAGGAATGCCTACAAATGAGACCTGAAACAAAATATTGGTTGTTGGTGTGACCCCTGATGTTCAAAACTTATGAATTCTGTACAAAATTGTTGAGTGCAGAAATAGGGCAACAATAATAAACTGAGAAAAAATGTTTTAATGTGTAAAAAAACACAAAATCACTTCAAACAAAAATTAAATTATGTGTCACATAGGAAGTACTCAGCACAAAAGAAAACATCTGTATTCAAAGGAGTATGTGTGTTTTCTTATATCAAAGCCATATTGGGCTATCTACTGAGCCAACCAAGGGGAATCAAACCACTGATTTTAGCATTGTTAATCTGTAGACTTACCGCTGTACCAGCAGGGGGCAGTATTCAAAGAATGAAAACAAGAAGTGAAGGTTTGACAGAGGGAGTCACGTATATCACACCAGTGTGCTATGGTACTATTTGTTAATAGACAACACATTATGATTTCTGCGAGAGACACCTTTGAATATATTAATTCCAACAAAGGGGGAGGATTATGTACATGTAAAAAATGAAAGTTTGCATACAAAAGGCAGCACTTAATGAGAACAGCTAATCTTGTGAATGGAAATAAGAATCATATGTTATACAATATATCATTTGATAGATGAATATGTACTTCCTAATGGTTATATAATTAAACAAAGGAGAATTATTAACAACCCTCATAGAGAGAATGTGACAGGTAGGTGTAGCAGGAGGGGTGTGATATTTTATTTGTAATTTTGTAACCAAACTAAACCAATGGCTATAAAAATTATGATTTGTACTCTCAATGACGATTTTATAATGATTATATTACACTGGATTTTTTTACCATTTAAGAGGGTGGTAGATAGAATAGAAATAAGAAGAAGCCTACAGAAAATGTGTTGCTTTGTTCAAGATTTTTAAAAAGTATTTCCTTATAGAATTAAGAACTTAAAAACTTATATATTATTAAAATATGGATTATTAGCTAAGATTTTATGCTGTACTAATTGGTATAACATAAATAAAAAGTAGTTTAAAAATTTGGAATGCAAGACACTAAAACCTTGTGTTATGTGCAGTAAAGGAAACCTGTAGTGATAGAGTTAATTGCTCTTTGCATTTAAGCGAGTATACTAGAAGTTTCAAGTAGTAATACCTGTAGTCATTATTGAATTATAATCACTTCAGAATGTTTGTATAACTTAATTTCTTTTATATTAATGTAGGATGACAGACCCAGAGCAAGGAATACAGACAAGAAAGTTATTATGGTATGAAAACTGCTACAAAGATGGGTTGGTACCACAGGAAACTCTTTTTACCCAAACCTCTAAAATCTTTAAGCCATTTCAGCAAGGTTCACTAGATGCATTACTTTTAAACCCTAGTTTACAGTAAACGTGAAATTAATTTTGTGCTTCTAGCTTCTGATGACACAATAAGTCTGTCTAATAACACTATTCTTTAAATGTTGAGCACATATGAAAAGTTTTATTTTGTGATTTCAATGTGACTAATTTAAAGGTGCTAGTTATATTTTAAAAGATACTAGTTTTACATGGGAAAGCTTTAAAGACACATATAATACAATCTCTTTTATTTATGTATATACACACACAGATTTCAAGAGACTTACCATCCTTACACGCAGCAACAATAAAGTAAGGAATCTTGCTTGTGGTAAAAGTTGGGTCACAGCTGCATATTCCATTAGAACAAGTAATGTAAAGAGCCATACAATCTCTGTCTGATGAACATGTCATTCCTATAAATTCTTTTACACAAAAATTAAAGTACATTTAGATCATTCAATTCTATAAAAAAAGTGTTAATACAAAGCTAAACAACTGGCCATCTGTATTCTGTTCAATTTGGATAACTGAATCCTTGATCTTACTTACTGTTAACCCACTGGAGATTTTTTTAAAGCTAAATTTGTACTTACAGTACTTAAGTAATAAATAATACAAAAAATAATTTTTGTGGGAGTGTTCACTAAGAGAACAGTAAGGTGTTATATTGTTCTAGATGCAATTATCTCAACAATATAGCCTATACTTTACATATCAAATGTTCATTTTTAATCTAATTAGCACAATAATTTTCAGTTTCTTTTTAGAGGAAGCCCTTTTGAGATATTTTAGACTAAATATGGTACCAGATGTAACATTATATCCGAGCATTGTATTTTAATTTCAAAATAATATATGAAAACATATAAATCAGCAATGACAAAAATTATGCTAATTTTCATGAAATTTAGGATTGATAACTGTGTAAAAGTACCTATTTCTATTATTTTGGTAGTTATGTTACACAAATAATTCACTAAAAAATGAAAAACAAATGTCTATAGAATTTGGTGCATTTAGAACAAATCTTTAGAATTTTGTCACTGAAAACTGTACATTTACTGCTGGCAAGATTCTCTGAAATGGAAGATTTGTTTGGGAGAAATTCTTGCAAAGACAAAATAATGCAGCTCTTTTGAAAGGTTGGGAGAAAGATGAATACCTTGAAACATAGGTTAAAGTGTTAAAGAAACATAAAAGCCATATAGTAATAGAAACTACATCTGTTAGAACCTTAGCTGAGGAAAATTGCAAGGTAAAAATGTAATCCAAGTTAAAATAATTAGAAGAACAAGAGTAGCTAATAACTGCTGACCCGAATATCAGAAGAGGTGAACAATACAAAGATTGAAGAACTGAATCATCTATAAAGAAACTAGTAGCATCACAAGTAACAGAAATTGGTTTAAGATTTAAAATACTTGAGAAAGAAAAGATAACTCAGATCAGTAGAAACTTCATCATGATTAAGGAAAATTAATCTTTTCATCAACAGAAAATAGGCCTTATCAAAACCTTGAACTTGTTCAATGTTATGAAAGATAGGGCAGATTGTCCTGCAGTTTGAACAACCACGTTATCATGCAATCCACAAGAAACATCACATGGCAATTCAACATTAACCACCTGATTACACTGAATAATAACAGCTAACAATAACGCTGCAGAAACTCCCTGCAGGATACACTTGAAGGATTTTTAATATTTACATCAGAGTTAACAGTGGCTTCAAAATTCATAAAGAGGGAAAAAAACAAAACAACTGCCAACAAGAAAAGCAGAAATATGATGGGCAAGTTAACATATCCCTCAACTGAAAATATTTCAGATAAATACTCACCTTTATAATAGAGCTTTCTACTTTCCTATTCACTTATGATATGTTTGCCTCACCAAGAATGAGCCTTTGCTAACCCCTTCAGCATGATTTTGAAAAGGTGACGTACGATGCAAAAACGAGTTTTTAATCAACCTTTATTTATTATGTATCATTATATTATTCTAATATTTTAAAGAAGATTCTTACCAAAATGTGATAAGGAATGCAACACACACACACACACACACACACACACAAAGAATATAGACTGCATGCCTAAGTAGAAAATAAATTCTCCTTATGCTTGAAAATTGTCAACAGAACATAAGCCTGGCTTTTCTGGACAGTCTATACAACATTTCCTTTTGTCCTTCCTTTTAGGATACCAAATGAAACACCGTTTTATTGGGTATGTCACTGAACTGTCAGGCAATTGAAGAATATTAACCATTGCATGAACAATGTTCTTTGGTCACTGTTTTTGTCCTGAGTGAGGGTTGCTTGCATCAAAGAAAGATTTAGTTTTATCATTCACACAAGACATAACATAACAGACATAACAGCAGGGATGACACTCATAAAAAGCAATGCAATTATTCTTGCTCTAAACTAGGTCTTTCATCTCAAAAATTATTAAGTATACAAGTTTAACCAGCAAACATTTGCAAGGGCTCAATTTCATCAGCACTAAATAACTCATTTTTACTATCAAAACTTTCACCATTTTCATTTTCTAAGTCACTATAACCACAATATATACCTTCTGTTATCACTAGTATTTATTTCAATATAAGACATTTAGACACTTATACAGTAAGAAAAATGACCAAAAACTCAAAGTTTCCCTCACTCTTCAAAACTGAAATAAACAAATAAAAAGGTGTGGTACCCTGGGTATTAGTCTCTGCTCTCAAGGCTAATGATTGGCTAACTTGCTATGTTGTCAGTACTATTTATAGTTAATAAATTTGAAACTCAAGTTATAGTGTCACAACTCACTTCAGTAAAATAAAACCATAAATAATAGGTGATAGTTCATAAAGAACAGTTGTTTGTTATAGTTTTGGGTGATGGGCAGTGCCATGACAAGCACATGTTCATCATTGTAGTGATGAAGGAGTTAAATCATGAGGTGATCATGGGGGTCTACTGCACATGGAGGATGTGTCATCCTTATATTGGTGAAGAACTACAGTCTAATGTTAATTGAATCATAGACTGGTGCAGCATAGATTAATACTTGTACAGATTAGAGTTTCTTTCAAGGCTTGAAGCAGGCAGAAACAATATTTTTGGCAATGATGTCACATAATAACTATCAGTTTCAAGAAAATGTATCTATCTGAAATGTATGATCAAGTTAGGAAAATGTTAATTTCAAAAATTTTACATGGTGGAAGTATCAGTGTAGATTAAAAAAAAAAATTTTTAAAAGTGTTTTATGACCAAGAAGTAAAAGCTTATGAAACATATCCATATCCAAATTTTTTTTTAATCTACACTGATACAATTTTACATGGTGGAAGTATCAGCGTAGAGTAAAAATAAAATGAAAAGGAGTTTTATTACGAACAAGTAAAAGCTTATGAAACATATCCATAAGGTGGGGTAACCTAGTAGGGACAAAAATTGTTGGTAAAATGTATCTATCTAATGCAGGAAACATTTAAGGATAACAAGAGACATGTTGGTCCATCTAAGCTGTCCCATTCTCTTAACTAAATTAAAACTATTAGATGAATAATTTTTTAATAAATCTTAAAACCAGCCCTTATCATTCATATACTTATCAGACTTTATCTTAAACTCACTTAAATTTACTGTCTTCACAACACCCGAAGGCAACCCATTCCAAAAGCCAACCCTCCTGTTAGAGAAATAAAACTGTCTTAGCTGAAAATGACTCTTATTATGCAAATCTTTGTATTAGTGTCCCCTTTTCTCACTGTTCTCACCTGTTAAACATGAAAAAAACGATACATCAACATTATCAATTCCTTTATAATCTTAAACGCTTAAATAAGATCCCCAATAACTCTTCCTTTTGCAATAATTTGAAAGATTTCAGCCTCTCCTCATATAACAGCCCCTTAATCCCAGGCACCATTTTAGTGACCCTCCTCTGAACATTTTCCATCAATTCAATGTCTTTCGTACAGTAAAGAGCCCAACAATGAACAGATTATTCAAAATGTGGCTTAACCAATGATATAGTATAATGAAATAATCTCTTTTGACTTGTATTAATATAACCTAAAATAATATAATATAACCTAAAATCCTATTTGCCCTACTACTTGCAACAGCACATTGCTTGAATGGCTTTAGAGACTGATCAACAATTACACCAAGATCCCTTTCTGTCATGCAGCATACGCTGTAATTTTCACCATCTTTTGCAGATAGATGGATGTTAAAAACAGCATTTATAGATATATAAAAAGATGGTTCTGTCTTTATATAAAATAATTAATTAAACATCATTAGGAATACGGTGCACACAAGAACGGATGCTGACTTACTGAAAAGAGTTCAGAGGAAAACTACCAGGAAGAGAGCATGACAGAAGAGTGGAGATATTTGAAAACTCAGCATTTGAAGTTTCTGGAATAGGTCATTTAAATTCTGATAATGTTAAGGTTTAATGTGTTGCTGGATGTGTTTGAATGCTTCTACTTGGTTTGGTTTGTTTTCAATTTCGTGTAAAGCTACTCGAGAGCTATCTGTGCCAGCCATCCCTAATTTAGCAGTGTAAGACTAGAGGGAAGGCAGCTAGTCATCACCACCCATTGCCAACTTTTGGGCTACTCTTTTACCAACAAATAGTGGGATTGACCATCACTTATAATGTCTCCATGGCTAAAAGGGTGAGCACATTTGGTGTGGTGGAGATTCAAACCCATGACTCTTGGATTACAAGTCGAGTGTCTTAACCACCTGGCCATGCCACGCCATATTTCAGAAGAAAATTGTACTTTCTATGAGGAATATTAGTCATATGGTGGTCTCCATCACAACCAGAATACAGGTGTAGGGAAATAATAATAGGTAGGTGTGAATGTCCTCATTAAAGATGTGTGATTCACAATGTAGGTCCTCTAAAAGAAGGTAAAGTGTGGAAAGATTGTGACAAAACTAAGCAATTTGAAGACATGTTTAATGAGGATTTGATACATAAAGTCTATGAAAGAGTAGAAAAAAAATCTCTGAGTTGAAAGAAGAGATTCAAGGGACTGAAGCAAAAGGAAAGAAAAATCATAATCGTTATTATACACCACAGAATAAAATTCTCAAGGTCTTGTAAAAACAAGGCAACTGGTATTCAGTTTGAAGTTAAAAGAAAATAGTATCTTCACAAATACTATGAAAGAAGGAAAGAGAAGTTAGTCAAAAGGGGGAGATTCATGTAGCATGATAGTCCAAGATTCACAAAAAGCAATGGAGAAAGAATGTCACATACTTGTGTAATTAAAGCAGCAAAACGCAAAGGTATGGAAACTGTTCTTTGTCAAAAACAAAAGAACGAGAAGCAAAATGTGGTAGAGATGGAAATGAGGCAGACTCAGCTGAAACAACAGGGACAAGATGTAAGAAAATCTAGATTCAAGATTAGAATGGTACCATAACTAGTAACATCACTCAATGGTTTCTCCAGTTACAAGTGAAATAGTGTCAGGGCCTCAGCAGGTGCTGGATACATGAATCCATAGATGAGACAACCCTTAAAACCATTTACTTATTATTTAAAGTAAGTCTGATAAATCCACTGTATGCAGTCGTTAGTCATCAATATGATAACGTAAATGATTCATTCATTATTGAAACCAATCAGATAAATAACATTGGAGAATATTCCTCTCAAAGATATCATACCACAAACTCTAGAACATAACTCTCACAATTCAAAACCTGATTGAGAAAAAAATACGAAATAAATGGAAAAAAATAATTGTTAAAATCTAAGGTTCTAGCTGGAACGTTTAAACTTTTGTAACTTTCTTTCATGAAATGAAAGGAAATCAGTAAAAAATGACTAGAACTAGAAGTAATAACAAAAGTTTAAAAAAATACATGCATAACTCGTAATAATAAAACACACCTAATTCCCTAGCAATGCTGGCTAAATAATGAGCCTGTTAATACATTCAGTGTCCACTGAGTATGTGTATCCTACCTGCTAGTGGAAGGCTATAGTCTAATGTTGTCTGTATCATAAATGAGCACAGTATACATTAGTAAGTGTATTTACTTCAAGACTTGGCACATGTGCAAAAAATCTTTTCGTCACTGGCACAAAGTAATAGCTATAAGTTCTTTGTAGGGGTAAGTAACATTTCTGAAACAGATCATATGTACATTCTACCAACAAATGGTCAAATATTTGTTGGCATCATGAGAGTAATTTCAGGAGGAGACTTTTACTATTTCAGAGATAAGACTACATGATTCAAAAGACATTTTCTGGTATAAGACCTGTTTAATGATTGACAAGTTGATATTTAATATTTTTACTATAAATTAAAAAATAAAACATGATTCAAAATCATTAAATGATTTTTCACTTTTTTTTTGAAATAAGGATTATTCAAAAGGTATAACATAAACAGAAAAAAGGAAATTGTACAAAATAAATTAACATTATATCTCACTGCAACTGATAAGTTAATTATGAAATAATTAAAATTACATAAAGGCTATGATTAACTTTTATTGTCCACTTTTTATCTGATGTGTTCATACAAAATTAATGAGACTTAATTTTTTGGAGATTTTAGACATGAACAAAATAAACAATTTAAACTTTTTATCTTGAAAAATGAGAAAAATGTTGATACATACTCTGGCCTAATTCAGATGCTCCAGCTCTAGGAAACAGAGAAAAGCACCACATGACACAACAGACAAGCAGCAACAACAATCTGCCATCTTTCTTTGGGCCAATCAACATGGTCTTGCTGAAATTCATTTTGTTAATTCTGTAAAAAATGGTACAGTAACAACTTAACACATTTATGTATAAACAAATATATTTTCAAAATCAAAAAGCAACAGAGATGTGACAGTCATATTGAAAATGCCTCTTCTACAACTTACAGAAAGAAAAAAGATATTCTGTCAAATAGATGATCTTAATGGAAAAAAGAAAATTCAAACACTGCTTAAGTAAATAATAAGATTTTAAAGCCTAGTATCTCTAAATACATAGTGGCAAAGAGAGTTTACACTCATGATAATAAAATATTGAGAAATTTATTCTTAATCTGATTTTACTTATCACTGATGGATTCTAATTATTTAGTTAAAGACAGAAATTGTGAACCTCCCCACTGAACTAGTACATTTAATCTATTAGGTTTGAAATATTTTGTTACAGTAAGGTTCTTGATATCAGTATAATTTATTATTTGTAAAGAAGAAAGCATTATCATAAGTTATAGATTATTAATATTTGTTACCAAATTCATATCTTTTTCTTTTATATACACTAATGTGTCTACAACCATTTTGTTTAAAGATACAATTACAGTTTCTTTTATCTAATTTAACTAAGTCCTTAATAAAAGTAAAATTCTCTACAAACAGACTTTTAGCTAGAAATCTGTCTTTCATATGGGCAGTTGCTAATCAAAATGGGACAACACTGAACAGACAAACAATAAGCAAAAATATTAATTTTAGTACAACAAAAATATGTTTCTCAAAAATGCAGAAAATGAAAAATACCTTCTTCCTTTACTACTTAGTAAAGTATTCGGTTCCTACTGGTGTTCTCTTACTTATTGTTTACAAGCATCAATGCCAACCAGTATTTTAGCTGTATGTACTTTAGCATTCATGATATTAAATGGTATTCCAACCATGGCTGAATTAGACATTAATTTCAAAGTTGAACCGAAATTAGATAAAAAGGTGATCAGATGGAAGAAGATAATGAGTC
Organism: Tachypleus tridentatus; assembly: GCF_004210375.1. NCBI lineage: Eukaryota > Metazoa > Arthropoda > Merostomata > Xiphosura > Limulidae > Tachypleus > Tachypleus tridentatus. The sequence goes on from NC_134831.1 coordinate 186,164,318, forward strand.
ATTAACAGAAGAGTTAAGTCAAACTGGGTTAATTTCACAAGCAGGCCACCAAAGGTTTCTTTTTGATTTTCATCAATGACATAAGATACTTAAACTTGTTAAAGGGTAAAACTGAATCCAATCATTTTTGGTTGAGATATGGATAATTAGTCCTATGATATGCAAGGGCAGACTGATACAAAGCCTGAAGGAAACAAAGCAAACTAATTCCATCACCCAGCTGAGAGGCAACTTTTTCAGCATGAGCCCAAATGTCAGGGAAAAAAAAACAATTGAGGTTGAGAAATATATCCATGCAATAATGAAGGGCTTACATCATAATAGATAAGAGCAAAGTTTAAAATATCACAGACTTAAGAAATAAAGTCTGAAAAAAATGTATGAGGCTGAATGGAATCATCAGGGAGGGTATGGAAAGGCTTGGGGAATTCAGGAGGTAGAAACAGGCCTGCACAGGTTCCATGTGCTCATGTGGAAGTGGGGTAATGTCTGGAGATAAAGGCTGGCCCATATAACATTCAATCTCCCTGCAAATAAATGTAGATAAATCTCCCAATGGGTCACCACCACATGATGCCTGTGGTAAAGTGTCTGTTAAATGTGAGAACCCCTAAAGTGGTGACATTAACTTTGGAATTCATGTTGTGTCAGTCACAAAAAGAAGCACTAAAAGTAAGGAATAATTGTAACTAGAGTAAGGGTAATGGAACCTAAATGGTTTAAAAAAATGAGTATGTCAAAAAAAAACACTTCGAGAATAGATTCAATCTAAAACACATTTCAAGATGATAAAAGAAAGATATCCAAATCCAAGAGCTGCCACATGAAAAGTGACAGTTCAATAGAGATACACAGAGGGAATCACATGTGTCATGCGAGTGTACTGTGCTAATATTGTTACAGAAGCAACACATGATCATTTGCACCTGAAACAATAAAAATCATCTGATTCTAATAGGGTGGGGTGGAAAGCCTGTGGTATATACAAGAAAAAGGTTTGTATATATATTGCTGCAACAAATGGGAATAGCTAATCATCTGAACAGAGAAAAGTACTGGATCAAAATTGAAAATTAAAATAAACATTCTTTCCTTGATGTTCAAATTAAAAAAATTAAACAATGAATTTAGCACCCCCTTTTACAGAAAGATACTGGTTTCTACACATTTTGAGTTTTCTACCATTTCTCACAGGGCCTAATTGATCAAGAGAGCACAACAAAAGAGTGAAGATATTTAAAAATTTAGCTTTGGAAGTTTCTGGAATATGTAATTTAATTTATGATGATGTTAACATTTAGGGTGTTGCTGGATGTGAGATGAATGCTTATACTTCACAAAAAAAATTATATTTCATGACATGGGCAAATAAACACCACATTGCTTTTAACTATAATAAATGCAATGTAACGCATGTTAGATAGAACAATTTTAATTAACTAATTTTGAAGGGAATAACCTTAATATTATGGAAGAAAATGATGCTAGTGTTCTAGTTGATCAGTCTCTTGAGTCACCAAGTAACATGCAAGTGGTGGTGGTAGGCCAAATATGGTTTTAGGTTTATCTACAAAAATATTAAGCATAAAGTTACATATCATATTGTTTCATTACATATGTTACTTGTTTGGCCTGATTTGGAGTACTGTGTTTAGTCCTGGATCATTTTCTGAGGAAGGGCATTCAATTGTTGGAAATGGTTTAGATGATGGCTACTGGAATATAAAGGTTGGCACAACTTTTTCAGTTTGGATTCTGTTATCTATATACGATGCAAATTTCAGGAGAAAATGGTATTTCCTGTGAGGAACACCGATCATGTGATGGTCTCCATTATAGCCAGAATACAGGTGTGGAGAAATAATAATAGGCATGTGTGACTGTCCCTAATAAAGATGTTGCCTCACAATGTAGATCCTCCTGAGGAGTTCACAGGAGGGCTACTGGTATGTAGAGGTTTGTAAAAGATCTCCAAAATTAGTTTATCTTAAAAAAAAAATGGAAGGGATCTTATCAAGTTAAGATTGTTGAGAAGATTCATAGTACTGAAGCATCATCTGTTTTTGTACATAATGGTGAGAACGATAAATTAAAAACCATAACCATTTTTAACAGTGATGAAGTCATCTTAAATTAAAATAGTTTTATTCTTTTAACTGGGTGGTTGGTCTCTGGAATAGGTTACCTTCAGATGTAATAGATGCAGTAAGTTCAAACAACCTTAAGGGAAGGCTTGATAAACAATTAACTCAAAAAGGCTGCTTTCTTTTATTATAATTATTTAGTTTTGTGGGTGGGACAGTCTAGATATATAAACAGTTTTCTTGTTATTCAGACATTTTATAGTATCTTAAAGAGACAGGTTAAGAACTCTTAGTTTCTTGAGAAACAAAGAGGGAGAACAAATCATGTTAAAACTTACAATATTTCCCAGGAATTAATAGGATAAAAACCTCCAATTTCTTTGAATTTGTACTATATTCTAAAGACAACAGAATTAGAGGAACAAAGCTTATAAGTGAAAAAAAAAAAAGATTGACTAGGCTCTAGTTAAAATAAGTTTGTTTTTCTGAGTGTTTGGATTATGGAATGAACTACTGTTGGTAGTAATGAAGGTGTGCACTTTACAAGAGTTTAAAAGAAAGAACCACTAACTTTCTCAAGATCATGTGTGCAGAGACAATTTCTCTTCTGCCCCCTAAAATGTGCAATCTCACTAAGCAATTCTTTATGAAGAACCTTATAAGAAGCCTTCTGAAAGTTCAAACATACCAAACCCACCAGATTTCCATACCAAGGTTAAATGTTTATAAAACATAAACTTCCCTTTATTATGTAACTAAACATGTAAAAGTTATTCAAGTCCACACTTTTAATTATCTCTCAACTACTGACTTAATAATAACTAATTGGAAATTATATGTAATAGTCTAACATTAACTAATCTCCAGTCATCTGGTACTTAATTATTATTAATTTATTTATTAAACATTAGGGATATGATTGATAAATCTACTCTTCAGTTTCCTTCATTACCCTAGGATAAATATTATCTGCCCAATGTACCTTATGGTCTTCTTTTTTTGATCTTATGACTCTGGCTTAATCCTAGCTTTACATCCATATATCTCTCCAACTAAAGTTTAAAGGTTCCAAACCAACTACATAAATCACATCATTGGGCAAATCATTCACATGTTTTCATCTCTTAACCAAGAAATAAAAACTTGAGTCAAAAATAAAAGCATGTATCCATGTTTCTAAAGCTTAAAACAATTACTTTTAATATCCCAGTTAATATTTTCATTTTTTTCTAATTCACCCTACAAACAAACAATCTACAGCATGACTCTCCCCTTAAAATTCTTAATAAATGGATTAAGGGGAAAGAAAAAGAACACAAATAATAAAGACCCCAGTAATAATGGTAACAGTAAAAATGATCCCAATAATGACATCAACTATAAAAAAAAAAACCTGGAAAAGAAAGTCTGTCTTATAACAATAATAAAGCAAGACAGGATATTTATGGTTTTAGATTTAAATATATATATATATATTTTTCTCTTTGCATTATTACTAGTGTAATACTAGTGCTTACTATTTCTGCACTCTGGCAAAAACATCAAAAACTTTCATGCTTCTTCTTATAGCTTAAAAATTTAAATATTTTATATCAGATAATATTTTAGTAGCTGCATTTGTGTTATTTCCATCTTTCTTGCAATATGCGACTAAAATCAAACACCACTCCAAAAGTGGATAATCAGATATCCAGTAAAAAGTGCAAGTCAGGATTTTTCTCTCTGTTTCTTTTGGCTATAACCCACAACCAACACACTCTTTAACTCTATATTTCTTTTGATCTCAAAAAGATATCCTCACTCATAACAATATTAACTGATGAAATACAAAGTGTATCAATACTTTTATTTTTACAGAACAAATATGATTTAAAATAATTTCATGAAATAAGGAAACGTTAAATTATCCATTCCTTTGGAATTGCAAAAAACAGAAATAAACAACTAAAGGAAAAATTAATTAAGATTTTTCTTAATTCACAAATGATGACAACAAAATTAAATACCAAACTGTAACACGTTTTAAATGAAGCCATTCAATTTCAAAATTTAGGAAGCCACATGAAAAGCACAACAATTAGCGTGCATTTGAAAACAAGTCACATTATTTTACAATTTTTAAAAAAATTACGTAATTAAAAAATATATACTTTGTGCTACTTTTACTGTTCTTCATCTTTCATTAAACTCACTTCATCAAGGATTTATTGAACACGAATGAACGAAACTTATCCGAGATTGAAAAACATGCATAGCCCCTGATAACTACGTTTCTAACAACATTCACCACATCTAAAACTATAATCAATAAATAATATGCATACAGGCTCCTATTCCTAGCCAATCTCCTAAATTAACTTAAAAGCTATACCTCTGAAGCCAAATAACAAGTTAAAATTATATTATTCATTACAAAGTTATTAAACTTAAATATTATAAAAATTATTATAATATTAATGTAAGTGGTATTATTATTTATATATAATATTTGAAAAAAAAAAAAAAAAGACAAAATCGCCGTGACTTGAACACGAATCAAACTGAAGCTAGTTTTCTCACATCTTTCACCAAACCACGTTCTCTGAATGTCATAACATCTTAACCCCTCGTGAAATATTTACAGTAAATGTTATTATTACTATAAGAAACATATGTTATCAAAAATATTACCAATATCTTATCGTTTAGAGGAAAGTTACACAATGAATTCGATTCATCTTCACTGGGGAATCTCTAGTATTAAAGACTCAATGTTGATGTTTCAGACACCAAGTAGTAACATATGACGTCATTTACTTAAATATTCCCGTGTCTCAAGTCTTTATAACTGGGGTGATTTTCTAACACATAAATAGCAATTCAAAGCGGTACAATAAAAAGATATTTCATATTCATGATTACTGTGTAATACATACTGAGTTTCTCCATACATTTCTTTATAATACTTTAAGTTTAAAATTATGAAATTTACAAGTACATTATAATTAGTATGATACCTTACTAAAAGGTATGGAAATATTTTTTGTTTTGTTTTGCTGTTTACGGATAATAAAATTTAAATTCAAAGTAACAATTTGAAAACTTTAAACTTTGAACAGTCAGACAGTTTGAATAGTTTTAAAAATCTTATATATTTTGATTAAAAAAAAGAAAAAGATGCAGTTTCTCTTTCAGTGATGTCGAGAAAACCCACTTGTAGAGAAATATATATGTAAAAACGGCTCGTTTGGGTTGAGAAAATTTTTTTACGTAGACGATGACCGAAGAAGGTCGAAACGTTGTTCACTCCTCTACGTAAAAAAATTTTCTCAACCCAAACGAGCCGTTTTTACATATGCAGTTTCTCTATAATTTCGCGCTAAGCTACACAGAAGTTATCCATGGTCAGTGTCTCTAATTTTAAAGTGATATATTAGGGGTTGGTTTATTTTGAATTTCGCGCAAAGCTACACGAGAGCTATCTGCGCTAGCCGTCCCTAATTTAGCAGTGTAAGACTAGAGGGAAAGCAGCTAATCATCACCACTCACCGCCAACTCTTGGGCTACTCTTTTACCAACGAATAGTGGGATTGACTATAACATTATAACGCCCCCACGGCTGAAAGGGTGAGCATATTTGGTGCGACGGGGATTCGAACTTGCGACCCTCAGATTACGAGTCGAACGCCTTAACCACCTAGCTATGCCAGGCCTTACTGTATAGGTCTGGAAATCCTCCCTCCTTACTGCCTTCTGCTCTCTAGTGACTTAGCGGTAAGGCTAAGGGCTCAGAGTACTAAAGGCTAGGTTTCGATACTCGTAGTGGACACAGCACAGATAGCCCCTTGTTTAGTTTTGCGCTTAACAACAAATTAGAATACAACCGAAAACAAAAATGTTAGGTGCAAAGTAGTCAGAGATCTACTACTTTCAAGAGAAACTGTACTGGGTGTTGATAAATTCAAATAAAAGTGAGGCATGAACTAGGGCCTTGCGAAGCTTCGAGATTCGATTCAATTCGTTAGCTAGGGCTCCGATTCGATATTTTCAAAGCTACATCACTTCCAATAAAGTTTAGAATTTTTATTTTGATTTAATCTGTATACTTTAGTCCATTTCCTTGTAAGTTCTCTTTATCACAATTTTGTACCTCCTCCTGCATATGTTTAAGCACGTCTTGTTTTTAAAAAGATTTATTTCGTGTCTCGTTCTCAGAAAGATTGAATTTTACACTCATTACTAACTGTGTGCATAGGTACTATACTTAACAAAAGAAGTCATTTTCTATTTGATTTAAGATTTAATTCAGTCTATTCTATTTGATTTGCATATTAAGACATGATTTGAGTAAAAAAAGTTGTGATTCGCAGGATTCAAGTAGGAAGATTGATTAAGGAAAGAATTCTGAACAGATATAATTAAAAATAACATGAAAAATATCATAAATAAATTACAGGTAATACAAGGACCACTGGTAAAAATCGAGACTTCCCACTACATGAACAAAGAAAACTGTTTTTCTGACAGAGAACAAATTAATGATCGGGGATCACTGATTCCATGATCTTGATTTATTCCAAGAGGTTGAACCCAATTTAAAGTGGGGAGCCAATATTCTTTTCTTATCTCTCTATGGGCTTTAGGCTTAAAATTCGTTTCAATGCCGATGAGAGTTGCACCATTAATTGAATGATCACGTTGGTTAAAGTGTTGGACAACAGGAAGATCTTTTTAAGTGTTGATAGAAGATTTATGGTTGTTAAAACGCTCTATAACATTTGTTTTGGAGGCCCGGCATGGCCAGGTGGTTGGGGCACTCGACCTTTCAGCCGTGGTGAGCCTTAACATGTATCGGTCGATCCCACTATTCGTTGGCAAAAGAATAGCCCTAGAGCTGGCGTTTGGTGGTGATGACTAACTGCCTTCCTTCTAGTCTTAAACTGCTAAATTAGGAACGGCTAGCGCAGATAGCCCTCGTGTAGCTTTGCGCGAAAATTCGAACAAACAAGTAGTATTTTGACTTTGTCCTACACACTGGTGATTGTAGCGTTTACACTGTGTGAGGTAAATGATATTTTGTATTGTGTAAGTAACTTCTTTAGAAATTTTAAAATATTTACGGTAACATTTATAGGGAAAAAAGTAAATGGTTTTCATAAACTTTCAGATAGAAAACAAGCTTTATTACATGGATGGTAAACTTTCTCTGATTTGACGTAATTCACTTTTGTATGAACAGGAATAAGTTCAACAATTGTAGTCTTGTTGGAGTCGATGGAGAAGGTCAGGAAATATTTGGTTAAGACGGTCATTTGGTTGTTTTGGTTTGATTTGTTTTGAATTTCAAGCAAAGCTACACGAGGGCTATCTCCGCTAACCTTCCCTAATTTAGCAATGTAAGACTAGAGGGAACGCATCTAGTCATCAGTGGCGATCACTGACCGCCAACTTTTAGGTTAATCTTTTACCAACGAATAATGGAATTGGCTATCACATTATAACGCCCCACTGCTGAAAGGCCGAGCATGTTTGATGTGACGGGAATTCGAACCCGCGACCATCAGACTACGAGTCGAATGCCTTAACCACCTGGCCATGCTGGGCCCATTCGGTTGTAGTAGATGAAAATACTTTTAATTTCTTTTTTTCAGAATGAGTTTAAACTGATAGATAATGCCAAGTGGAATTTTGTTCAAAACTTTACTATTACATTGTTTAAGAATGGTTTGTCGTTGATTAAACGTTGTTAGTTTTCTTAAATCTGTTTATTGATTTTGTCTTTGCCAGTTTTTCTTTGATCATTTAGCGTGTATTTTGAATTTTTACGAGTAATATTTTCAATACTTATAATTTATTTCCCATAATTGTTGTTGTTTGTAACTAAGCACAAAGCTACACAAAGGACTGTCTGTGCTGTGCTCACCACGAGTATCGAAACCCAGTTTTTAGCGATTGTTCTAAGACCGCGGACATATCGCTGTGCTACTGGGGGGCATTTCCAATAATTTCCTTGTTATATTTAAATTATATCTATTTAACATTCCTTTTTAAGACAACCTTCATATCTAATTTTATTTTACTTTATCAACACTCAGCGTACTTTGTCTTGATCGTTTTTAACACAATAAGTTTTTAACCTCTTTATTAATAAAATTTTTGTTTACGGTAGTACTGCACCGCGAATGAGAAACACTTATTACAGTAGCCAGGTGGCGCTCGGCTCGAAATGTGAGGGTCACTGGCTCGAATCTCTGTCACACCAAACATGCTCACCCTTTCAGCTATTGTGACATTAAAATATGACAGTCAATGCCAAATTCGTTAAGTCTTTGTATTTACAACGCTAAAATCAGGGATTCGATACCCATCAGTGGACACAACAGATAGCCTGATGTCGCTTTACTATAAGAATACATACACACATAAAAGAGTATCCCAACTGTTGGTAATGGGTGGTGATGACTAGCTGTTAAGTTAGTGACGGCTAGCGCTGATATCTCTCGTTTAGCTTTGTGCGAAATTCAAAAATAAACAAACAAACAAAAACTAATTACAATACACTGAAAGCTACTCAAACTACTTTCGGATTTTCATGGTAGTCCGTATGACGTCACTTTATCTTACATTTTCCTTTACCCAATCAGTTTGTTTGTTTGTTTCGGAATTTCGCACAAAGCTACTCAAGGGCTATCTGTGCTAGCCGTCCCTAATTTAGCAGTGTAAGACCAGAGGGAAGGCAGCTAGTCATCACCACCCACCGCCAACTCTTGGGCTACTGTTTTACCAACGAAAAGTGGGATTGACCGTCACATTATAATGCTCCCACGGCTGGGAGGGCGAGCATGTTTGGCGCGACTCGGGCGCGAACCCGTGACCCTCAGATTACGAAGCGCACGCCTTACCCAATCATTCCTTGTTCAAAGGAAATATATCAGGTATTGCGGCCTGCATTAAACAGTAATGACGAATGTGATATGTTTTCTATCGTACCAGTGTGATTTTTTGCTAACGTGTTCGAAAAGCTTCGCCAAGTTTAAAGAGTCAACGCTTGAGAAATAAGAGTATTTAAGCGAATCATATGTTTAAAATTATTAAACTGAATTATTAACACTTCTAGCCAGTGTTCGCCCTATTACAGGTGCTGTCAGAGGCGAGTTCGAGTAACAGTGGGATAACAACCATTCTCACACAACAAGTTTGTTTTTTTCTGGACGAAGGAATAGAGACACGAACAGGCTTGTTAGGTCACTGGACCAATTCTGATTGAGCATGTGTGGGAGTTTTTAGGAAAAGCAGTTAGAAACAGACAATCTGTTTCTACGACTGCCCATGAGCTAAGAGCTACCTTCATCAGAAGTAGACTTTGCTGCCCCAGGAAGACATTCGAAATGTAATCATCGAAACAGGGAACAGATGCAGTCAAGTCTTAAAAAATATATAGGAGAGCATACCAGCTACTGAAGACTCATTTTGTTATGTTTGTTTATCTTAATAAATATTTCATTATATATATCTGTGAAGCCACAAATTGCATTTTTTACTTAGCTGTTTTGTTTTTTATAAATGACTTTTAAGACTTGCTTTGTTATTGTTTACCGGTGATATATGTAATAAAGAAGTTTCGTCAATATTAGATCTCTCTCGCTATTTTTTTTTCTTCAAATTTTGAAAACAACAACACATTAAAACTTCAAGATCATTTAATGTTTGTGAGTACTGTAGACAGAACTGTTTCAAGATATAAAATTGAATCAGTCACTGTATTTTCGTGAATATTTGGATCTATGTTAACTGTCGCAGTTGTCTCTTGAGATTGGAAATTGATAGTAAGTTGATCGGACGTTAGAAAGGTTTGAACGTCATTTGTAAGGTAGGCCTGCAACAATTTACAACAGTGTGCAAGTGTTCAATACTGTAGAGACTTCAAAGGATGAAATAAACTAATTATTCACGGTTATTTAGACAAGATGATGTACTATTTTTACGAAATAATTTAAAAGAACAACAAAACAAAACTAGTATCAGAAGTTCGGTGTTAATTTGATGGAAATGAAAAAGAACTTTGAGGACTTGAAATATAAATCTAAGTATTGATGATGACAACCACGGAGTAAAACATTACATAAGATGACGAAATTACTAAGATAAGCACAGGAGGAACTGAACAGAAAATGTTAAGAAAAAAATTGAAAAGTAAAAGAAAACCAAGAAGAAACTTACACAAAGTTAAAATAATATCAGAAGAAAAGGAATGTGAAACCAAAAGAAGGTTAAGTAGAAATGTACAGAAATTAAAAGACAAACACGAAGAAATAATAGAGAAATCAAACGCCAATTGTTTATAATTAAGCACAAAGCTACATAATGCGCTGTTGTGCTCTGTCCACAGGAGGCATCGAAACCCAGATTCTATCGTTGTAAGTCCGCAGATATACCGCTGTACCATTGGAGAGCCAATCAAAGGTCAAGAAGAAAGAGATAGAAAAAAATAAGAACAAGAAAAATGAGAAAACTGAGAGAACAAGAATTTTTTGAAAGAGCTAAAATAAAGAGATGTACTGTTTAAAGAAGACTGAAAAATAATAACAAATCTAATTGAAGAGAAGATCGATGACGCTGTAGATGAAGTACTTAAGGATTACATCAGGAAGTTTGAAGAAGTTCGAGACGAGATCTAAAAAATCAAAAGTGAAATAGAAATGAATATCAACGAAAGAATAAAGCATCTAAAAACAAATTATGAAATGTATAGACTTAACCAGTCACACTTCTTTTCTGTGTCGATACAAAAGAGTCAACCACAAACACCATCTAGTACTAGATATGGAATAGCAAATTGTATTAGGTCCACACCTATTACCAGTACTGCTGTGCCACCTGTTACTGAAGGACTTTTCTGGACTATTCCAGCCATTACATTACCAAAACCAATTTAAGAACTTCGCTGGTCATCAATTAAAAATTGACCAATCGAGAAACCAATGGACTCTATGAGAAGATTTCATGGGAGGCATAACAAGCTTACTTTACAATAACTCCCAGAGTGAACAGGTGAAACAAGAGAACAACAAGACATTCCTCACGCTGCACATCTAAAAGGATTAGCTTTGATAACAATCAGTAACCTTCCACCTGAAAGTCATAACAGTTATCAAGAATAGACAGTCACCTTATCCAGCAAGGTCACATCAGAAAGAAGTGTCAAGATCAAAGTTCTGGAGCAAGGTATGGAGGAAAGAAGAAACATTATGGATCTCGTTTAAGAGTTTAAAAAAGGTTGTCAATTACACTGCACAACAATTTTTTTTGAAAAGTTTTTGCTGATTGTGATAGGTACCTGGTGGGTATGCACAAATATAGTTTTGGTTTTGCTTCATCATTTAGGAACTCTGAGAAATAGACAGTTAACTGTTTACCGGCAATAACGTATTTAATTGTGTTTATGTTTCTAATACGCTATTAAGTTCAACATAATTAAAAGTGTTTTGCTCCTGATTTTCGTTTGTATTCAATGTCCGGTGCATCACGTTGCAAGTGTCCAACAGTAGCCAGCAAGCATTGACGGATTCCGGTTGCCCTGATATCGTTTTTCCATTGTAACAATGTCTTGGTGAAACTGAAGTTTTCGATGAAACGGTACGTGATGGGCAAATTTGGATGTAATTTTCGTGATGAGCAGCCAAAAATCTATACGGAACACCCAACAGTGTTCAAGAAGCAAAAACGTTGTTGTGCAGTGTGATCTGTACTAATACTCGTCGTGAACTGGTAGGTTATTGGTGCGTGAGAAATTTTTAAATGTCATAAAGACAATGATTTGAAAATTAGACTGAAAAAATGCAAGCACGCATCGTGAAAGGATGTAGTTGCGATGAAAATAGAATCCACTAAGTTCGCAGATAAAATTAAAGACACTTTCAATCGTGCGATCATTAGATTGAGTAACAAAAAACATTAAATCATATTAAGGAACTTTAGAAGGACTAAAAGGAACAGTTAAACAGCTAGTTACTCAGAAAGGAAAATAAGTAAAAAAAAACAGTAGGTGTTTCAAGCATAACTCGAAGGGACATATTACCAGGTACTTCAGGCAAAGTCCTGTTTGAAATAAGAACCCTCTGAAAGGTTACTAGGAAGAGGTAACATCTATATAATATATATATATATATATATATATATATATATATATATATATATATATGTAAAGAACCTAGCCATTAAAGCTGAGACTGTAAGAAATGAACAACTGTTATTAATCTCAGGAGGCTCAAACAAATGAAAGGATAACAAAAAACTAACCAGATATAGAAAAAAAAAAAAAAACGGGAACCAGACGGATCTATGAAACAAAGTTCAGATGAGTATAAAAGTAGACAAGAAGAACATTACTGGCGAAAAATTGGTCATCTGCTATTGAGCTCTCTAAAGCAGAAATATTGTAGTATGCCAATTAAAACTGGTTCAACAGCTACAATTGTTCTTTCCAGTTTGTTAATAAAAGTTGGAAAGTTGTGTCCAGGGGTGAAGATAGAATAGTGACTGATGAAAGAAACAGGTGGATATAAAGTTCCAACAAAAGAAAAACTGGAAATTGCCCTTACTGTAGGAAGCTTCTCTATAAGTTATTTTGTGTGAATAACTAACATTAAGGAAGAGTGCATATTGATAGCAGCTTTCACAATGAAGCATGAATGTGAGGCTAGGCTAGCTTTACATCAACATCTGCTGTAAACTTCTTAACGATGCTAGGACTACTTGTCTGGTAGCCATTTCTTATTCCATTCTTTTAAGTCACATACACGGCCTTTTTCTTGCTTCCACTTTCTTTTCTTTCACACATAAAGTGTTTTTGATTAGGTGTAATACGCAGTAGTTTCTCACTTTGGTAAATAGACTATACTATTTCCTAAGACCTCTAGAGCTCAGTTGTAATATATTTTAATTGTACGAGATTAATTTTGAAGCTTTTTTAAAATGCTAATCCGAGGCATTCAGTCTGAAGCATAACCCACGTTTACATCTGTAAAAAATAATTGAAGGTAATAATATGAAGTCTAACACGATATGGTATCACGGCTGATGACAAACTTTCGAATATAATATACAGTATATTGTCAGTAATGTTGTCAACCAAGGTTTGAAAGTTAGTGTGTGTCACTTCAGTAAACGCTGTCATGTAAAGAACACCAACCACAATAATACTGTCAACCAGTGTTTGAAAATGTATGATATCAGTGTTGTTTTTTTGTTTTGTTGTTGTTATTTTTTTTGTATTACGCACAAAGATACACAAAGAGGCATCTATGCCCCGCTCAGCACGGGTATTGAAACCCAGTTTCTAGCAGTTTAAGTCCGCATAATATCAATGTGCAACTAGAGGGCGTCACATCAGTGAATGTGATGATATTAAGCAAGAAAGGAAGAGCCGTTACGTCCGCTTTGATCTTTCTTTTTTTCTGACCGTCATGCAAGTAGGGAAATAAATATCGTTTGTTTGTTCTGAAGTTAAGCGCAAAGCTACACAATGGGCTATCTGTGCTCTGCCCACTACGGGTATGGAAACCTGGTTTCTAACGTTGTATGTCCGCAGCCATGCTGGTGTGCCACTGGGTAAGGGGGCCAAAATTTAAAACAATTTTTACTCAGAAAATGAATGTGCCACTACTGGGATTAATAAGTTTTATATCATGGGTATATTTTGACAATTGATTTGTTCGCTTAATAAGGATAACCTACGTTACTTACACAGAAACAAAGTATAGGATAATTTGTTTTCTCAAAACTGGAATGCCAATATGAAAGTCATCAGATCGCTATGATAAGTAAACTGAATAATTATTTACGATCTGAATTATGCGTAAACATACATTTTAAAAGAGGGAACACGTGGTATCGTCTGCTTTACAAATCTCCGCTTTTTGTTTTGAATTTCGCGCAAAGCTACACGAGAGCTATCTGTGCTAGCCGTCCATAATTTTGCAATGTAAGACTAGAGGGAAGATAGCTAGTCATCACCACCCATCTACTCTTTTACCAACGAATAGTGGGATTGACCATCACATTATAAAGCCTCCATGGCTGAAAGGGTAAGCATGTTTTGTGTAACTGGGATTCGAACCCGCGACCCTCAGATTATGAGCGAAGTGCCTTAACCACCTGGCCATACGGGCTCACACTTTTAATTCACAAAAAAGTAAAAAAGCTATTTTATTTCTTCATTCTATGCTTTTCTTCAGTGTGTAACTTAATGAAGCTATTATTTTTCATTGTGTTTAATTCAAGATGATTGAATGGTTCTATCACTGTATTTTGTAAGAGAAGACTTGATGGATTCAGATTTTAATTTATTAATTATAATAATCGCAGGAAGTATTTTATAAACAGGAATTAGATTATGGTTTAATAACATTTCCACTGGTATGTTTTTTTTTTTAAATTATTAAACGGCATAAACTATTGCAGAAAACATTGAAATTTCGCGCAGACTTATGTTGGCACAGAATTTACCAAACAGATTGTGCCAAAAATAAACTGCTGATTCGTTCCATACAGATTGCTGGGGTCTTTTGACTCGTGCAAGAAAAACTCAGAGTGAAGTACAGAAGTTTAGAGAGGGTAGGAGTTGGATTGTTCCTTTTGATCCCTTCTAGTTAGCTTCCATTTAACAGTCCAATACTGAAAGCGGTAAGTTAAACGATTGTAAGTATCATTTGATAAGTAAAAACAAGAAAAAATTGAGAATATGGTGATAGAAGTGGAAGAAGAAGCTGTTTGATTAACAGTGCTTTTATTTTCAAGGACATACGAGAAAAATAATGTAAGAGTGTCTCTTTTCTTATAATAAGGGCTATCTGCTGGGTTCACCGAGAGGAATCAAACCCCACATTTTAATATTGTAAATCACTGTGCGCGTGGATTTTGAATAAATATTTGTAGTTTTTTTTTATTTCATGTTTTAATCTTCATCTATTTTAGTCTCTCTAAACATTCGTGCTGTATATACATCAGAACACAAATGCTCTATCTTTCTGCAAGCTCCAGTACTAGGACACTGATTTTGATGGTTTGTTTCAGACATTAGCTCAAAACTGAGTAAGCGATATCCACGACAGAAGTCCCTAGTTTTGAACCGATAAACAGCACCCTTTGCCTACTCTAATACTATACTGGGATTTTAATGTCATTCTTGTAACGCACCATAACTCCACAATATGGAGCATGATTTTATAGCAAGGTACGTGAACCACGGAAATCGTATTCACAGTCCGGCATGCTGACAAACAGGACACACCTGTCGCCTTTAGTAACGTGTGAAACCATCGCTAGTCTACTACAAAATTAATAAGTGTAAAACCTTATTATCGCCGTAACTTCCTTATAATATTTATCTTTGTCATAAATACGCCACTTTCTAACACCCTCTTTATAAACAAATGCTGAATGTCCATCTTATGATGGTAAATAATGATTAATTCTTTTTCTCAAAATTGTATCTAAATAAATATTCCATTAACATGTTTTATAAAAATTGATAATAATCTAGTAACAATATAGATATGGGAAATGACTATCCTATTTCTAGTATTTCACGAAAACAACGTTTTTAATTGTATATTTGATCATCTCCTTTAGCCCTTCGACTCGTAATCTGAGGGTCGCGGGTTCGAATCCCTGTCACACCAAATTTGCTCCGAGTAAAAGAGTACTCCAAAAGTTGAGGGTGGGTGGTGATGAGTAGCTGCCTTCCCTCTAGTCTTACATTGCAAAATTAGGAACAGTTAGCGCAGATAACCCTCGTGTAGCTTTGAGCGAAATTCAAAACAAAACAAAAAAACCTTTAACTCTCCAGTGGCACAGCGGTACGTCTGCGGACTCACACCACTAGAAACCTTGTGTCGATATCTACGATGGGCAAAGCCTAGAGAGCCCCTTGTATAGCTTTGCGATTAATTCCAAACGAACAAATAAAAAAATCTCCTTTAAGTATTGATTGATTAGCGTTTTAGCTTTTGTGTGCTTTTTTAAGTGGTGTTGAAACGACGAAAATTATTATACATTGAAATACGCGAAAAATGAACTTTTAAAGACGTATTCCTACTTGGCCAACTGTATGACCCTGCAAATAATTAATTGTGATAACAAAAGTAGTGCATTTTATTTTGAATTTCGAGGTTCTTCTATTAATCTGTCTTCCTGGTTTTAGCTCTGCTAGCATGCTGAGCTAAATAAGTGTGGTTTAATTAGGGTATTTTAAAAATTGAAATGTGCTGCGGGTAAAACAAAATTGTAGCCGAAGGTTCCATCTAGATAAAATTTGGTTATGTTACATCAATACGTTTTCGTGAGACTAAACAGACGTAATGGGGAATTGTACCCAATGATTATGATTTTTGAGAGTCAGAAAACTGGGATGTTTGTTTAATTATTAAGGTTTCAAATACAATACAGAGAAGACCAAGCATATTGTGATTTTATTGCTCATCACAATATCTACAAACCTTAAATCTAATTATATACCCAAAGTAGCGCATTGTCCATTTTGTATATAGATATATAGTTGGAAGAATCATAAAAAAGAGAAAATTGATTGTCGCGACAGAAAGCGCCGTTGTTTGGTGGAAGTTGTATGTCGGTTTGTGTTGTAATGGCCAACATATCAACGTGACAAACGAACGGCTTTTCTTCCTTATACAGTAGATTTACTCTAGGAAGATGTGAAAGAGCAAACCACAGGCAGTAACGCTAAAATTCTTATCCTTGCAAACAGTCAGAACTTCAAATTGGATTTCCTGGAAGATGATTCACAGTTTCGGTTGTTAAAGAGCGATGATTTCATTGACTTCATCATCAGTTACTGTTAAAAGTTAAACATTTTTTTAAAATGTACACAGAATTTCCCCATTCTCGAAAGAAAAAATAATTTATGTGACAAAACTGTACTTTACTTTAAATGGTAAATATGACCATGCCTGGTTATGACACTTGTTATGTACTTGTGAAAAGTTTCATTTACATATCGTTTATATGCCTTCCGTTTTCTGGTTCATAGAACATAACTTTAGTTCACTTAGGAAAATCCTGGCTTTTTTGTTTAATTATTAAAGTTTAAAATACTTATTAAGACAAAACTGGGCTTTTAAGAAAAATCCTTGACACTCGTGTAATGTTCCATGATAAAAAAAACTCACAGTTGCTTCTAAAAAACAATTATTTTATACACAATTCTAAAAATAAGGTAGTTTCTAGTCTCAAAAATACAATAACTTACTACACAAAATTAAAATAACTTAAAAAAACAACAAACAAAAACGATGAGACTAGGAAACACTCATACTTTGTTTTTGAATTTCGCACAAAGTTACTCGAGGACCAACTGCGCTAGCCGTCCTTAATTTAGCAGTGTAAGATTACAGGAAAGGCAGCTAGTCATCACCACCCACCGCCAACT
The DNA here is from genome assembly GCF_004210375.1 of Tachypleus tridentatus. NCBI lineage: Eukaryota > Metazoa > Arthropoda > Merostomata > Xiphosura > Limulidae > Tachypleus > Tachypleus tridentatus. Next base: position 186,181,829 of record NC_134831.1, read on the forward strand.
CTTGGGCTACTCTTTTACTAACGAATAGTGGGATTGATCGTCACATTATAATGCTCCCACGGCTGAAAGGGCGAGCATGTTTGGCGCGACCGAGATGCGAACCCGCGACCCTCAGATTACGAATCACACGCCTTAACACGCTTGGCTATACCGGGCTCAACACTCATACACTCTACATGTTTCAACGTATACCAATGCGCCATCTTCATGAGTGTTAAGTGTTACAGAAGTAACCCTTATTTATACAATTACCAGACGACTAATTTACATATTAAATAATTTCACGCCACTTATTAACAACATTTTCACCAGGTCCATCATCCTTATTTAATCGTTTTTTTTAATGTGAGTTTTTTATAAATACTGGCTTTTTTGTTTAATTATTATGGTTTCAAACACTATTGTAGACAAGACCTTGCATGTTTGTTTAATTATTACGGTTTTAAACACGACTTACTGTTTACCTACATAAGACAATATAAATAATGTAACAATGGAGATAACGAATAATCCAAGTCTGATTATCTTGAACAGAATGTTTTCAAAGCAACAGTAGAATTATTATAAATTTGGGAGTAAACTCGAATGAGAAATGCTTTTAAAAACTCACGTAATGTTGACGGGAGAAGTCAGAAGCACGTATTTTTAAAACCAACTTATATTATACAGTGTGGTTAAATAACTATATATTTTTGAAGGCTAATACAAGGTACAGTGTAAAATTATTTAATTCATACCTTCTATCCAACTACAATGTTTCTCAAGGAATAATTGTATATTTGAAGAGGTTTTTATACGTCTTTCTTTGAGGCATAAGCCTCGCAGGGAGAACTGTTGTACATAGTTCATTTAATGTTTATTGAACGTATTACAATTAGGAAGTTTTTAGGGTTAGCCAGAGATATATTATTGTGTATTATTTTAGCAATTCAAGTAAGGCTTACCAAATTAAATTATAAATTATATTATCATATATATATACACACATAAATATAAATGTAAATAGATGTGTTAGTTTCTAAACCTAAAGATAGATCTAACTCCGCACAGAAAATATAGTTTCCCCTGTTGAATCTATTTTAGACTTAAGCCCATTTACTGCCTCTTTTGTAATTTTTTCGAGGGGGTGGAGAGGGAAAAGTTTAGATGATAAGAGCGTAGAAGTATCAGTTTAATTTTGTAACTTCTGAAGAACGTGATTCACGTGCAGAACTAAAGACTCGTATTCTTGCACATGTGTTTGTGTACGACTTTCCTTTGTTTGTGAATATTGGAATTATGTTAAATGCATTCATTTAACATGTTCTACTTTTTACTTTGATCGTTCAAAAATGCAAATAATATTAAACCTTAGGTTTTTCGAAGTTTTATCGATTAAATAAATTCCATAATTTTCAAAAGGTTTTTGTTTGATTAGTTGGTTGAATACAAAATTTACCAGTATAATATTTTTTGCCTTTTTTTTAACCTCAGAAATATTTAAATTGTCATGTTTAAACGTTGTAGAGTGGGATGGTGTGAACTTTTCAGGATGCCATTTTACAATTTTTGAGCGTTGTCCACATTACGTAGATTCTTTGTGCTATTAAGTTTCCGCGTCGCGCTAAACATGCTCGCCCTCCCAGCCGTGGGGGTGTATAATGTGACGGTCAATCCCACTTTTCGTTGGTAAAAGAGTAGCCCAAGAGTTGGCGGTGGGTGGTGATGACTAGCTGCCTTCCCTCTAGTCTTACACTGCTAAATTAGGGACGGCTAGCACAGATAGCCCTCGAGTAGCTTTGTGCGAAATTCCACAACAAACAAACAAACAAGCTATTAAGTTTAAAACTTTAGTAAGTTTTCCTTTGCGCGAAATTCAAAACAAACCCAACCTCGTGGTGGAAGCTTTCAGAAGGCTTGATAAGCAAAGGTGATTATTTTTATTTTTCCTGAATTCGAAAAACAAACAAACAAACCAAAACATGACGTTTTTTCCCCATATCTACCTTTATAAATATTAACATAGAAACACCTTTTAAAAGTACGATACATTTCAAAAGTATTAAACTGAATAAATGTTATTCTGTTTCAGTCACTTATTACAGTTGTCTTGTCAATGAAGAATTAACGTAAATATTTTTTACACAGGGGCTGTGACGTCTGGTTAAAGTTCTAACTATAAATCCCAGCCATATATGTTATGAGAAGCCAGAATGGATATTTTGTAATTGCAGTGACAAACTTGACTTGTACCTCGAAAATCTCAGCCATTCGTAAAACTGGCACTGCTACTAAAATGAATGACTATAAATTTAGGTTAACTTTAAGACCCTTTTGGAGCTCTCATTGCAGTGTTGGTCCCCCATATTCAGATATGAGTGTTAAGTGTTGAAGAATGTTGGCGATGTGTTATTTACTGCTCCGATCGTAAGCATGACGTTACTTTCTGTTACGCGGTGAGGGTGTAATGACAATACTGGATAAGTACTTGCTTGTTTTTGAATTTCGCGCAAAGCTACATAAGGACTGTCTGCGTTAGCCGTCCCTAATTTAGCTATGTAAGACTAGAGTGAAGGCAGCTACTCATCACCACCCACCGCCAACTCTTGGGCTACTCTTTTACCAACAAATAGTGGGATTGACCGTAACTTTATAATGCACCCACGATTGAAAGGACGAACATGTTTTGTATGACGGGGATTCGAACCCGCAACCCTCAGATTACGAGTTGAGTGCCTTTACCACGTGGCCACGAACTTGCCATAACGACATATTTACTTGTGAACTGTAGAACAGTTTTGTACCACTCGTTATTTAACCTCCTGTTTGTTTGTTTTGAATTTCGCGCAAAGCTACACCAGGGCTATCTGCTCAACCGCCTGTAATAACGTGTTATTTTATCATCTAAACAAACACAAGACCTGGGCGTGGCTTAGAGTATTCACGAAACTAGTAGGGTATATTTAGGATATCCAATCATATGTTTTCTTTATGCTATTTGCTTAAGGAAAATATTCATGAAGTCATCGAAAAACAAAACGAGAACCAACATCTGCATAAAGAAAAAGTAACCAGATTACGATAATTTAAATAACTGTTCGTTTATCTTGGAATCTTGCCAAGAGTTGTAGTCACGTGTATTTGTTGTTATTCCCAACCGATTCTCAGTGAACAGAGAAAGTTAAACAAGGAAACATAAATATGAAGTCTGAAACTTGTATTTGACGACGGTTCACATTTACTGATATTTTTTATGATAAACACGAAGAAGCGAATAAAACTGGTTTATATTTTTCAAAACGAGACAGCAAAATAATAGTTTTAAATTTGAACTTACTATCACGGAACAGTCAATTCACAATAATTTATATACTACGTTTATAATGCAAGTTTAAAGGTTCCTGTTTAAAACATGATAACCAAATTCAAGAAAAGTACAAGACAACACCAATCAACTGCCTTAATTAATATATTTATACGATATAATGTTTGATGAGTACAGCCTTGTAACTCATGCACTCTTAACACTATCCCTATTTGAAGGTTCTTTGATAGGACAGAGGTAAGTTTATGGACTTGCAACGATAAAATCAGGGGTTCGATATCCTTCGATGAATATAGTAGATAGCCCAATGTGGCTTTATTTTATAACAATTTTATTTAAATTAATTAAGCTACTGACCCTAGAGTTATATTTTTGATATTATTTTGTTCCATATTATACTTAAAATATAATAAAGTCAATGTTTTTTTAAGAATAGGTTTGCTATATATTCTAGAACAAACTGAGAGGAGGACTTGATAATACGAAATGTATTCGTCTACATTCTCCATGAACTAGGACTTCAAAACAATCTCTGATACTCTTTGAAAATGATTGTTATACATTTATTAATGAGGTTGTTTTTAAAAGTTGGCCAATTGACTAAAATGTCTCACGTTTTTATGCATACAAATAATATTTGACCGGCATGGCCACTTGGTTAGGGGCGCTCGACTCCTAAGTTGAGGGCCGTGGGTTCGAATCCTTATCACACCAGACATGATCGCCCCTTCAGTTATGGGGCGTTATAATGTGTTGATCAATCTCACTATTGGTTGGTAAAAGAGTAGCCCATGAGTTGGTGGTGGGTAGTGATGACTAGGTGCCTTCACTCTAGTCTAACAGCGCTAAATTATGGACGGCTGGGGCAGATATCCCTCGTGTAGCTTTGCGCGAAATTCAAAAAACAAACAATATTCATATCTAAAGAAAAGCAAGTTAAGATAATGAACAAAGCAAGCCAAAATATTTTAATACATAAAGAACTGTATTAGTGAGTAATGTACATTATTTTTTTATTTGTTAATTGTAAACCAAGAGGGGGCCTGGCATGACCAAGCGCGTAAGGCGTACGACTCGTAATCCGAGGGTCGTGGGTTCGCGCCCGCGTCGCGCTAAACATGCTCGCCCTCCCAGCCGTGGGTGTGTATAATGTTACGGTCAATCCCACTATTCGTTGGTAAAAGAGTAGCCCAAGAGTTGGCGGTGGGTGGTGATGACTAGCTGCTTTCCCTCTAGTCTTACACTGCTAAATTAGGGACGGCTAGCACAGATAGCCCTCGAGTAGCTTTGTGCGAAATTCCAAAACAAACTTACCAAACAAAATTGTAAACCAAGATAAATGTGTTAAAGTAAGAAACGATGGTTACAATTTGGTGAGAGTAACTGAACATTGACATTATGATATTAAAAACTGGTGATAAAAATAAGCTTGCTAGATCAACACATCAAAGAAACTATCATTAGTTTAACCGAATTTACATAATATATTGACTAGGGCCACTTCAATCATTTTAAAACAATAACAAATGCTTTAAAACACCGAATCATTAGTTGGGTACCCTCGCGAGTAACGGTATTTTCGGTCGTAATCCCAATAATATCGAAAGAGATTCGACTACGAAGAATTAGGTTATACATAAATACACTAAATTAACAATATGAAATGATCTTCATAATAGAAAAATATTTTATATTATTATAAACACTATATAAGCAATTCTAATATAACTAGTCAGAGAGATTTAATATTCTTAAGGGTTAAATTTAGTATGACATACCCTTAAATAACGTAATCAGAAACACGAAAATAATACCGTAAGTATAAAAAAAATGTCCACTTATAAAACGTGAAGCACCCATCACCTGCTAGTGAACGATCCACTCAGGTAAACAACACAAGAAAGTCGTATGAAAATCCACGTGTTTTTTTTACCATCGACACAGTTAAACAACAAAAGAAAAATGTAGGATAAACTTGCAGATACGGAGACATATGTTAAACATAAACAATTTAAACCTTTTCCATTTAATCATGGGGAAGCCCCTATATCTTCAAACGAAACACGTTATTAAATTTTAGAAACTTTTCCCACATTGTTTTTTTTTTTTTTATAAAATATATGTAGCTAGAGATCTAATAATCATTATGCTCTCATGATATAATTCTTTAGACCTACAGTTCCCATACAATAATAAAGATGAACTTCAAACTGGTAAAATACAATTTCTCGAACATTTCTAGTTGTGCTGAGAAGTAGCTTATTATAGATTTGTTTGTTTTTGAATTTCGCACAAAGCTACACCAGGGCTATTTACGCTAGCCGTCCCTAATTAGGAGTCGAGTGCCTTAACCACCTAGCCATTCTGGCCCAGGCGTTAAGAGAGTTTTATTCAAGATTTTTGTTTGGAAAATTTCGTTGACATTCCAGAATAACTAAAAACAACAGATTAGTAGGTAGTGTTTAGTCTGAACAGTTTTTTTTTTTTTTTTTTTTTACAGAATAACATATCTTATTTTAGCTGTTGATCAAGTCCTCCGACCGACAATGAACTCAATCACTTCGACTCCATACGAACGACATTCCGCTGATGCCGACCTCTGCAGTTCATCTTCCGTCAGAGAAAAACAAAAGAAACAAGGTGCTCCTAGAGATAAAGGAGAAAATTCCGACAGAAAACGAATACAGTGTCATCAGAAAGTTGAACAGGCGGCAAATGAAATAAAAAGTGAACATGAAAGAAGTTCCGACATTGTTCGCCAAAGGGACATTCTTGTGAAACATTTTGAAAAAGAGCTTCAAAGATTGATGCGCGAGAAAGAAGAGGGGATTCGAAAAGCCCAGAGTGAAACTCGCCGTCTTCGAGAGGAACTCACTGCGCAGGTTCGAGATGCCGAACGTAGGGCTGGTCATCGCGCACAAGATGGCGCTAACCAAGGGGACACCAAACGATTGATTCAAGAGGTATACGACCTGCGAGAGGTGAAGCGCCGTCTGGAGGAAAATCTGAAAGATGCGATGGAAGCAGATCGTCGAAAAGCAAGTGATCTCAGACGAGTTCACGAGAAGTATGATTCGAAAATGAGAAAAATCCGGAAAGAATCAGAAGGGGAAGTAAGAAAGCTGGTAAGTTGTGTTCATACACTTGATACATGCAGGCAAATTGGAATTGGTTGTTTCATGTGAAGGACGAAAACAAAATTAAAAATGTTTGCTAAACATATTTTCATTTCAATATTCAAATGGTTTGATTAAAGATAATAATACTGATCGTCAGGTACAATAAAAGTTTAATTTACATCTGTAAGTTTACTTAAAAATGGGTAAGTACACAATCTGTTTTTGGTTTTTTTCGACAGTTAGTAAACCAAATATATTTTAGTTCACTTCGAAAGCTCCAAAGTTATTATATTTGTCGTGATCTGTTCATTCGTGTTTAGCTTATGCGATGCATTGTGAATGAATAACCGAGATTCTCATAAAGTGTTAACATTTTCTAGATGTTCTTCTACAAGTTTTTTTTTCCCCTCTCGAAGCAAGAATATATCGTTCAATTATAGCACCCTTTGGAAAGTGTCCCCTTTCTTTTCTCGTAAATCCTTCTTACCTAAATACAGAGGTTGAATATATTATATCAAAACGAATATAAAGCTACACCACGTAGTTACAATACATGTTGCCCCTCATGGCCATGCTCCATCTAACGAATGGTCATTTTCAACGTAATTTCCATCGTAACAAACTTCATCGTAAATCGGACATGTCCAAAACACATCATTTTTCTCTATTTCTTTTCCGTAATTCGAAGGCGACAGTTTGCCAGCGCATCATCACACAGAAATCTATATAGACTTAGTCTGGCAACCTAACTTGTACGTCTTCGTATGGAATACCTTTCATTTCTGTTTCATTCTCTAGCCACAACGATAGAACTGATATGTTACAGAAACAACTTGTGTTACTTTTATAGAGGGAAATCGTTTTTGTTTGTATTGAATAATATTGCCTAAAGACATGGACGGTTATTACCTCTGACCTATCTATTCGTGAATTCTCACCTGTAACAAAATTACAGGTGGAGCACGAATTTGCTCCAAGTCTCTTACTTTATGGATCTGATACTCCAAATTAATCCATATATTTATGTTTTTCATTACCATTAAACGTAAGATATGCCACTGTGTTAAAAATTCCAAATCCTCGATTTGAATGTACGAATATTTTACGTCGGAAATGACTGTTGTATACCCTTCTCAAAACTAACAACTTTCGATGGCATCACAGAACCTGCGAAACGTCAAACGTTTCAAAATATAGTTGATTTATGCCGTTCCTCCGCCACATTATATTGACTGAAGTGTCACCACTACAATTCGCTATTTACTCTATTCTGAACACAGTGTCACCACTACCATTCGCTATTTACTCCATTCTGAACATAGTGTCATCATTACCATTCGCTATTTACTCCATTCTGAACATAGTGTCACCACTACCATTCGCTATATACTCAATTCTGAACATAGTGTCACCACTACCATTCGCTATATACTCAATTCTGAACATAGTGTCACCACTACCATTCGCTATTTACTCCATTCTGATGATAGTGTCACCACTATCATTCGCTATTTACTCCATTCTGAAAATAGTGTCATCATTACAATTCGCTATTTACTCCATTCTGAACATAGTGTCACCACTACCATTCGTTATATACTCAATTCTGAACATAGTGTCACCACTACCATTCGCTATTTACTCCATTCTGAACATAGTGTCACCACTACCATTCGCTATTTACTCCATCATTCTGAACACAGTGTCACCACTACCATTCGCTATTTACTCCATCATTCTGAACACAGTGTCATCATTACCATTCGCTATTTACTCCATTCTGATGATAGTGTCACCACTACCATTCGCTATTTACTCCATTCTGAACATAGTTTCATTATTACCATTCGCTATTTACTCCATTCTGAACGGCTCAGCATGGCTGGCGTGTTAAGGCTTGCGACTCGTACTCTGAGGGTCGTGGGTTCGAATCCCAGTCGCACCAAACATGCTCGCCCTTCCACTCGTTGGGGCGTTATAAAGTAATGGTCAATCCCACTATTTGTTGGTAAAGAGTAGCCCAAGAGTTGGCGGTGAGTGGTGATGACTAGCTGCCTTCCCTCTAGTTTTACACTGCTAAATTAGGGACGGTAATCGCAGATAGTCCTATTAAAAAAAATTTCGAGGATCGTTTGAAATACTATGAAAACAACACACTGAACTGACTTTTTCATAAATCAAACATGTTTTATGTAAGGTTTATGGTCTCCTCCTCTCCCACGTTACTCAGCGGTAAGATAAAGTTAAGGAATTTGATACAAAAGAAACAGATGAGGTATGTGCGACGTCAGTCTTACAATTATTAAGTGCAGTAGATATTGTTATTAGGAAACTTTATTCTAAGAGACCTGTACAAATTATGCTTTAAAATATTTATACCTCATATTCTCTACATTAGAAAAAGAAACCATACAAGGCCGAAGGTCACTATTAACTAGCTAAACATGACAAATCACAACATGTCCTCCAGAATCCACCAGGATACTATAAAGATTTGCAACATATTATGTATTATGACTGAAGACGAAATACTTTTTCAACGTCGTACTTTACGCTTGTTTTAAGGAGCAGATTGGGGGCCTAAAACGTCCCAGACAATACTGAAAAAAATCAGGATAAAATATAGGATAAGATATGTAAAACAGGTTAGTCAGTAGCACCAGGATCGTATAACCAGGTTATCCCCTCACTGGTCCATGTGTCAACAGCCCACCAGGATTTTGCACAGTGTCCCGGTGCTTTGCTCGTGTCTTTTTATAACAGGCACTTGCCGTCCATTCAGTTTACTTATCAACTCATTATTTCCTTTTCAGAATGGATTTGGTAACTTGACGTTATTTCTATTGGTATTTTCTTGGTCATCGTTTAGTTAAGGGTCGATACTGGAGTTAGAACTGACCATAACTTCGTGTCAAAAACAAAACAAAGGTCATGTGAATTACGTAAGAAACAGGATAAACAATTCTTTACCGTTTATGTACATAATTATAAACAAAAACTAGATTTTATATAAACATACACAAAATTATTATTCTACTATTTTCTGACCAACAAAACTAAGAAAGCTCAAAGCAGTGAGCCCTTTAAAAATAAAACCGAAAGTTACAGTTAATTTAAGGTTGTTATTGAGATGAAAATATTTAAAATGAACTAAAATAATCATGAAGTGGCTTGGAGCTGAAAGAGTCGATAGAAATCTATCAGCAGATGATATTTGATAACATAAGATTACTTCTAAGTTTAAACCGCAATTTATACAAAACAATAATTTGCTTTAATTAGAATTAAACGTTGGTGCAGAAAGGTGGTAATAGATGGCGCTAAAATGTCGTATAACAAATACTTTGTATTACAGTTGGTTATCGCAGTCCAATGGCTGATGCGCAGAATTGTAAAAGCCGTAATCTACTACAGTTAGGCAAGATTAGTTGATAAAACAATTATTTTTTGCGCGAGTATTCTAGACGTTTTCGTCTTTTATCGTATTTTGTACAAATTCATTATCGATAGTAAATTCAATGTTAAAGGGTTTACTTTTTTCAAATTGATGGTATACTGCAATACCGTATATTGTATCCAGTAACAGTTTCAGATAAACAACATTAAGAATGTACCTCGATCATCCAAAATTCCCGGTTTCATTTCATACTGGACAGCTTTGGGACGTTGTCTGAAAAACTGAAAGAACACACACTCAAAATATCACAACACATGTAGTTGCTTTACTAAAAGACAGGTTCTACGCCATTACATGTGAACCCAAGGTTGGTTGGTGGTTAATTTATGTTTTTGTTTACTTGTTTTATGCTAAGCACAAAACTACACAATGGACTAGCTGTGATGTGCCAACAACGGTTATTGAAACCCAGTTTTTAGCATTATAAGCCTTTAGACTTACCGCTGAGAGTCCAGACTGAGATGTGATTAAAGCCAAATATGGGCCCATTCTCTTCTTAATTAAGAGCGGGAGCCCGGCATGGCCAGGTGGTTAGAGTGCTCGACTCGTAATCTGAGGGTCTTAGGTTTGAATTACCCTCACACAGAACATGCTCACACTTTTACCCATGGAGGCGTTACAAAAGTACTGTCAACCCCACTATTTATTGGTAAAAGAGTTGGCGGTGGGTTGTGATTACTAGCTGCCTTCCTTCTAGTCTTACACTGCTAGATTAGCGACGGCTAGCGCAGATAGCCTTCGTGTAGCTTTGCACGAAATTAAAAACAAAATTTGGTAAGTATGGTTAAGTCTGATTTGATCATGGAATTAGTAAAATATTGTGTGTGTATATATATATATAAGGAAAGTTTACTATTCTCAGAATGCCCTAAATTGTCACTACATCCGTCTTCCACATAAGGTTTTTCGCATTTTCTCGCCATTGGTGTTTGGTTCTTGTAGACCTAAAAGGATCAGGTGCAAATGAACTTTTCCTGCCCCCTAGTAGATGGTAAACGTCTCAGAAGAATTTTAATTTAAATACTACATGAGTTTCAGAATATCCCGCATTTACTCTGATCCACTTTTAGGGTATCCAAATAAGAAGTGAAAGGTAATGTCAGAGTTATTGGTCAGAGAGAAAGCAATCAATCAACACCACCAGCCCAAATTCTTCGGCTCTGAAAACAGTAAAAGTAAACTTAATTTGTGCACGATATCTTCTTGAATTGTAAACTAATTCTATGACATTTCTAAAAATATATATAAAATTAAAGGAAATAAACTATCCTTTCCACAAGCAACCTTTATCGTCTCCAGAACATCTCTTGGTATCTTAATATTATTATATCATATTTACAACAACAAAGTAAACTAAATCTAACACCTTCGGGATATATCCAAGTACTTTAACCTGATTCAATTCTGTTTCCTGCAAAAGGCAAAGAAAATACTTAGAGTCTCTACGAAACATTCTTAGAACATCTTCGATAAAATATTAAATGATGTTTATAAGAAATAATGGAATACAAATTAGTCCGAATCTGCTTAGGTATTATTTGGTTTTTGGAAAACAAACGTTTGAATTGTGATCTCTGTGATCTTTTATTTATTTAGTTATATGTGGATAGATTATGTGCACAGATAGAGATATCCACAGGTAAGTGTATTAAGCAGAAGTATATGTTAGGCTAGTTGTGTATGCTTGTACTGTATGGTGAAATTAACATTTTGAAAGTTTCAGTGAAATGTTAATTACTACCAAAAAGGTGTTCCCCAAATTTTCTTTACTATTTTGATTTTCACTCATGATAGTTTTAAGGAAAGGCTATTGTGGTGAAGCTTTGGTTTGTTTTGAATTTCGCGCAAAGCTACACGAGGGCTATCTGCGCTAGCCGTCCCCAATTTAGCAATGTAAGACTAGAGGGAAGGCGGTTAGTCATCACCACCCACCGCCCACTCTTGGGCTACTCTTTTACCAACGAATAGTGAGATTGATCGTCACATTATAACGTCCCCACGGCTGAAAGGGCGAGCATGTTTGGTGTGACGAGGATTCGAACCCATGACCCTCGGGTTACGAGTCGAGTGCCTGGTCATACCGGGCCTCTTATGGTGAATAATTCGTCTGTTATCTTCATTTTGTTAAAGTACAGAGTGCAGTATTTTCAGATATATATTTACCCAGAACGAGACTTTCTTTTAATATTTCTTGATGATTTGAACTTTAATTTTTAGTTTATTCACACAGATGAATGTTATTTAATTCACAATCTAACTGTCACATAGACAGACATAATTCACAGTGTAACTGTCACGTAGACACACATAATTCACGCAATATTATAAAAACTGTCAAATTCTTACGCCAATTCTCGTGCTTGCTTAGTGACTCTGATACTAAAACTTCTCAAATTATCATACTAACTAAATAACGAACTAAAATGGAACTAAATACCCTATATTCAGCGTCTTCACGTTTGCTGTGGATAAGTCAATTATTTTCGAAGAACATGGATCCAGGACAATGTCTCATCGGAGCAAAAATTACAGTAATACATTAGATGTTTTTATTGTTTTATTTCATCATTAAATTTAACATTACACAAAAACAATGATTATATATTATTACAGGATATGTCATATATAGTAACATTATATATATTACAGCACACGTTACAATATATAATAGCACATAGTTTATCACGAGCAGAGTCAGTTGATAATCCAGTTCATAGTGTTAATTTAGAATCTAATAGTGTGTCCAACACCACGCAGGAACTTAATCGTCACATTTTTTTGTTTTGTGTTCAGACAAAACAAATCGAACAAGTATATATCATTTCTTAAAAATTTTAGTCTCTTATATTCGATTGAAAAACGTGTTTGACAATTAATTGTTTTACTGAAACAGAACAATTTATTTCTAATGAGACGTCAATTTCATGCAACAAAGAGTAATTTCTCATCTTGAAAAATACAAGTTGTAATTACTAAATTACGTATTTAATTACATTCAAGGTGTCTTAAAAAGTAATATAAATAAATAAAAAGGATATGGGTGAGACATTGTCCGTATCCTGAAGTACATAGGACAAGCAGCAGATAAAGGTACGTGTTTGTTTAGGTTTCTGAGAGTGTGTAAACTAAACTGTGTACGTTTAAGTAAATTCCTATAAATACTATGAAGCTGAGAACTATAACAGTATTATAACAATTAACAATTTTAAAGGAGTTTGACATTATTTTGACGATGAATAGGGGTGAACACTTTAAAAGAGGGAGTTATGTCAGTCAGTGTGTTGACGATAAATAGAAGTGAGCACTTTAATAAAGAGAATATTTATGTTAACTACAGATGGGAGTTACTATATTATAATAAAGGGGTTTATGTCAGTATATTTACGATAAACAGAAAAAAATGGAGTTCATAATAACGAGAAACCCACTTGGAGTAAAAATGTATTCTAAAGACGGCTGGTATGGGTATTAAAATTTAATTAAAATAATGTACAGAACAACGTTTCAATCTTAAAAAAAAAAACACGTTGTTCTGTACTTTATCTGAATTAAAGTTTTAATACCCATACCAGCCGTCTTTAGAATACAAAAATGGATTTACATCATGATGACGTTATTTAAAAAAAATATATATATCTCTGTGTTTTGCTATAACGTTTAGAACGCTTTGGCTTAAAACTTATATGCCTGTTTATTAAAAAAAATAATCAGGTTTTTTACAAGCAATGTGGTAGACAAAGGGAAAAGGCTGAGTAGTGGAAGGTATGTTAATGTCTTGTCGTTGCTCCCGTAAACAATAACTTTATGAAAAAACATTATTACGGTTAATTTTAAGGGGAATATTTACAATGCTAATGAAACTATCAATGAGAAAAATTAAATTTTATATTACTGTGCATCTTCTCTGTGCGTGATTATTAAAACATGAAACACAGCCTCAACATTATAAATACCGCACACGAGGTATAGGCACGCAACATGGCCAATTATATAATATTTCGCAACTATTGTACCTGGTACTGCGCAGCCGCAGCAACAAATTGCCTCGAATATTTACACTTGGAAAACTATCAACTCATGCGCATTAGTGAATATATGGTGTAGGGGAATGGAACTTAAATTCCTGTTCACTCTTGCAGAAAATTGTGTCACAGAACATGGCCTTATTTGACTAGTTAAACGCACAGAATATTAACAATTATTTTATTTTGCTTGACATTAGTCTATCTTTCTTAATTTTCACTATCAGCGACGCAAATGTATGATGTCATGTCTTTTGTTAGAAAGCAGACCTTCCGATCTGGCAGAAAAAAAACGTTATTATCCACTTTTAACCAAATCACTGACCTTTTGTTCGGTTTTTGCTGCCGCGAACCGGAAACCCTACAATTAACAAGAAAAAAAAATCAAAGTTAAAAGTTGCTCTGGGGTTTTCTTTGGAAAAGTTATTCAGTAATTCTTGACGCAATACTTTGTTTATACGTCTATCGCTCTAGGGTAAGAGCTGTGAACGTAACGGTTATTCACTCTCGCCCCTTCACCTGTTGTCTGCCTGGTGGTGTTTTGTTTGAAGTCGCCAAGAATGAACACCAGGGCGAGCGAAGGGGTGGCATCAAGAGTGTATGGTATCTCGTCATTAGAACACACAGAGAGAGGCCTTGGGCAACTAACCACCCCCCAAGTGGTTGACTCTTGTTACTATGACAACCAGGTCGGTGAATTTTACACACAGGTGCACAGAGTTGAGTACTGAGTCAGACAAGCAACTGGTGTCATATTTTAAAACCAGAATAACAGAGAAGAAAGATTAACATGTCAGAGAACGAGGTATGTCATTAACCATCTCAAGTTTTTATCTATTATTTTTGTATCGTGGATGTCTTTTGTATGTAAAAATTATACTTTACTCCTTAGATATCAACAACAAAGGACCACCATAAATGGAAGCGCTGAAAACCTTGTGCAAAATGTTATTACAAGGTTTGGTGATCCGTATGTTGTTTTTGGTTTCTAATAACTCAGTATAAATAATAAAGCCGGTGGAATGTGTGTTATATTATCAGCTCAAGCGCTTATTTGCTACCATATATATTATAGTGACATAACGAACTAATTTATTTTTAGTATAACGTTTGCTACAGCAGGTTCACTTGTCATAGACCTAGTTTCATAAAAGAGCTTTTTAATATAAATTCTGCAACTAAATATTGGTCTAACTTCAAATACAATGCTTTTGTGTAAACTACGAAACATAAGCCTAACTTAACCATATTTTAAATTTCACAGATAAACAGACACGTAACTCAATAGCTGAGTATATGCGATAACTTTCACTTCTAATACTGAAGTTGATCATACATTATATACTTCACTAAATTCTTAACCGTATTTGTAATTAAAATATACCTTAGCCTTCAGATACGACTTAAAGCTTCTTCATCCTTATATCATGACGGTCAGTAGCTTCCTCTAGCAAGCAACTCATTTATAATATTGAAAACAATAATATTCTCAGCAAGGCGGTCGGGGGCTTGAATAAATCGTCCTGGACTTTCAAATCTCATCATTTCTGTGATTTGGCATGGTGTTTTAGAAAATGGCCTGATGGTGCAAACAGATTGCAAACTTTAACTTTGATATAACAAATCGAAATTTTAGAGATATTTTTATTGAAAATATCGTACATCAGGTTGTGTTCTCAGGTCTAACTGGGCTCATGGACTCAGGAAGAATTTAATTTTACACAGAAAATGTACGTTTAGTGTCATAGGCCATTTATATATATATATATATAATATATATATTTATGTTTAGGAATTTACATAATGCTCTTCCATTGTTATTTGTGTGTGGGGGTGACTGAGTGCAGCACAAAGGTTAACTTGCCGATTGTGGATTTTAATGAACATGGTTCACGCCCTGTTGATGAAAAAAAAAAGAATAAAAAGAACACTGCACTTAGAAATAGTGAGTGTATTATAATCCCACTATTCGATTAGAGTATCCAAAGATTCGGTGGTGGATGGCATTGACTATCTGCATTCCATGTAGTATAGCACTTTCAAATTAAAAAAACCCATAAAATAACTAAAACATTTGTTCATGTTTGACAGAAACAACAAGGGTATATAATGATTATTAGTATGAATATAGTACATTATTTTTATAAATGTGTTTGGTCGTGGAAACAATAAAATTAACGTTGTAGTGGTCTGCTTCTTCAGTGGCTGTAGGGAAACCAAAACTGGTGTCATGATTATTAACTTTTACTGTTTGTAGAAATAACAAAACTGCTGTTATGATGTATTTATTCTTTAGCGGTAGTAGAAGTAATAGAACAGGTGTCCTGATGGCTTTCTTCTTCAGTGGTTATAGAGGTGCCAGAATAGGTGTTCCGATGGTTGTCTTACTTAATGGTTGTAGAAATACTAGAACAGGTGTCCTGATGTTTTTTATTCATCAATAGTTGTAGAAGTACCAGAAAAGGTATCCTGATAGATTTCTTACTTAATGGTTGTAGAAGTACTAGAACATGTGTCCTGAGGACGTTTTCATCGGTGGTTGTAGAAGTACTAGAACAGGTGTCCTGATGGATTTTTTCATCAGCGGTAGTAGAAGTGCCAGAACAGGTGTCCTGATGGATTTTTCATCAGCGGTAGTAGAAGTGCCAGAAGAGGTGTCTTGATGGCTTTCTTTGTTAGTGGAAGTAGAAGCATTAAAACAGGTGTCTTGATGGCTTTTTTTGTCAATGGTAGTAGAAGTGTTAGAACAGATGTCCTGATGTTTTTTCTTCAGTAATTATACAAGTACCAGAAAAGCTACCCTGATAGTTGTTTTTCCTTTGATGCTGGTAGAAGTAACAGAACAGATGTTCTCAGGTTTTTCTTCTGTGCTTGTGGAAGTACCAGAACTGGTACCCTGATGATTTTCTTGTCCAGTTGTCGTAGAAGTGCCATAATTGAAACGTTGTTGATGAAAAATCATGTAAAACAGGTTGAAACATTGTTAATGAAGTTCGTAAGAAGAAGGTGAAGTATTTTTGATGAAGATCAGTTGAATAAGGTGAAGCATCGGTTAAAAAATCAACTGAAGAAGGCATAACATCGTTGATGACGTTTATTTGAAAAAGTGTAGCGTCATTCGTGAAAATCAGTTGAAGAAGGTAAAGCATCGGTTAAAAGATTAACTATAGCAGCGTTAAGTAAAAATAGTTCTATCTGATAAGTCAAGAAGTTGGACTTTTGGTGTGAATTCGGTAAATTAAAAGTAATTACACTTGTCTCTCACGAAATTCTAGGTTGTTAAGCCTACAATTTGTTTTAAGTGATGTAAAATTTCTATTTGACTCAAGTAATATGCACAATAACATTAATAACGATATTTGATTCCAAAACAAGTATTAAAAGATTGAATTCATATAAGTTTTTTTACATTATACACCTGGCAATCTCTGAAACATTGTATGACGTGGTATAAATACGTTTGAGCTCTTCGCCCCCTGGAATTAAACCGTAATATACGAACAATTGAAATATTGGAAAAACCAAAAGTAATCCTTAAAATATCAAAACAGCACGACATGTTTCAACTTCATATTGATGCAAAGTATCATATCAGCATTATATGTAATAACATAATGTAAATGTGAAGTATCAAATCTCCTACAAGTATCTTTAATTCTTGGAAAATACGTCATTATCACAATATTTGTGACCAGGTGTTGTTCGTTTCGGGAAGAACTTGACGAGCATGTCACAATAAAGGCAGTACAGTTAATATTGTGTCTCGAAGTTTTTTGAAGATTACGTAACTTAGTATGTATATATACACACATTGGGGTTTTGTATGTATATATACACACATTGGGGTTTTGTATGTATATATACACACATTGGGGTTTTTATCTGGTAAAACTCGTCTGTTTGGAAAAGAAGTTTCACATGCACAGTTCCTGAAAGCAATAAATAATTTGCGTATACATAAAACGATAACTCCTTTCTTAGTATATACAGTAACAAATGTAACCACCGTAATTAATTTTATAACACCTAAAATCATATAGTTTACTTCACTTACCCAGGCCTACTGGCCAGGTGGTTAAGGCACTCGACTCGTAATCCGAGGGTCGCTGATTTGAATCCCCGTCACGTCAAACATGTTCGCCCTTTCAGCCGTGGAGGCGTTATAAGTGATGGTCAATCCCACTATTCGTTGGTAAAAGAGCAGCCCAAGAGTTGGTGGTGGGTGGTGATGTCAGACTTGCTGCTTTCCTCTCGTCTTAAACTGCTAAATTAGGGCGACTAGCGCAGATATCTCTTGTGTAACTTTGCTCGAAATTCGAAACAAATCAAACCCAGGCCTACTAGTTTTAAGATTAAACTAATTAGCTTGTATTCACATAAAAATTTTAGGCCCAGCATGCTCAGATAGTTAAAGCGCTCGAGTCGTAATTTGAAGGTCGCGGGTTCGATTCCCCGATTCCGAAAATACTCGCCCTTTCAGCCATGGGGACGTTATAATGTGTCAGCCAATCCCATTATTCGTTGGTAAAAGAGTAGCCCAAGAGTTGCCGGTAGGTGGTGATATCAGACTTGCTGCTTTCCTCTCGTCTTAAACTGCTAAATTAGGGCGACTAGCGCAGATATCTCTTGTGTAACTTTGCTCGAAATTTAAAAGCAACATAAACAAACAAAACATAATATTTTGTAAGAGCTTTCCTTCTTCATTTATCAGGTCTGTTTTAAATTCGTTAATGTTGGTTGATGAAACCCAGTAAAATTTCTTTGAGTTTTATCCTTTTTTTCCGTTTTACATGAAGTAAAACATTTATAATAAATATTTGAAATTTAAGATTAGTTTGTTCTTGAATTTCGCGCTACTCTTTTTTCCAACGAATTGTGGGATTGACCGTAACTTTATAACGTTCCCACTGCTGAAAGGGTGAGCTGGTGTGACGATGATTCGAACAAGCAGATTGCGAGTCGAGTGCTGTAACTATTAGACAATGCCAGTTTTGATGTTTCTGCTGTAATTTACACCAACATGAAACGTTTTACTAATTAAGATCTTTAGTCTGTGAAGGTAACCTATTCAGTATAAACTGAAACAAACTGTTGAATGAGTGTTCAAAATATGTAGGTAAGCCGAAATAAAATACAATCCTTATGTAATGGAAGTAAAAACACCAAAGTAGAATTTCTAGATATTATAATTTTACAAAAATCTATCGATTTTTTAACACAACATTTTAAACTTACCTAAAGTTTAAAGTTAAAAACTGCTATTTTATTGATAACACAAAGGTTTTTGATATTTTATTCATTATTTAAAAACCGAGGTACTATAAAAAACAACAGAATGTAATGTGAAGTGTGAATATCATGTGAATAACGAATTATAGTACACAGTGTCGTTTGTTGCACACAAATTTTATAAGTGCTTTCGAGAGTGTCAGCTGTAGATGCGGAAATGAAGTATAAATGATGTAAAACTGGTCAAACAACACAGCCATGGTACGTTTGATTATGATATATTGGATCATAGTAGATAAACCTGACATAGCAGGTTTGCCGCAAGATGGGGTCGTTCAACAAGCATTTCGATTTTGAAGAACCGGAATGAGGAAGTAACACGAGGGACATTTATATATATAATGCTACAGAGGTTGGTTTGCGGATGCCCAGTTTCAGGGTCAACGCTGAAAGGCTTGGTCACGTGACCTCAACTTATCAAAACATTCAGTGTTAGGCCTATGGCTAAAGGAATCCTAGAATATAGGTTTCGGCTAGGTAATGATGCCAGTTGTTGAGGGTTACAACAATACCTTACTATATTCACACGTCAGGTACTGCGTAGCACATCCGATGTTTTATATTGACGGATGTTTTTCAGCACAAGAATGTTCGTAGTTACAAACCGCAATTTTTCAACATGAGGCTAAAAAAATGTGAAGAATTTTAAAAGTAATCCCAACTCTCATTGACGATTTCTCCCGCCTGATATTTCATCTTCAAAACTCTTTCGTCTTATTGTAAGTTGTAATCAGATATTTCTGTTCTTATTGTTATGTATTTTTAAGTTACCTTTACCTATGTACTTTTAATTTAGGCTTAAACATTCAGAGGATTGCTTTGTTTTCATACGTGTAGCGACGTAAAACAAAAGATAAAGCAAACAGCCTTTTCTCTAACTCCTTTTTAAAACTAAACATTAGTTAGTATAAGAGTTATCGAATAAAATAAATTATACAGTTTAGTGATAACGGCTTCAACTGATATTTTCGTTATTACTGCTATAGTTGATATGTTGTAGTGTAGTTAAACTTTGGATTTTCATAATATTAACATTCCGTAACGACATTCTATAGTTATAAATCGTTAGAAAGTTTTAATTTAAAAAAAACCCATTTAGGATCTTAAACAGATGTGTTGTAACGTCATATCTGGGTAATAAAGATGACATAGAAGGGTAATGTGTGAGTGATGAAGATGAAATGGAAGGGTCATATCTGGATAATGAAGATGACGTGGAAGGGTCATGTATGATTAATGAAAATGAAATGAAAGGGTAGTGTGTGAGTAATCAGGATGAAATAGAAGAGTAATATGTGAGTAATGACGGTGAAATGGAAGGGTAATGTGTGAGTAATGAAGGTGATGTGGAAGGATCATATCTGGATAATGAAGATGAAGTGGAATGGTCACGTGTGGGTAATGAAGATGAAATAAAAGGGTCGTATTGGATAATGAAGATGATACGGAAGGGTCATGTGTGGGTAGTGAAGGTGAAATGGAAGGGCCATGTATGGGTAATGAAGATAAAATGGAAGAGTCATGTCTGGGTAATGAAGATGAGGCGGAAGGGTCATGTATGAGTAATGAAGATGAGGTGGAAGGATCATGTGTGAGTAATGAAGATGAGGTGGAAGGATCATGTGTGAGTAATGAAGATGAAATGGAAGGGTAGTGTGGGAGTAATGAAGATGAAATGGAAGGGTCGTTTTTGGGTAGTGAAGATGATGTGGATGGGTCATGAGTAAGTAATGAAAATGACAGGAGTATCTTCTTTAAGTATTTACAACTCTGAGTTGTATTTGTTTACATTTGAGTTAGTTATTACTTAACATGATAACTCCAGTAGATAAATATATAAGATATTGTTGCGAGATATAATTTAATGTATAGAGGATTTTATTTTGTTTCATATGTGATGGTTTATGGAGATACCTAGAATAAGATCCTGCGTTAAAAGGTTGGTAGAAGGTATAATAGGACATCTACAGGAATATCTGCATGACGGCCCTAATGTGTATTGTTTTGTAGAAGGTATAACGGGACATCTACAGGAATATCTACATGACGGCCCTAATGTGAATTGTTTTGTAGAAGGTATAATGGTATATCTACAGGAAGCTCTTTATTTGCTTTTTTTTTGGTAAAAGGTATAACGGCATATTTATTTATAGGAAGGTACTGATGTGGACTGTTTGGTATGAGCTATAATAGATTATTTATAGGATGCTATTTCTGTGGATTGTTTGGCAGAAGATGTAATAGGATATCGACACAATGGTATTTCTATGAACTGTGTTATAGAAGGCAAAGACGGTTAACAAGAAAATATTGTTTTGAATAATTTAATAGATATCTAGCAATAAGATAAAACACATAGAAAACATAATGGAGCACCTAAAGACACTGGTTGAGTTGAAGCTTTTGTAGAAGTCTTTAAACAATTTAGACAGAAGTTATATTGGGAATGTGATAGGAAAGACAAATGGATGCTGATGCTTTAGGTGTTAAAAATCAGCTTTAATGGATGTAAAGTTATAATACGTATTTTATGCGGATATTCTAATGCATTAAGTCATTAATACTTATGATTAATATGGGTAGTGAGTGGTACAAATTTAAGAGACTTGCAGCAACTTTTCACGTATATAATTCTTGAAGTAAACTGTTTCCCTTCCTAAGTGAGCCTGGCATGGCCAGGTGGGTTAAGGCGTTCGACTCGTACTCTGAGGATCGCGGGTTCGAATCCCGGTCGCACCAAAGATGCTCGCCCTCTCAGCCGTGGGGGCGTTATAAAGTGACGGTCAATCCCATTATTCGTTGATAAAAGACTAGCCAAAGAGTTGGCGGTGGGTGGTGCTGACTAGCTGCCTTCCCTCTAGTTTTACCCTGCTAAATTAGGGACTTCTCTTATATAATGACACTTCAAAGGTCAGTTACTGAGTGTAAGATCAGCAACATGGTATAGCCCATGCTATTAAGGAAAAAACATAAAAATGTATTTTAAAGATACACGTGAAAACAAGGTAAAATTTGGTTCGAAAAATTTAATGGACTGTAACTGCCTGTTGAAAGACAAGGATTCGTTGTATGGAAGCTAAAGTGTTGTCTCCTTTTGTTTTCAACAGATAGATAGTTATAAAAGTTACTACTTCTACTTTGTCTATTGTTTCACCGAAAGAACAAGCCACACTGTTGAATAATGCTTTTTATATTTATTTGTACACTCATGGATGTGAGCCAAAGGCCAAACTGTAAAGTTGAAAATAAAGTCAGAATTCCCTAGTTTATTGAACAAAGTTTGGGCTTTTTCATGTTTCCTCAAGGCCAGACAAAAACCAAGGATGTACCATCCTGAAACATCTAGTCCCTGCGCACAATGTGAAGGTTTTGAAAGAAAATAGAACAAAATGGGAAACAACTGGTTCTATAAGTAATAATCATCTGTCTTTTATTATTTAATCTAAAAATCTTTTCAGTTCATAAAAACAACTTTTAACTGTTTATGACAGTTTTAAGTATCTTAAGACGTTAATAAAATAACACAATATCATGTTCATGAAAAACATGAAATTAAACAGGAAAGACAAATGTGCCGAAACTAGTTTCTATAAATTCAAAACTTCAAACAGGTTTTTTTACATTTACTGCGGTTTTTACGGCCATAAAACAAATTTTAAGTTTTTTTCTATGACAGAAGTTTGTTGTTAGTATGATTTGTTTGTTGGGTTTGTTTTGAATTTCGCGCAAAGCTACACGAGGGCTATCTGCGCTAGCTATCCCTAATTTAGTAGTGTAAGACTTGAGGAAAGGCGTCAACGCCTACTGCCAACTCTTGGGCTATTCTTTTACCAACGAATAGTGGGATTGACTTCCACATTATAACGCCCCTACGGTTGTAAGGGCGAGCATGTTTGGTGTGACGGGGATTCGAACCCGCGACCCTCAAATTACAAGTATAGCGCCCAAATGACCTGGCCATGCAGGACCCTTTTATTGTAAAAGACGACTGATAAAATGTATAAATAAATATAATCATTCTTCTAAATCCTCTCACAGGTAGTTGTGTTACATTACCAGTTTTGTTTTCTGTGCTCTGTCCACCACGGATATCGAACTTCAGATTTTAGCATTACACGTCTGTACACTCTGACATACAGGGAAACATTTAGTTCAGGAGGTCAGAAATAGGTATTTAGGATTGCCCCGCTTATTCTTTAAAAGTATTTGCTTAACAATAAATGTGTATTCTATAATTATTTTGGTTCGGTAAAGTATTAGTCACAGTTATACTTTATTACATATTCATTATTAACAACGCCGTAATTGGACTGATGTTATATACAATTAGAGCTTGTGATTATGAAGTTAACGCAATAAGGCGTTTAGGAAGTAAACTTTAAGTCTTCACATATAATTATTTCTTTAAGATAAACAATGATACTAGAATTGCATTAAGTACTTCATCCACAACTGGTATGCTAAAAGGTTTCGTTTAAAGAAAGATTCTTTATCTTAGCTATTTGTCAGTTCTATTTCCGGTTTCTTTGTGCGTTAAAATTAATGATTAAACCCATAACAGAGGAATTACTGGTAATAACTAATATATCATTACAGATACACAAAACTCGTAATTTTGTAATTATTTAGTCAGGAGTCTTTTCTTGTTGACATAAATCTCTGTTAGACATTAACATCAAGTTGATATTATTTTGATAAAAATATATTTTAATATAGATGTTTGTTTGATAGAGGAGCGTATCATTATACAAAATATAGACATTTCATGGGTGTTTGTTATATATATTGTTATACACTATATTTTAATATAGATGTTTGTTTGATAGAGGAGCGTATCATTATACAAAATATAGACATTTCATGGGTGTTTGTTATATATATTGTTATACACTATATTTTAATATAGATGTTTGTTTGATAGAGGAGCGTATCATTATACAAAATATAGACATTTCATGGGTGTTTGTTATATATATTGTTATACACTATATTTTAATATAGATGTTTGTTTGATAGAGGAGCGTATCATTATACAAAATATAGACATTTCATGGGTGTTTGTTATATATATATTGTTATACACTATATTTTAATATAGATGTTTGTTTGATAGAGGAGCGTATCATTATACAAAATATAGACATTTCATGGGTGTTTGTGTTTGATATGTTTGAATTAAGCCCGAAGCTACACAATGGACTATCTGTGCTCTGCCCACCACGGGTATCGAAACCAGATTTTTAGCAGTGTGAGTCCGTAAACATACTGCTGTGCTAATAGGGGGCAATTTCGTGGGAGTTAACTCCTCAGTAAAGTCTAAAATATTTTTGTATTACGTATAAGAGCAGATTGTGTAAAAATACAAGCGTCAGCGAGTTGTTGAGTTCACGAGTCATTCAGCTCAGTATCAGATAATGAGTTAGCTGGGAAATCCTGCAAGTAAGTTTATTTATGAGACAGACGTACATTGCTAGTCTTGAAATTTCTTTTGAAAAGTTCTTTGTTACGTTTAGGCCTACCAGTGAACGTAGTCTATAACATACTTATTGAAAAAACAAATTAATTCGTTGTCGTTACTTGGACTGTACTTAGCGCTATTTTTACGAAAAATAAAAAACGACCTGTCTAACGGTTGACTACGTTGTAACGATACAAATATGTAAGTTGGTTAAATATCTATACATTTATAAAGCGATACCATAAATAATTTTGGGTAGGCAATATAGAATTGGAACTTTTCACACTAGTAACAAGTTATTGTTCTATTTCGGAAATTAAGGCATTTCACTCGCACTAGAATAGGTATTAACTGTGTAATCATTATCACGCCCCGTGCTTGATCAGATAGAAGTGTTACCCAGTGGCCTCTTTTTACAACTCAGGTGAGAAGGCTAGCGGTTCATTAGTTGGTCTTTTTTGGAATGTTCCTAAACTAAGATAGTGATAAGTTTAGCCACATGATATGTTTAGAAAATTTGTAGAGAAAGAAATTTTTCACAGAACTCATCTATGATTGGAATGCTGTTTGTCAACTTACTAGTAGCAACTATATAAATGACAGCCTTTTCTTTCATCTTATATGTTTTCATTTACGTAGAAGATACCAGTTATATATCTAAGTTTTCTTAGTTTAAACAGCCAGTAGCAATTGCACGAATGATATTTATTACTTAAGTGTTGACTCGCCATACTCAGGTCGTTAAGGTACTCGACTCGTAATCTGAAGGTCGCGAGTTGGAATCTCTATCACACCAAACATGCTCGTCCTTTCAGCCGTGAAGGCTTTATAAAATCACGATCAATCCCACTATTCATTAGCGAAAGAGCAGCCCAAGAGTTGGCCGTGGGTGGCGAGTGATCACTAGCTGTCTTTCTTCTAGTCCAGAGGTGGGCAACTTATTTTTCATAGTGGCCACAACTGTGGCTAATGAAAACAACGTTGACCGCACTATTTAAAAAAGGAAAGATGTTAGTTTAATCAAAATAATTGCATTTCAACTAACTTTCAATATCAAAATTGATGGGGGTTTTCACCAACAAGTTTCATGAAATTTGGTTTAGTATCTATGCTCAATGAGTATCTTAGCTCTGCCTCAAAATTTATGAAGACTAAATATTGGAAGACTCATTTATCAGAATAGTGAGCCACATCAGTCTGATAGAAAATTTTTATTTACCTTTTATATGTTCTACACTTTGCAGGGTAAGCATCTCGTCTTCAAAATCACACTTATCCAAAGACAAAAAAGATGTAATCTCCTTACTTAAATTTCGTATGTTAAATTGAAATGGATCATACAAAAATTCAAATATCAATTTCAAATTTTTAAATTCGGAGAAACGTGATTCAAATGTTTGAGATAGATTTTTGATCTAGTTTACATAGAGATCATCTTTAGCATCAGAGAAATCATAGTCCTTATTATTTTCTAGAAAACTATTAAACTTTGAAAAATGTGTCAATTCATTTTTTGTAATTGTTCCGCAAGGAGGTTTAGCTTTAATTGAAATTCAAGAATAGACTGTGATCTCTCGCTTGTTATTTTACCTCTTCCGTGAAGCTTCGTATTCAAATTATTCAAGTGAGCCATCATGTCGCGCACATCCCACTGCCATGACAAAGTTACAATCTCAAGGAAATTTTCGATCTTACCTTTTTCAACAAGATACTTTTTTATTTGAGGGAATAAGGAACTAAAGCAGTGACTGTACTTTTCATAATCTTACTGATTTTGCAAACGCAAGATGGTTAAGTAGAGGAAAAGTCTTGGAAGCTCTCTCATCCACTTCTAATATAATTCACAATTTTTACAACAATGTCCATCAAATGTTTCAATTCATCACTTTCAGACATCTGAACACAAATTTTCTTGATGCAAAATGCAATTGAAAGATGGCAGCAAGGACTTCACATTATTTACAATTAAATGCTGCTTCAAAAGAGAAACAAATCTTAATTTCGCCCTAGACATGGTAGGAGCGCCGTCTGTTGTGACAGAAACCAGTTATTTAAATCCAGATTGAATTTTTTTGACATTTTAAGAAACTTTTCAAGGATGTTTTTTCACATGTTCGATCTCGTAATCCACAAAGGCCAAGCATTTCTTCTCTCACTTGAAAAGCTGAAGTTACATATGGAACCCAAAATATCAACTGTGCAGTGTCACTGACATCTGTTGACTCATCTAGTGCTAATTAGTTGTTCAAGAAACTGATTTTCTATGTCTTTCGCTAACTCTAGCATTCTGCTGACAATTCGACATAATTGCAAATTATTTACTTTTTAAAGAATATCATCTTTTATTTTTGAATCGTAATTATCGAACATGGTTTAAATGACCGCAATCAATATTTCTTTTACTAGTTCAGCATCAGAAAATGATTTCTTTTTTGAGCTGGAATTCAAGCTACTTTATAGCTAGCTATCGTAACTTGTTCTATCGATGATAAAAATCTTTTTAGATCTCCCTTTTGTTCATGAAGTTGTGCATTCAGACGGCTAACTTTATTCATACAATTTTTGCTATCAACTGGAAATTTTACATCAAATTCGTTGTAAAAATTGTTAAAGTCTTGCTTAAGGTTGTATACTTTATTATTCCTAAAAACTTTGTTGCACAAAGGACACGCTGGTTTATTATTTGCTTCAATCACTGCAAATTTTAACTTTCAACTTTCATTAAATTCTCGTTTCACATTTTTTCAGTCACGCGTCATTCTCTTTTCAGCAGTAATGCCAGAATCAATTAAACTGTCTTTATTTTCTGGGTGTTCACCATTATCTGGATTCTTTCGTTTTCGAATTATCCACTTATCCATGTTATGGGATTAAAAACAAAATATATTTAAACACTTGAAAGTTGCACAATAAAAATGTTTGCAAGCGCATGCAAAACAACGCACACTCGATAACAAATATCTAAACAAGACTAACGTTACAAAATAAGAAAAGTCTGTGGCTGTGATGAAGCGCGCACATTAGCGATGACGTGAGGCAATGCAGTTGTTGATCACCAAATTTGCGATAAAAAATAAATGACAGAAAAAGTTAATTCCCAAAATCGAATTGGCCACAATTGTGCTATCCACTGACCACATGTGGTCAGTGGGCATGGAGTTGTACACCCTTCCTCTAGTCTTGCACTACTAAATTAGGGATTGCTAGCGCAAATAGCCCTCGTGTAGCTTTGCGCGAAATTTAAACCAAACCGATAAACCGCTTAAGTGCTTAGCAGCAGTTACACTGATGCCAATCCTTTACACAAACATCTAGAAGTATTGTCAAAAAATTACATTATTGCACTTGGACAGTTAATGCCCATTGCATTCTTCCACTTAACTGTTTTCACTGCTAGGTTCATAAATGAACAACTCTATCAGTGCTAGGGTTGTTTTCAGATGCACAATAAAAACAAAAATACACATACTTTAATATTTCATTACTTATGTAACATTTTAAATGTTCGATTAAGAATGAAAATTCTTTATTTATGGTACTACGAAATTTCAAACTCGCTTGGTAGGTCTCTAAAGGGGGACGTATATGTTTCCAGGTCATGTGTGTGTGTATGTTTTCTTATAGCAAAGCCACGTCGGGCTATCTGCTGAGTCCACCGAGGGGAATCGAACCCCTGATTTTGCGTTGTAAATCCGAAGACATACCGCTGTACTAGCGGGGGGCTATTTCCAGGTCAATGAGAAAGGGGGACGCATACGTCCCCCTTTGCAGTGAAAGAGTAGGTCTCTAACGGGGACCGTATATGTTTTCACGGCAGTGAAAGACTTAAACATTCAGTAGTATTCATGTTAATATAATACTCTCACATAAGCACCAGGTAGTCTTTTTATAAGTTAAATACGTTTTATTAAAAACTAGCAGCTGTTCTTTGAACGACATTCATTTCATCAGATAGTACCACTTACACTAACAACATTCTCTTACTTAATCGGCTAGAAGGAATCGTACAATGTAACACAAATTTTGTTCCTGGATAGTATGTGCTATTTCTTGATTGCTTATGTTGTAAAAGTACAGAAAATGGCCATTATTCCCTTCAAACTTTACTTTTGTGACCTGGATAATGAAATTTAGAAATTAACCTATTTTTTGTAAAAACGGGCAAATTTGCACATTTTCATTTACATAAGGTCTGAATAAAACAACATAGGAATCAAGATTTACATTATTTATAATAAAGTTATACAAAAATGAACAAAAATGTTTAGAAATGAGTAGTTTTTTGAGATTTGCGACTGTAATAAAAATCACTTTCATGTATCAGGCCCAAAATTTAATTTCCCATCATGTTTTCGTTATACCCTCCATGGTAGCGGTGTTCAAAGTCCAGTATATTTTGGAGGAAGCGCTTGCCTTGCTCTTTGATGTGCACCGAATGAGCCAGGGGAAGAGAAGATAATTATTCCCGTTATGGAGCAGCACAGCTTTGAGGCTTATGGATAAAGGCAAAGATAACAGGGAAACTTGGTAAAGCCTCTTTGGAGACCCATCAGGAATGCCACCATTTTGAAGTCTCCGATAACCTCCCAGCCATACTCATCATACTTCAAGCCTTCTAGCAAGGTCTTGATGCTGTTGTATTATGAGCTTGGGGAAGAGACGGATACTATTCCCGTTATGGAGCAGCACAGCTTTGAGTCTTCTGGATGAGCTATCAATGACGAGGCGCCACTCGTTCGGGTTACAGGCAATTCCAATTGCCACGCACAGATCAGATACATTGTGGCAGAAGCAGAGCCCATCTTGACGAGTGAAGAAGCTTGAAAAATGTCGGTGACGCTTTCTCTGACTTGCGACTTCCATACTTTCATCTAACAGATCCCACTCCTTGAGCCTAGATGTCAAAAGTTCGGCATTCGATTTTGTTAGACCAAGTTCTCTGATCAAGTCATTGAGGTCTCTTTGGTTGGGGTAGTATGAGTTTCTCTCACCAACTGGACCTCTGAAATTGTAATCTGGATTTTCAACGTCTACCTTTTCTTCTGATTTGCTGCTCTCTTCTGAGGATGGCTGCTTTCTCTCTGGCGGAGTGGGAACAGGGAGCTCAGGGCAGTGTGGCACTGAGGTGATGGATGATGGAAACCCATAACAGCAGTTTTATGGGTTCGTAAGCTTCATTAGAAGGTATATGAAAGGGTCCACGTTTCTAGTCCTGATTTCTCCAAGCCCGTTTCCTTGGCTGTGGTTTCGCTAGATAGTAGACGAAGAAGTAGCAATTGCTTGAGTGGTCAGTGGGTTCACGACAAATCCTTGGAAAGCGAACTTCATGGCTCTCTTTTCCCCCTCAGAACCAACCTGCAAAAGAGCAAAATAAAATTGTTATTATGAAGAATAAATTTATTTCATCTACAACTAATGTGTAAGAGGTTCATGCAAAATATTTTATATGTGATATTTTTTCTATACTATTGGAAATTTAAAAAAAAGATATTTAAATTTTTACAAGGTCTAAAATTTGTATAATATAAAATCTTACTATTCAAGCAAGCAAAAATTGTCTGTCTTATCTTCTAGAGTTTTTTTGCAGTAAAATGAGGTGCCCAGTGTTTGTCTTGATACCCGACAGGCATGCCGAAATATGCCTTGTAGGCTTCACATATTTTAGTAGAAGGTGTCACAGAGTACTTTTTCGTTCTTATCTTGATAAATTGGCCACATACATAGCAGAATGCGTCTGGAGAATGTTTGCAGCTTCTTGATGCCACGTCTAATAAAATCAGATTGGTCTATGTGTTCACTTAGGCAGCTAGAACTAAGCTGAAGTGGTGAGTGGTGAGCCTCTATATATATATTACTACCCTCTGCTAGTACAGCGGTAAGTCTACGGATTTACAACGCTAAAATGAGAGGTTCGATTTCCCTCGGTGGGCTCAGCAGATAGCCTGATGTGGCTTTGCTATAAGAAAAACAAAGAAACACATACATATTACTATGGAAAGTTCTATAAGGTTCTTGAAAATTCTCGTAAGTTCTACCACATTCTAGAAAGTTCTTGAAAATCCTTGTAAGTTCGAGAAAATTTTCTATCAGCTACTCAGCACTGAATCTACCTTGAATGTTCTGGAAAATGGGTAAATTTGAAAATTTCATTACCCAGGTCTCAAAAGCAAAGTTTGAAGAGAAAAATAGATCTTTTCCATTTACTTTAGGCATAAGCAATTGGGAAATAACACTTTCTGTTCGGGAACAAGAAAAAGTAAATATTTTGTTACATAGTGTTATAAACGTACCATTATGTAAGGTAATTAGCTGATAGCAGTAACACAAGTAATATTCTGCCAGTAACAGCTAAAATGTAAACATTTTTATTTCTAAAGTTAATTTTATTGTATTATTATTTTTTTAGAAGGATGACTAATCGGAAACATATTATATTATAGTGCTGTAATATTGTTCGATGTGTTATTCCTTGTCAAGAAGCAACGAATAGAACTGGTTGGAAGACTGTAATTTCTCATCATATCCAAAGTTAGATTTATCTGTAAATTGCTGCTAATGCATATCTTTGTCTTCTGTCTCGCTTTTGTGAAAACTGGTTTTGGCCCAGACGCTGTACTTCGTGTAAACCGAGACGTGATCAAACATTCGATTGTGTTCCAAATTATAGCTTGTCGTCTTATTTACCAGCCTGAGGAGAAGTGAGATAGACTTCCGTGATCTGAGAGACGGCGAAGAAAGCAACATTATATATATATATATATCTGTAAAAATTTCCGTTATTGAAAGCACATTTCTGGCGGGAGTGGTATAGTGTTATATAAATGTCATAAAGTAAAAAAAAATGCCTTTGGTTAAGTAACATTGTTATATTCTTGCTAAGTTAGTACGAAATTGAACATTGTTACATTTTTGCCGACTTTGTGCGTTCTTTAAAACCTGCCCAACAATGCACAATGAAAGTTTATATATTGAATAAAACTTGCGCTGTAACGTACAGCGAAAATTTATAATTTGTCTAAAACCTATCAGACAATGCGCAATAAATGTTTATACGTTGAATAAGATGTTCCCAATAACGCAAAGTGAAAGTTTGTAAATTTACTAAAACAATTGATAAAGAATGTCTGAAAGTTTTAACGTGTCTTATAATATATAATGAATCTTCATAGTTTCACTACAACCCTTCCCATAATGAACAATGAATGTTTGTAATTTATTATAATTCCCGGGTTATTGAATGGAAAGTCTCAGGTTTCATTATTTGTATAACTTTATAATTATCATACAAATAAAACGAAAGATTAAGGAAGCATTATGAACATGGTTTTTTAAAACCTGACTCACGACGCATTTATTCTATTCATTTTTTTTACACTGGTTAGCGAATATAAGTCTAAAATAAAGTTTTCTTCGTACGTTCAGCGACAAATAATTAAGCAATGCCCCCTTCCCCCAGTGGCTCAGCGGTATATCTTCGAACTTACAACGCTAAAAACCGGGTTTCGATACCCGTGGTGGGCAGAGAACAGATAGCCCATTGTGTAGCTTTGTGCTTAATTAAAAAAAGACAGTTGTGTGTAAATCTGTTACAAAAAAAAAGATATATAAATTCACAAACAATCGTTTATATAAAAAATGTAGGAACGTTAACAATTAAACGAACTTTGGAAGTAAAAGTTAGGCTTTAAAAGTAATCACTGATAAGAGTTGAAAAATTTATATGTACCTGACAAGTTCAATAGGATAAAACATTGTGTTGTTTTGGCAGTATTATTGGCTAACGTGGACATCTTTTGTTATAGTAGTAGAGAGCAAACATGCGACTATAGTTAGCTTTACTCTCTTTTGATTTATGATTTCATTGGTTTGTTAATTTATTTTAAACATAGGACAAGAACCTGATACACCCATTATGTAATGTATCTTAAATAGTATGTTTGTTTGTTTTTGAATTTCGCGCAAAGCTACACGCTAGGCGTCCCTAATTTAACAGTGTAAGACTAGAGGGAAGGCAGCTAGTCATTACCACCCACCGCTAACTCTTGGGCTACTATTTTACCAACAAATAGTGAAATTGACCGTGACATTATAATGCCTTCACGGCTGAAAAGGCCTCTGAAATAGCAGCTAAAACTTGTATTCATTTTCCTGAAGTAATAGATAAAACTTCTGTTCATTTTCAAGGAAGTTATATGCTAGAAACGTGAAAAAAAAACCCAACACTAACAACAACCCCAAAACAACAGCATCAAAAAGAAAACCAGAAAATAATGTCGAAAAGTTATTTATTGAAGATCACTAGAAGAAGAGAACAAAGCCAGAAGTTATATGATAAAATAAATCTTTTTGTCAGTATTAAATATCTGTACTCACTAACTAGAGAAACACACAAGACTTTTATCAGTTTTGTTATTCTACAGGGTTTCGGAAAGTCACTGTGCACTTATATATTTATTAACAGAAAAAACTGCACAGTGACTTTCCGAACACCCTGTATTTCTTATTTAAACATAGCCATACATAAAAGTATATGTACAGGGGCGTAGATTTTTTACACCCGATGGGGAAGGGGGATGATTTTTGCAACCACTTATGTGGACTGTTCAATTTGCAAATTGGTAATCTCTGATTGTTGTCAATCTTGCTAGATGTGTTCATGTTCTCAAGTGCCAGATATTGCCTCAAGTCATAGTTGTCTGCATTAAATATGGTGGTCAGATGTTAGTTCTAACCTACAATCAGGAATATCATTTGGTGCAAATATAAGTGAAGTGTTTAAAGCTATTCAACAAAAACTGCTCAAATTTGACGAACATTTTTGTGCACGTCTACGCTAGAAGTTACGTCTAATATTTTTACTACAACTTCGCTTAATATTAAAAGTGGATCGTTTTTAGTATTTTGCCATTCGGATTAAAGACATTTATTTACGGCAACATAACTATAAGGTAAAAGAAGATGCAGATATATAATGTGTGTTTTTCTTATAGTAAAGCCACATCGGGCTATCTGCTCAGCCCACCGAGGGGAATCGAACCCCTGATTTTAGCGTTGTAAATCCGGAAACATACCGCTGTACTAGCGGGGGGCTCAGATATATAATATAAGTATTGGTTACGCCTAGCAAACTAGATTAGCAATTCTTAGTTCAAAACCTTACGGGTGTATGGTTATTATTGATTATTCATTGCTAACTTTTCAGCATAAATTTACTTAATTTTACCGGATTATTATAATAAAAAAGAATTTAGCGTCATGTGACATTAGCTTGATCAATTAGCCTAACTAATGATGCTTAATACTGTTGTACCGAGTGTATGCAAGCGATGAGAAGAAACTGTTGATCTAGATTCTATGGCGTTGCTGTGAAAAAAACGTTATCAACACTGTTTTAGAGAGGAAAATTACCACCATAAATTTTAAATATGGTTGGTTTTGTAAAGTATAGGTATATTGCGAGTAATAGGGTTGCGATCCTAAAGTTAATATTAGTTACTACCAAGTGGCACTTTTTTACTTGCTGTGGTTATTGATGTGTTTTGACAAAGAATCCTGATGTATAATATGAAAATACACTTTAGGTCTGAAATGAAAAGGCGCGATCTTAAAAGGATTGAGTATATGGCTTAAAAATGAAATCAAAATTGGAAGCTTGTTTGTTTTTTTGGAATTTTGCGCAAAGCTACTCGAGGACTATCTGCGCTAGCCGTCCCTAATTTAACAGTGTAAGATTGGAGGGAAGGCAGCTAGTCATTACTACCCACCGCCAACTCTTGGACTACTTATTTATCAACGAATAGTGGGATTGGTCGTCACATTATAACGCTCCCATTGTTGAAAGGGCGAGCATGTTTGGTGTGACGGGGTTTCGAACCCTCGATACTCAGATTACGAGTCAAGTGCCCTTACCATCTGGCCATGCTGGGCCTAATAAAATAGAATATGAGGAAATGATAAGTGTGTAATGCAAGTTAAATAGTTGAATGAAAATACATTTAAATCAAATGAAGAGGGTATACTATTTAGAGACAGAGAAAGAGTTTTTATGTATAACGTTTCTTTTATTAGAAGTTCAGTATCGTGTTTGGCTGTTGATAGAATATGTTTATAAATTTTCATGTAACTCGCTTGTTATTACTATTATTTTTTGCATATTTGTTTTTTGACAACATTACTTTAAAGGCTTAACATTTTACAGCAGTCTTCCTTAGATGGGATTAAAATATTCTATACTAGCTGTCGTAAATTTATAATTAATAAAAAGTTATCCTAGGGCGCGAAGAATTGCTTCCTTTATAAGTAATTGTTAAAAACGCGAAAACGCCTGTAAAAATTGCAAAATGCAAAATGTGAAACCATAAATTTACACGTATCTCCGCGTAGATGGCCCCAACAAACCTCCATGACACATTTAGTGAAGATCCATCCATTCACAGGGGTCGAAGTAGTCGCAAAAAATACAAAACACTCATAAAAAACTGCAAAACGCGAAACCGGAAATTTGAATGTAACCACGCATGGACCTAATGAACGTCTATACCAATCATATTGAAGATCCATTCACACGCTGCGATTTAGTTACATGGATATACAACATACAGTACAATTATACTTATATCTTATATATTTAGACTTATATTTAATTATTCAACGTCACATTGTCCGTTTAAAAAAGAGGTTATGGAGATAATGAAACACTCCTGACTTGACAGATTTTAGTATTTTTAACTATTTCATTCATTGTGACCCTTTACATCGTCCAGTGGTGGCAGGTGACATTTGACAGGCGAGTCATACATTACACGTGACTATGTTTTCAACCAACTAAAACGAATGTACGTCACGTACGTTATTGTTAGGTGTGTTTTTTTTTTTATG
Source organism: Tachypleus tridentatus (assembly GCF_004210375.1). Taxonomy (NCBI): domain Eukaryota; kingdom Metazoa; phylum Arthropoda; class Merostomata; order Xiphosura; family Limulidae; genus Tachypleus; species Tachypleus tridentatus. The sequence goes on from NC_134831.1 coordinate 186,217,356, forward strand.
AGGGCTACATGTTTATTAGTTATAGTCACTAAGGTTATATCTTTGCTGTTTAGTTGTATATAGTGTGGTTAGTATCCTTTAGCATGACTATACCGACTTCATCGATGGCACCAACTTTTATTGCGAGATTTTTGGGTTAAGGGTTGCCAGGGGGATTCTCATCATGATATCCCTACGCTTAAAAAATATCTCTCTTGACCATGTTTTCTTCTAGAGGGACATGCCTTTCTTTTTCTCCAGCTTTTGTAAGTTTCGGCTGGATACTGCACATTCATTGCTCTTCCGGTAGTTTATCACTTCAGGGGAGAAATTCACCGAACGACATCAATCAATCGATCGTTTTCTCAACTCTTTCAACACTCGAATGTAAACAGGTGTAGGCTACTCTGAAAAGGCTGTCTTGTAACAAGTATGCTGTGTCACAGTAACTGGTTTAAGGTAGATTTTGGCTCGTTACTGGATGACAGCTTTACGGTTATTACCTAGCAGCTGTAACCCTTACGTGGCTCACATGAATGCTGAGATTCCATGTGTAACCTGCAAGGATGTTTGAATATACACTCCCAGAGTAATATCCAGTTGGGTTAGCATGTGTTTTAATGAAATATGAGTTTGGTTGGTTGATTGTTGTTAAATACAAAGCTACACAAAGGGCTATCTCTGTTCTGTCCATCACCGGTATAGAAACCGATTTTTATCGTTGTAAACCTGTACACTTAGCGTTAAGTCATTAGGGACGCCACAAAATGGGTAATTTACTTCCTTTGAAGACTGAAAACAAATATATACCACAGCTTATTGGTATTTCTTAGGTAAAATATAAGCAACTTTCCATGATTAAATCTGGTGGTCAGATGTTCTATGACTGTGTCCACAAATTCAAAATATTGGCTTCTTTAGTAATCTCTAGCTGTTGCAGAATGGTGTGCTGAGCAACCACCTATGATCCTTTTGGGGGGTCTGCGAATGCGTTGTAGTTCAATAGGCACCAGATCTATGGAAGTTACTTTTTCTCAGCTTCATCAAATATTTTGTTGTAATTTTCCTCTGTTCGCAATACCCGCAATTGCTCAACTGTCATTGAAGATGCTTCAATCATGCCAGATACTGTCGCTGATTTTGCTTGAAATGCATGGCTTAGTTCCTTTAACGTAGCTAATGGATGCTGAGCCATCAACAATCCTAAAACTGTCTTTTTTTTGTCAAATTTGTCCAGCAGACCTCGTGCTTTCACTGCTACATCTGATTTTTCATTTGCTAATTCAGACAAATAATCAAATATGTCACTGTAGTGATCATTAGCACATGTAATTGCAGATAGGTGGCACAACCAGCGTGTTGGACACAGTGGGCGGATGTATTTAATTGGACCATTGTGGCTGTCTGACAATACAATGTTTTCAAAGACTGTCTTGTATTTGCCTGACCTCTGAACAAGACACCAAGTTCATGTACCCACTGGATAGAATCTCAAACACATTCACAAGCTTCAACTGCATGTTGCATTATTAAATTAGCCTTGTTTGCTCTGCAGTGAAAAAACAAAACTGAAGGTTGCTTCTCTTTTATTTTTGCCTGGCATCCACTGTACGCAACATTCATGCTAGCGGCTCCATCATAAGTTTGTGCTCTTAATCCTGACAGTGGAAAATTGAGTCTATTCAGTACATCAAGTATAGTCGAGGATATTGTTTCACCAGTTGTATTGGAAACACTGTTCAAACCAAGAAATGTCTCATGGACGTCAAGGTTCTCATCTACGTATCGTACACATATTGCTTACTGTTCGACACGTGTAACATCTTGAGTGACATCAACCATTAATGCAAAGATTTTACTTTGCTGCACTTCGTGTGCTATATTCCTCAGTATTTGATGGCTGAAAATCTCCATTATTTCATCCTGATCCTGGGGTGATGTGAATGTGGTTTTCTTTGACAAGCAGGCCGTCAACTCAGGATCTTCCTCTTCCAGGAGCTTCATTAACTGCAAGAAGTTTCCCTCCGTATCAGTATGTCCACGTAATGCTAAACCTTGACGCAGTAAGAAACGTAAACTTCTGAATATTTTGGCTAGACTTCTTTTGCATTCTTCCTGCTGCTTCTTTTTTCCATCATGTAGCTGGACAGTCACTGGAGTTACATCAAGTGAACCTTCTGGAGATATAGCGAATCTGTGCTGAGAGGAGGATTGGTGTTCGTTGAATTTCTGTTTTGCCTTTTTCCAGTTGCAAAAACCGGTGGACTGACCTTCCAATTTCCCTGTAAAAAGGCCTCTATTTTCCGTCTTGGCACAATGAAAGCGTATGACGTTATGAGTCTGATTGTCGAAGTGCAGTCATGGAAACTCATCAAACTACTTGTCCTGGAAATTGATATTTTGAGATTTTGCTTTCTGTCGTGGTATTAGTTGTGCATCTGGATGATACGGCATTCCACACTGTATCTGTGGAGTGTCAGAGTTTTCATTACTGCACAAACTTGTTTCACAGCTATCTGGTGGTTCACGATGTGCAATATTTGCACAAGCATTTTCAAACTTGCCCTCTGATGAACATGGTATTTCCTCTGTATGGCAAGTTTATATTCTTTTGCTTGAGGTTGTTGGATTATCTGCATTTGTATTGTCACTTGTAGTACTAGTAACTGACTTGCAGAACTGTCTAATATCGGAAAGTTTCAGACGTTTGCTTGTCATAATTGCAATCTGTTTCCCAGATGACTCAACAGGCTAAAATACAGTCTTTATTGAAAAACTCTTATGTACAACGAACGAAGATAGAACAGAATGGAAGTAGGACTGAACTGTACAATGTATTTAAGTCGAACGCACGAACCTCACAGTGACTACCGAGCCGACTGACCGCCTGGGCATCGCTGGGACAATAATGGTGCTAGTTACAACACAAGTAATTGCAAGTTTCTCGAAAAATACTTAAACAATTACAAATATATTATATTCCTGTTAAAGCTCATCAAAAGGCAAACACGTTGTGATATAATTTCTATAAGCACGTCTATTAAATAAAAACACCAAAACAAAAACTAGCAATACAATTCGAGTAGAAGCGTCAAGTTGTTGAAATCGTTCCTTTTGTGTTCTAATTATACAAGAAAATACAATATTTTTTACTATCTATGATAAGAGAATATATTGTTCTTTTACCATAAAGCACCAGCACTTCATTAGAGGTCGGTGATAATCTGAAATTTCATGGATCAATGAGGGCTACAAACACAGGTTTAATGAGTCCTGTTGTAAAATCGAGGCTCAGACTAAAAGGAGCGGAGGGGGGCGATGTAGGGCGCGTTTGGATCCGAGCGGCCCGAACCTGTCGTTAACTGTACACTAAACGTACACTATGGTCAGCGGCTTCGGCAGCTAAGGAGAGTAAGGCGTTCGACAATAAAACCGGCTAGACATGCATAAGAACAAATGGCGTAGGAAAACCGCACAATATACACATAAGATTGATGCAGCTACAAGCTACAAATGGCCTGCCAGAACTAGATCACAAGAGTTTACGCTTGGGAGCAATATTTTCGAATTTCATGTTCTGTTCAATCTGTTGTGATGAAAATTTTACTTAATCTTACACTACGTACAAGACGTAGGTAGATTCTGTGATAGTGATTGCAAGCCTTGCATGTATACTTAGGCCTACTGACTGATAATTACGAACTATCGCTTAGATCAAAAAGCTTAAAAGCACGCCTATATTAAAGATATACATTTCGGCTACTGAAAAAAGCGTACATCTAGGCCTAATTATGTAATTCGATTGGTAATAACACGACAATCACAAGAACAAACACACAGTTTGTAGGCCTGTGATGCAATAAAACAATTCAACAGACCAAACAGTAGAGGGGATGATTGTATGAACCATACCTCCCACCTAAAATGAAGGGGGGATTATTTCCCATCCCCCAGGATTTACGCCCCTGTATATGCAATAACTTGGAATAAAAGAAGCGTGTGCAAAGTGTGGTTGAAGAGGAAATATATAGTTTTTATTACAGGAAAAAATGGAGCACGTTCTTTTTCTGATTACAGGAAACGGAAATAATACTTTCATTTGATATGAATTATGTTGCAGGATCGGTTTTTGTTTGCTCTCATTCCATTATCGTTAGCCGGTTTAGAACTTTGACATATCTATATAAGACTCATTTTTTATTCATATAATAGATAGTAAACTAAATGAATGTGGGTGTGGTCATCTTACGAGGTCGGTGTTTGTTCTGTTCGGAGCAGCTCATTTTTTTAGTGCAAGTGAACTTATTTCTAATTCTTCAAACAAACTGTTTTATCTTTTGAATGAGGTAAGATAACATTTAAAAATTGCAAGCGCAAAGAAAGGTAAATGCACAATGATCAGTTTCTGCTCTGTGGTTTTTCTGTTTAATACGTTTTAGCACCACTTCTCGTGATTCCACACTCTATCTTGTGGTTTTTCCATCTTCAAACTTGTGACAGTGTGAGAGAGTTATATTTAATGAATACTGTTGTAGAGATGTAGTAACTGTGTTGACAATGTGAAAGTTATATTTAATGAAAACTGTTGTAGAGATGTAGCAAGTATGGTGGCATTGTGAAAGTTGTAATTTAATAATCATTAAAGTGACAGTGTAAAGTTATATTTAATGAAAACTACTGTAGAGATGTAGAGACTGTGTGGAAGCTGTAATTGTTGTAGAGTTGTATAGACTGTAGTGACAGTGTGAAAGTTATATTTAATGAAAGCTGTTGTAGAGATATAGTGAGTGTGGTGGCAGTGTGAAATTATATTTGGTGAAAACTACTACAGAGATGTAGAGACTGTGGTGACAGTGTGAAAGTTATATTTAATGAAAACTACTGTAGAGATGTAGAGACTGTGGTTATAGTGTGAAAGTTGTATTGTTGTAGAGATGTAGACACTGTGGTGACAATGTGAAAATTATATTTAATGAAAACTATTGAAGAGATGTAGAGACTGTGGTGACAGTAAAAGTTATATTTGGTGAGAATTAATGTAGAGATGTAGAGACTTCGGTGTTAAGGATAGACTTTTAATACCGTACTTTCTGCTCATTAGTAAAGATCACAACAAAAACTGGCTTCTAATACTGTACTTTCTGCTCGGTAGTAGAGATTACATCAAGAACTGGTCTTTAATAGTGTACTTTCTGCTCGGTAGTAGAGATCACAACAAGGACTGGCTTTTAATACTGTACTTTCTGCTCAGTAGTAGAGATCAAATCAAGAACTGGCCTTTAATAGTGTACTTCCTGCTCAGTAGTAAAGATCACAACAAGGACTGGTCTTTAATAGTGTACTTCCTGCTCAGTAGTAAAGATCACATCAAGAACTGGCTTCTAATACTGTGCTTTCTGCTCGGTAGTAGAGATCACAACAAGGACTGGCTTTTAATACTGTACTTTCTGCTCAGTAGTAGAGATCAAATCAAGAACTGGTCTTTAATAGTGTGCTTCCTGCTCAGTAGTAAAGATCACAACAAGGACTGGCTTTTAATACTGTACTTTCTGCTCAGTAGTAGAGATCAAATCAAGAACTGGCTTCTAATACTGTACTTTCTGCTCGGTAGTAGAGATCACATCAAGAACTGGCCTTTAATAGTGTACTTCCTGCTCAGTAGTAAAGATCGCAACGAGAACTGACTTTTAATACTTTTCTTTTCGGTGTTAGGGCTGATATTTTTATCATAGTATTGATCTTGAAGTTGGCTAGCCTTTCCTGCCCGTGCGCTTTCCTGGTGAGACGCCCTTCTTTCCCTCCATGCTGGAACTTACACTTACCACGTCATCACTTCCTTTTTGTAGTTGCTGATTTCAATTTCGGACGAACGAATTCCTGAAGAGTGAGAATGAAATGGTATAGACAACAACAAAGGTACTAAAGTAGAACCTAGACGTTAAGGTGTCGTTATTTCGGAGCTTGTTGGCAGGTATGACGTATGTCGATATCTTTCCTTTTAACTACTTGTATATCTGGGCTTTGTGAGTTTATATTGCACTAAAGTAATTTGTGAAGAGATGATTTTACTAGCGTTTCTGATTCACGTGGTTGTTATGAAGAGCATAGACTATTGCTTAAGATTTCTATCTTTGTTTAGAATGTAATAATCATAAGAATAATAATAAATAAAACTGAGGTACCACCATAATAAATCTAAGCTCATTAGTTTAGTAGGAAAATATAATTTATTGATCGAGATACACCGAAGTTTGTCCTGCGGCCAAAACAGTCTCCTGCAGAGCACAATGTGAGTTATTAGCAGGAGTTTGTTTGTTTATTTTGAATTTCGTGAAAAGCTACATGAGGGCCATCTGTGCTAGCCGTCCCTAATTTAGCAGTGTAAGATTAGAGGGAAGGCAGCTAATCATCACCACCCACTGCTACCTCTTGGGTTATTCTTTTACCAACGAAGAATGGGAATGACCGTAAAGTATAACGCCCTCACAGATGAAAGGGCGAGCATGTTTGGTGTGACGGAGTTTCGAACCCGCAACTCTCAGATTACGAGTTGAGTGCATAAACTACCTGGCCATGCCGGGCCTCTTAACAGGAGAGATAGTTCAGCGACTTTCCACCTTCTCTATCACAGACTGTGGTAACACAATCTATAACATATTTTGAGTAGATGTGCTGTATTGGACTCTTACTTCACATATTAAATCTATTTAGACATACTTCATGTATAACATTTCCAGTTTTGGTTTTCTTCCTATATTTTTCCTTTTCACCACAAGTACAGAAACTTTATTTAATATAATAACATGCTTAATGTTTATGATTTTTTTTTCATATTTGGTACACTGACAGATTTTTTTAACCTACAATCAGGAATATCATTTGGTGCAAATATAAGCGAAGTGTTTAAAGCTATTCAACAAAAACTGCTCAAATTTGACGAACATTTTTGTGCACGTCTACGCTAGAAGTTACGTCTAATATTTTTACTACAACTTCGCTTAATATTAAAAGTGGATCGTTTTTAGCATTTTGCCATTCGGATTAAAGAAATGTATTTACGGCAACATAACTATAAGGTAAAAGAAGATGCAAATATATAATATAAGTATTGGTTACGCCTAGCAAACTAGATTAGCAATTCCTAGTTCAAGTTTTCAAAATCTTACGAGTGTATGGTTATATTTGATTATTCATTGCTAACTTTTCAGCATAAATTTACTTACTTTTACCAGATTATTATAAAAAAGATAATTTAGCGTCATGTGACATTAGCTTGATCAATTAGCCTAACTAATGATGCTTAATACTGTTGTACCGAGTGTATGCGAGCGATGAGAAGAAACTGTTGATCTAGATTCTATGGCGTTGCTGTGAAAAAACGTTATCAACACTGTTTTAGAGAGGAAAATTACCACCATAAATTTTAAATATGGTTGGTTTTGTAAAGTATAGGTATGTTGCGAGCAATAGGGTTGCGATCCTAAAGTTAATATTGGTTACTACCAAGTGGCACTTTTTTACTTGCTGTGGTTGTTGATGTGTTTTGACAAAAAATCCTGATGTGTAATAAGAAAACACACTTTAGGTCTGAAATGAAAAGGCGCGATCTTAAAAGGATTGAGAATATGGCTTAAAATGAAATCAAAAGTGGTAGCTTGTTTGTTTGGAACTTCGCGCAAAGCTACTCGAGGGCTATCTGCGCTAGCCGTCCCTAATTTAACAGTGTAAGATTAGAGGGAAGGCAGCTAGTCATCACTACCCACCGCCAACTCTTGGACTACTCATTTACCAACGAATAGTGGGATTGGTCGTCACATTATAACGCTCCCATTGTTGAAAGGGCGAGCATGTTTGGTGTGACGGGGTTTCGAACCCTCGATACTCAGATTACGAGTCAAGTGCCCTTACCATCTGGCCATGCTGGGCCTAATAAAATAGAATATGAGGAAATGATAAGTGTGTAATGCAAGTTAAATAGTTGAATGAAAATACATTTAAATCAAATGAAGAGGGTATACTATTTAGAGACAGAGAAAGAGTTTTTATGTATAACGTTTCTTTTATTAGAAGTTCAGTATCGTGTTTGGCTGTTGATAGAATATGTCTATGAATTTTCATGTAACTCGCTTGTTATTACTATTATTTTTTGCATATTTGTTTTTTGACAACATTACTTTAAAGGCTTAACATTTTACAGCAGTCTTCCTTAGATGGGATTAAAATATTCTATACTAGCTGTCGTAAATTTATAATTAATAAAAAGTTATCCTAGGGCGCGAAGAATTGCTTCCTTTATAAGTAATTGTTAAAAACGCGAAAACGCCTGTAAAAATTGCAAAATGTGAAACCATAAATTTACACGTATCTCCGCGTAGATGGCCCCAACAAACCTCCATGACACATTTAGTGAAGATCCATCCATTCACAGGGGTCGAAGTAGTCGCAAAAAATACAAAAACACTCATAAAAAACTGCAAAACGCGAAACCGGAAATTTGAATGTAACCACGCATGGACCTAATGAACGTCTATACCAATCATATTGAAGATCCATTCACACGCTGCGATTTAGTTACATGGATATACAACATACAGTACAATTATACTTATATCTTATATATTTAGACTTATATTTAATTATTCAACGTCACATTGTCCGTTTAAAAAAGAGGTTATGGAGATAATGAAATACTCCTGACTTGACAGATTTTAGTATTTTTAACTATTTCATTCATTGTGACCCTTTACATCGTCCAGTGGTGGCAGGTGACATTTGACAGGCGAGTCATACATTACACGTGTCTATGTTTTCAACCAACTAAAACGAATGTACGTCACGTACGTTATTGTTAGGTTTTTTTTTTTTTATGAGGGCTACATGTTTATTAGTTATAGTCACTAAGGTTATATCTTTGCTGTTCAGTTGTATATAGTGTGGTTAGTATCCTTTAGCATGACTATACCGACTTCATCGATGGCACCAACTTTTATTGCGAGATTTTTGGGTTAAGGGTTGCCAGGGGGATTCTCATCATGATATCCCTACGCTTAAAAAAATATCTCTCTTGACCATGTGTTCTTCTAGAGGGACATGCCTTTCTTTTTCTCCAGCTTTTGTAAGTTTCGGCTGGATACTGCACATTCATTGCTCTTCCGGTAGTTTATCACTTCAGGGGAGAAATTCACCGAACGACATCAATCAATCGATCGTTTTCTCAACTCTTTCAACACTCGAATGTAAACAGGTGTAGGCTACTCTGAAAAGGCTGCCTTGTAACAAGTATGCTGTGTCACAGTAACTGGTTTAAGGTACATTTGGGCTCGTTACTGGATGACAGCTTTACGGTTATTACCTAGCAGCTGTAACCCTTACGTGGCTCACATGAATGCTGAGATTCCATGTGTAACCTGCAAGGATGTTTGAATATACACTCCCAGAGTAATATCCAGTTGGGTTAGCATGTGTTTTAATGAAATATGAGTTTGGTTGGTTGATTGTTGTTAAATACAAAGCTACACAAAGGGCTATCTCTGTTCTGCCCATCACCGGTATAGAAACCGAATTTTATCGTTGTAAACCTGTACAGTTAGCGTTAAGTCATAAGAGACGCCACAAAATGGGTAATTTACTTCCTTTGAAGGCTGAAAACAAATATATACCACAGCTTATTGGTATTTCTTTGGTAAAATATAAGCAACTTTCCATGATATGAAGAACATGTTTGAAAGACAAATCTCATTTTAAAATATAAATAACCTTCCAATGTTTCAGAAATTGATGTACTTCTTTCTGGCATAAGATGTTTTGATTTATTTCTCGAAAGAAACAATTACCAATTAAAGGAAAATACCATCGCACAAAGTTTAGACCGTGGAAATATATCATTATCTGGTGTTTTCATCAAGAGTAATTCAGAGGGTTAATGAAAATAATAGAGGTTCGTTAAGTTTCTCGTCTTTAATTATCATACTTATTTCAGGTATACTCTAAACGTTTCTTATGCAGAAAGTTGGACGATTACCAGTGTTTGTTGATTCCAGTAATTTTAGTATATATATAGGAAATCTGGATGTTTACTGGTGGTTGTTGTCTTCAATAATATAATATATGAATATAGGAAAGCTGGATGTTTAGTGGTGTTTGTTGTTTTCAATAATATAAATAAACTCTGGAAAGGTAGGGTTATTTTAATGTTTTGTCTCTCCAATAACTCAGGAATAAGTTGAAAGTTGATGAATATATATTTTTTTTCTGTTTCAGTTATAGTACAATAATTGATGGAGATCCTGATAAATTATTTTATGTACAAGTCAGATTATTCGATCTTTCCAATTTTACTTAATGCCTCTGGTAGATTTCGAGTGCAAGTCTGCTGACTAATTTATGAATAGCCTTATTTATATTTCTGGGATTTCGTCTTACGCGACACAACATAAACGAACATAGTTTTTATGCATACTACGATATAGATGTATAAAAACACGAATTTCTGTTGGATTAAAAAGTTGTTTCCAAAATGAGATAAAAACAAAATAAAACTCGTTTGGATGTACGACAACTATATCCTCAACATTACCGTATCTTCTCGGGTATTGAAACGAAATACAAGAACCTGTTTTCAGTCTTTACCTTCACCGTACACCAGACTTCTTTCACGTACTCCAACACCTGGCGAAAGTAAACAGTAAGTTTTAAATAATATTAATTGTGTCAAAAGTTTAAAGCAACGCACGATTCACGTGCCACAACTTTTTTTCTTTATTATTCATTCTAATTATCATCTACGCTCTCCGTTCATTTAATATTGTGAGTCGCACTTGCTTGAGTTGTGTCAGACAGGATTGTTGGTCTGAAGTGGCAAGTCACCTTTAGGGGCCAACTGATGATGGAAGGTGATCATTAACCGTGTACACGTGACATTTTTCCCGTCAGGAAGTTCAGGGAGTTTACACAAGAACACGTATGAAGGTAGCGGTTGACAGTTCATGGTAAAACGGTTGAATGAAGTGCTTTCATACGACAGTAAGCTACTCCGTGTAACCTGTAAGTTGTTTCCATATGTTTGTTTATTCTGTCAACATGGAACTTCAACTTGTTTTCTACGGTGTGAATTCTTGTAATTTGTTCATATTTATTTCCTATGGAATTTTATAAAAATAACACAATATATTTCGTTTTTACTTGTTGTTTTTTTTATCTGCACCTCCTTTATGAAAACCCTATTAATTTGCAGGACTAATTATTGAAGTAAACAACAGTTTGGTGACTGTTCGGTTGGTGTTCCTGTGTCCCAATAAACCTTGGTACAAGTTTTTTTTTATAGCTGTAATTGAACCGTTGTTAATGTAGGACAAATTCATCCGGTATTACTGTGTACCGATAATCCTTGATAGAGAATGTGCTACAGCTTTCTGCACTGACTGTAATTGAACCGATGTTAATTGAGAGCATATTCATCCGGTATTACTATGTACCGATCAACCTTTTAGAGAATGTGTTACAGGTTTTTGCTCTAATGTAACTGAACCGTTATTAATGTAGGACAGTTCGATATATGTGAATCATTATGACGTTTTTCACTCTTGAAAATACAATATTGGCCATTGACATATCTAGAACTGAGTAACTGGAATCAAGAAATGTGTAATGGGTCCGAAGATTGACATAGGTGTTTAAGTAGGACATTTTGAATAATAATAATATTACGTATATATAATGAAGTTATTTAGTCTCTATTACGTACATATAATGGAGTTATTTAGTCTCTGTCAGGTACGCGTAATGAAGTTATTTAATCTCTATTAGGTACATATAATGGAGTTATTTAGTTTCTGTCAGGTGCACGTAATGGAGTTATTTAGTCTCTGTCAGGTGCACGTAATGAAGTTATTTAGGATGTACAACTCCCATTTGGAATACAAAAAGATTATAATGATGTATGCACGTTATTCTGCTCTGAAGAGGAAAGTGTTTAAGATATTATCAAAATGTTTCATGTGTCCGTATAAAATTAGAATGAGTGTGTTCGGTACTTTTGGCTGCATTAATGAATTTATTTCAAATAATTTATAAAAGTTTATATGAGTTTTGTAAATGTCAAGTGCTAAGAATCTCAGTTTGGATCCCACGTTAGTAGGCTTGGCATAGCCGGTGATTAAGGTGCTTGCCTCGCAATTTGAGGCTCGCGAGTTAGAGCCCCCGTCACACAAAATATTTAATAAACAAGTCTAAGTACCAGGAGTGAAGCCATGGTTCCTCCTTAGATCAGTTGGTAATGTTTTATATCAAGGTTTAATAATCAAGAATTCTAAGTACCAGGAGTGAAGTCATGGATCCTCCCGAGATCAGTTCGTAATACTTTATAAAAGGTTCAATAATCAAGAATTCTAAGTATCAGGGGTGAAACTGTGTGTCCTTCTAAGATCAGCTGGTTATGTTTTATAAAAGGTTCAATAATAAATAATTCTAAGTACCAGGAGTGAAGCCATGAGCCTCCTGAGATCAATTGGTAATGTTTCATAAAAGTAATAGTGTTTTATAAAAGGTTTAATAATCAACAGTTTTAAATACCAGGAGTTAAAAGCAAGGTCTACCTTTCGAAAGCTCTCGGGTTATACGTTTTTTACTATTTTGTTTAAAAAATTCTTGAACCTACGTGTTTTTCTGACATCACAAATTTTATAAATAAATTGGTTATTACACATCTAACAATCACAGTTACGACAGAAAGTGTTCGTACCCCTGCGTCTTGAGTAGTGTTTTCCTAATAACATAAAAAGTATCACGATTAGGATAATGAAAGTAGAGTATATTATAAATATTATACTAACACACATCTACATAAAGTTTTATGTACATTAAACGACAAATAAACTGTTTATAAACAAATAATCAAACATAGGAGGGGCAGAAAGTGTTCGTGCGTCTACTTTTATGGTCAATTTTGTTGTTCAGGTGAATTACTTGGCGCAATTTCTCCTCATAGCCCTCCATGATAGTTTGACAGTATTCGACTGGTATTTTCTTCCATTCTTCTTTACACAAGGCCTCCAACTCTTGTAAGTGTTTCGAATGACGCTGATGAACCCTGGTTTTCAACTCATGTCAAATGTTTTCAATTGGGTTGAGATCGGGCGACTGCGATGGCCACTCCAGAACACTTATATGGTTCCTCTGCAACCAGGATTGCACATATTTTGATGTGTGCTTTGGGTCATTGTCGTGCTGGAAGATCGAACGACGTTCAAGCCGCAAGTTTCGAGCATCATTCTTGATATAAGTGCTAATATATTAACGTACTCTTCTTTTTCCATGATTCCGTTGACGCGGTGAAGCCCAGAAGGGCTGAAGAAACCCCATAGCATGATCGAGCCACCTCCGTGTTTAACTGTAGGGACGGTGTTATTTGGAAAATTTCGTTTCCCCTTCTCACGGAAAATATAGCGAACATCATTGTGGCCGAAAAGCTCAATTTTAGTCTCGTCTGACCAAAGAATACTCTTTCAATAGGTAAAGGGTTTATCTACATGCTTTCTTGCATACCTCAATCGTACTTCTAAATGAACAGGCTTTAAATATGTAGTTCTACGAGGACGGCATGCTTTGAACCCAGAAGAGCGTAACATGTTCGTAACTGTAGAGGTGCTTACTTCCACCCCAGTTTCCCTTACCAGTTTCCATATGTTATTATGTGTTAAACGAGGATTCCTGTTAACTTCTCTGAGAACCTTCCTCTTGGTTCTCTCTGGAATTTTGGTGGGGCGTCCGGAACGAGAGAGGTTAGCAGTTGATCCTGTAAGCTTAAACTTGGCAATTATGCTTTGAACAGTAGATTTCGGCACATTAAGTTGTGTAGCAATACCGGAAAGAGATACACGAGACTTTTATTTTACAATAATTCGGTTTTTTAAATCACTGGACAGTTGTTTCCTGTTCACCATGATGACTGAGCAGATAATGACGGAGACGGTGCTAAATTGCCGGAAGTAAATGTTTTGATGGCTAAATTCAAATAATTATGAACCCAGTGTCTAGTTCTGGAATGGTATAATGTAGTTTATTCGCTAAACTAAACACAATTTTTACGGGAGTATCAGTTTTTTGACACGTTCTGAAATGTACGAACACTTTATGCTCCACTTATTTTTGGTTATTTGTTTATAAACAGTTTATTTGTCGTTTAATTTACATAAAAATTTATGTAGATGTGTGTTAAATATTATAAATATTTATAATATATATTATACTTCTATTAGCCTAATCGTGACACTTTTTAAGTTATGAGCAACAAACCACTCGGGACGCAGGGGTACGAACACTTTCTGTCGTAACTGTAGCTTGTTGAATGCTTGCTATACAATTAAGTCTTAAATTTTTTGTTTTTCTTTTTCCAGAAATAAAAGAATTTGACTTATGCTTAAATAATCTTAATTAGGTCTACTTTCGTTTTAATTTCTGTTCAGAACTTAGTTTCCCTTATATGCTGACGTTGGTAATTAAGCTTATTCAACATTTGTAAGCGAGAACAGAAACTCATTAACTATTTCTACTTCTTTTGGAATTCTTAAGAAGGATGTGCTTGACACACTAAAACTCTCAACATTTGTTTGTCTTAAGTATTCACGCTTATTACTTCTGTAACAACAAAAATCCAACATAATTTTCGAATAGGTTACAATCATCTTGTGACTTAGATTGGTATTTATGTTATCAAAATGACAACAAAATATCGGTAAACTAAACTCATTGCATATCTGACTATAAAAATGTTATATATATGTGTGTGTGTGTTTTCTTATGGCAAAGCCACATCGGGCTATCTGCTAAGTCCACCGAGGGGAATCGAGCCCCTAATTTTCGCGTTATAAATCCGTAGACTTACCGCTGTAACAACGAGGGACGTATGTATATGTGAAATTATGATACGTTATCCAGATTTGACTTGCTTTGCACGGTAACAGGAAACTGCCCGAAAGTGTACAGGACTGTTTTGTTTCAGAATTTTTGCACGATTAAAGGGATTAAAAATATCCGAAAATATGGCTCATCACCTTTTTTTTAACTAGTCTTTTGGGTTTAAAATTAAAGACATTAGTATTTAATTAGTTAAAGGAGTCAATTATTATCTTTCGCAAAGCAGGGTATGCAATTAGCATCTTGGTCTTGCATGGCCAAGTGGTTAAGGCACTCGACTCGTAATCCAAGGGTCGTGGGTTCGAAGCCCCGTCACACCAAACATGCTCGCCCTTTCAGCCGTGGGGGCGTTATAACGTGACGGTCAATCTCAGTATTCGTTAGTAAAAGAGCAGCCCAAGTGTTGGCGGTGGATGGTGATGACTAGCTGCCTTCCCTCTAGTCTTACACTGCTAAATTAGGAACGGCTAGCGCAGATAGCCCTCGTATAGCTTTGCGCAAAATTCTAAACAAACAAGCAGTTACCATCTAATGATGCCATTAGGAGTTTCACAACAAAAGAGAGAAGGAAGGGGGAACATTATTTAACATTGTCCTTCATACAAACTTTGCTTCCTTAACGAGTAGTCTCATTTAGTTATTATGAAAAAATATTCAATAAATACCTCTCTCCCCATGTACTTATTGTTAAATAATCTTAATTAGATCTACTTTTGTTTTAATTTCTGTTCAGAACTTAGTTTCCGCTATGTGTTGATGAAAGTAACTAACCTTATACAATATTTGCAAGCGAGAACAGAAACTCATTAACTTCTTATCATTTCCTTTTTTATTCTCAGCGGTAAATTTGAGGGCTTATAACGTTAAATATTGGGTTTTGATATCTGCTGTGTCCAGAGCCCAGGTAGTCATTTGTGTAGCTTTGTGTTTAGAAACAGACAAACAAAAGAATAAAAACAATTGTGACAGAACGATGCATTATATTTTAAAACTTGTAAAATCATTTCCAAAATATTTGTATGACTTGCTAGTATTTTGCCGTTGGTGGTTTCGCTTAATTGAATGACACGTGCAAACCTGTCTTAGCTAAAGAGCTCAATTTTAAACTGCTGCTATCTAAACTGAATTATGTTTGTTATTTGTATAATTTTAGTTACTTCGGTGTTGGGAGAACGTAGCAAGTATTTTATAAAGGGAAAACCAAGTTTCAAGGTGTTTTTCCTTTGCTTAGATTTCTGGTCAGTAAAGAATCTAATCACATAATTACATCGCTTTCATATTACCTTCATCATTTGGAAGTGTAGTAGTTTTTTCTAAATGTAAAACCTGAACTATCTTAGCGATTTTTACTGATTCCACTTGACAAACTTTTAATAGGTTCTTTATTTTCACCTGAAGTGTCACACTTGTTCTTGTGTGTAAAATTTTACTTTCCAGACCCAATGTTCAACAGAGCTTAGGCAGTTATTAGCTGTTATTAACTCCATTCAATAATTCAATATGAAACTCGTATGTTGTGATTTAACTGCTTTAGTTCTAGATTTATGTCTAGAGTTCGTTGCTTCTGGACAACAGTATTAATTAGCATTGAAATAACCTATCACAAAGGGGCAGGCTATACTGATCTTAATTCAGTTAAGTTGTATCTCTAACTAGAGTATCAGGTTAAAACTGGCATTATTATCTTGATTTATCAGAAAATTGATGGGTAGAGTTGACTTTCCTTCCCCTTCTTTAGAGAACAAAGTTTGACTTTTCGGTACACTTCAATATCTGATTGGGCCCTCGTCGCCACTATTATATTGCTGATTCAAACACACCTATCTTCTGCTTTGGTGGTCGCCACAAACTGATTTCAGTACACTTCAACATTTGACTGGGCCCTCGTTGTCACTATTGTATTGCTGATTCGAACACACATACCTTCTGCTTTGCTGATGATGTACCTTTCTATTGTGGAAGGCTTAGAGGAAATTCAAATATTATCCACTTTTTGTGAGGTGACCAGTTATTTCAGTTGATGAAAGATAGATTTGGGTCAGAAACAACTGCCCACTGTTTAGAAACCTTTCAGAGCTGTCCTTCTGCACAATCTACTGATGGGGTTGTGATGAATTGGAAACTTGATGGGTGTGCTGAAAGTGTCTCTCTACTATATCTGGATATTTTAGACTGATCATGGCAGTTGCCATGGGTAATGAGCCTAGCGTGTCACATATTAAAGAATTTGACAGAGTATCAGTGGGTATTTTGAATAAAAAAATTGGACCTATACACATTAGTTTCGGTGTGGAACACTCACAAATTCTTAAATCTTTAATTCTGTAAGACACTTGAGAGAGAGAAACGTGAAAGCATCGAATCGAAATAACTAGTCTGCAATAATCATACCTTTTTCATTATACAATAATCATACCTTGTTCTTTATACAATAATCATACTCTGTTTATTATACAATAATCATACCTTGTTCATTATACAATAATCATACTCTGTTTATTATACAATAATCATACCTTGTTCATTATACAATAATCATACTCTGTTTATTATACAATAATCATACCTTGTTCATTATACAATAATCATACCTTGTTCTTTATACAATAATCATACTCTGTTTATTATACAATAATCATACTCTGTTTATTATACAATAATCATATATTCATTATACAATAATCATACTCTGTTTATTATACAATAATCATACCTTGTTCATTATACAATAATCATACCTTGTTCTTTATACAATAATCATACTCTGTTTATTATACAATAATCATACTCTGTTTATTATACAATAATCATACCTTGTTCATTATACAATAATCATACTCTGTTTATTATACAATAATCATACCTTGTTCATTATACAATAATCATACTCTGTTTATTATACAATAATCATACCTTGTTCATTATACAATAATCATACCTTGTTCTTTATACAATAATCATACTCTGTTTATTATACAATAATCATACTCTGTTTATTATACAATAATCATATATTCATTATACAATAATCATACTCTGTTTATTATACAATAATCATACCTTGTTCATTATACAATAATCATACCTTGTTCTTTATACAATAATCATACTCTGTTTATTATACAATAATCATACTCTGTTTATTATACAATAATCATATCTTGTTCATTATACAATAATCATACCTTGTTCATTATACAATAATCATACCTTGTTCATTATACAATAATCATACTCTGTTTATTATACAATAATCATACTGTGTTTATTATACAATAATCATACCTTGTTCATTATACAATAATCATACTGTGTTTATTATACAATAATCATACCTTGTTCTTTATACAATAATCATACCTTGTTCATTATACAATAATCATACTCTGTTTATTATACAATAATCATACTCTGTTTATTATACAATAATCATACCTTGTTCTTTATAGAATAATCATACCTTGTTCATTATACAATAATCATACTCTGTTTATTATACAATAATCATACCTTGTTCATTATACAATAATCATACCTTGTTCATTATACAATAATCATACTCTGTTTATTATACAATAATCATACTCTGTTTATTATACAATAATCATACTTTGTTCATTATACAATAATCATACTCTGTTTATTATACAATAATCATACCTTGTTCATTATACAATAATCATACTCTGTTTGTTATACAATAATCATACCCTGTTTATTATATCGGTGGCTTATGCGAAACCGTATTTTGATGTTCCTAATTAGGAGTAATTACAATCAGGTACTGTATGACTCTTAAGTTGGAGGTTCTGAGAACTTGGCTAGTGGACTTTAATCTAGTGTCTGACACAGAAAAATATCTTTGAAAATGTTTTATTGAAAAAAAACAAATTTTATTTTGTTTCTTTTGGCTTACTAGGTATAACGGGAATGAACATAAACAAACAAAACAGACAGGAGCTTTATTTTAGTGAAAACTGGAACAAAAAATGACCCAAATCGAAAATAAAGGCAGCAAAACTTTCATCAGATTCTCATGCCTCCTAGCGGCTCAGCAGTAATTCTGAAGGCTTATAATACTAAAAACCGAATGTTGATATCCGTGGTGGGCACATCACAGATAGCCCATTGTGAAGCCTTGTTCTTTAACTACAAACAAACAGAAGCTCACAAGCCACTTCCTTTAAAAACAGACAGAACTTAAAATTTCCAGGTTTAATCTAAACACATTATTATCTCTGTTGATTAAGAGCTTGAAAATTGTGTTAACTCTGATATCTAATTCAATCACCAGATTTGATTCGTGACATTTTTTTTATCCTCACATTTTCAGCCTTGGTCTTGCAATTCCACAAGACCAAATTCTAGTCATTTGTTTGTTTCTTTTGAATTTCGCGCAAAGTACACGAGGGCTAGATGCGCTAGCCATCCCTAATTTAGCAGTGTAAGACTGGAGGGAAGACAGCTAGTTATCTCTCATCACCTACCTCCAACTCTTGAGCAACACTTTTACCAACGAATAGTAGGATTGACCATAACAGTTTAATGCCCTTACGGCTGACAGGGCGAGCATGTTTGGTGTGACGGGGATTCAAACCCGCGACCATCGGATTATGATTAGAGCGCTCTAACCACTTAGTTATTCCGGGCAATTCTGTTAATATGGGACCAACATCTCAGTGAAGATTGAGAACAGTTGTAGAAACGACCACTCCCATAGCCATGTTTGCAGGAAACGAATAATTGGTTTTCAGGTGAAACCAGGACTTTGGCTATAGTTATAGAAATAACTTCCAATCCAAACAACATGATGGTATAGCTTGTGGTAACAAGAAATATAGAGTCACCATTTTTACACCTCTGACGATAGTGCTAGGCAAATGTGGTTTTCTTTACCAATCCTTTAATGGTTTTTATTGAATAAGCCAGCAGAGCCGAATAATTAGCGTCTTCGGACTGTGAATTCGGTTGTTCATGGTTCGAGGTCCGTTGCCACAAAATGGTACTTCCCACTCAGAAGTTGCAGGTGAGAGACAGGAGTGATCTCAGATCCCGCTATTAAAACAATAATAGGCTATGAGTTAGCGGTGAATGTTGTTGTTTAGGCCTCCCAATGGCACAGCGGTATGTCTGCCCACTCATGTCACTAAAAACCAGGCTTCGATACCCATGGTGAGCAGAGCACAGATATCCCTTTGTGAAGATTTGTGCATAATTCCAAACAAACAAACAAACTGTTGTTTAGTTGCCTTTTCTGTAGTCTATCAGGTCGAAATTAAGGACAGCTTTTGTATATGCATATATATATATATACCTTGTACAGGTCTTTGCAAAAACGCTACATTCAAATAAATGATTTTGGAACATTTCGCCACAGATAATTTGTCACATTCCATATTCGTCACTGTCATAATTAGTCGCAGTTTTTATTCGCCACATTTTACTGGAATCGAATAGTGACGTCATTTTTATATATCCATATAAATGGATTTTACCTCATTTTCACTTTTAAACTTTTTTCCTAAAACCTACTTTTCGGTTTTAAAAATATTTAGCTCAATAATTATTACAAGTGCTACGAATTAAGCTGTGACCAACTATCTGTGCGACGAATTGTGTTTGACGAATACGGATGACGAGAAACCCACTTGAAATAAAAATGAATCTCAGAACGGCTGGTATGGGTATTAACACTTTTATTGATAAGCAGAAAACAACGTTTTGACCTTTCTAGGTCATCTTCAGGTTAACAAAGAAAGTTTGTTAACCTGACGATGACCTAGGAAGGTCGTTCTGGGATGCAACGAATTGTCCGGATATCCAAACAAACTGTTTATACTGCACTGTAACATTCTATAGTTTAGATCTGAACATAACTATTATTTTTTCTATTCAACCGTTTTCATGTACTTTGCTGAGAGTTCTTGTTTGAACCAGCATCTCACGTCTGACCTGTTGTAAGTTCACCCCTTAGGGTTTGTCACCTCTCTGGTAAATGCCAGTGTGGTTAGTTTTTAATCTTCGTACACATTGGTCGATGTTGTTAGCCACCGCCTCTTTGTGATTAGCGAATGTCTGGGTAAGATAAATGATTTCAGAATTGGGGGGGAGGGGAGGGGGTAAGCTTCAAAGGCTTGTATCAAATGCTAGCCTGACTGAAAGCAATGTCGGGAGAGATGGGGGAAGAAGTGTGTTCAAGTGCTTAGCTACTGTCATTTCACGTTTGATTTTATCTATCATAGCTTAGCATTTGTATGTGACCTGTTTTATAAACAATCTTTCTTTCTTTTCTCTCTGAACTTTGTTTGGTGTGTTGTTTTCCGCATCTGCTTACTTCATGTACGTATTATTCAGCTGGACAACTACATCGGCTTAATCTCTGGTAAAGTTTTGCACTCTTTAACAATGGAATATTAATTATTCCTATAATGTGTTTGTCCAGTTAATTACTGTGCATAAATGCGAAGAAAGTTTGATCAGTTTGCACTTTTTTGATAACTAGACTGTGGTTTTCGGTAACTCTTTTGGAGCTCATGTACAGATTTTTCTGGTTCCTTTTATGACCAATAGGTGACGTATAAGGACGAGCAATTTTCTCTACATCCATGGTAACAGTTGTTTTGAAATTTGTATTGATAAATCTGTGAACATGTTTGTCACAGTCTTTCTACTTCACCTATTTAATTGTCTTCTCTATATACCTAATGAAGGTAGCCTAGTGGTTATCCTGCTGGGCTGCAAATCAAGGGCCTAAGAATCGAATTACGATGCCGCTCTTCACTTTCAGTTGTGGTAGTGTGTTATAAAAGTGACAGTTACTGCCGTTTTTCTGTTTGAAGGGTTGCTGCTTAGTTGATGAGTAACTTAAAAATAAGAATGGCCTAAGGGCCTCAGACTTGGTCATTTATTAACATTTTGAGTTCCAATTCTCTATACAGCTATAGCTGACTAGCTCCATCAGGTTTACTATCCAGTTTATCTAATAAATTTAAGCCATTGTTCATTTTTATCATAATATCTGTAATGCTCGAAGAGTCTAGAGTCTAGAAAATGAAACGTGCCAAATGTTCGTTCAGTTGTCACATATTTTTCTGGTAGGAACTGTAAAGGAAAAATCCAACCTCAATAGGAGTAATAAATGTCTTGTAGGGGCCTAATAAAATCGACTAGTATCTTGCAGTTTGTTACCAGATGTTTTTTACACTTGACCAGAAAATGTTCCTGAGATTTGCGTATATTTGAAGTGACCATAATCAAATGGCGATATACAGATTTAGTGTAGACAAGTTTGGTTTGGTTTTTGAATTTCGCGCAAAGCTGCACGAGAGCTATCTGCGCTAGCCATCCCTAATTTAGCAGTGAAGGCAAGAGTAAAGGCAGTTAGTCAACACTACCCACTGCCAACTCTTGAGTTACTCTTTTACCAACGAATAGTGGGATTGACTGTAACATTATAACGCTCTCACAGCTGAAATGGCGAGCATGGTTGGTCTGATGGGGATTCGAACCCGCGACCATCAAATTACAAGTAGAGCGCCCTAACGACCTGGTCATGCCGGGCCAGTTCCATAGCGAAACCGGTTTGGGAGATAATAGGTTTACAGTTACACTCGGCACTGCATCTTATAGTGGTATATCATGAAACAAAACTTAAATGATAAATCCACATGCAAACTCATATAACTATAGAAAATTCGTGTATAAACAACATCTACAGAAATGGTATAGTATTCTTTGTCGTCGCGTCGACCAGATATAACTTGAA